>NC_048301.1:111484797-111523774 GCF_013100865.1 Trachemys scripta elegans
GAGGTTCTTACCCACGAAAGCTTATGCTCCCAGTACTTCTGTTAGTCTCAAAGGTGCCACAGGACCCTCTGTTGTTTTTTACAGATTCAGACTAACACGGCTACCCCTCTGATATCTGGAACTGTATTCATGACCAAGTTGTAGAAATCCCTGTTTAAAGTAATGGTGGATACATTCATCTGAGGCTACATCTACACTACAGGGGGGAGTCGATTTAAGATACGCAAATTCAGCTACGTGAATAGCATAGCTGAATTCGACGTATCGCAGCCGACTTTCCCCGCTGTGAGGACGGCGGCAAAATCGACCTCTGCGGCTTCCCGTCGACGGCGCTTACTCCCACCTCCGCTGGTGGAGTAAGAGCGTCGATTTGGGGATCGATTGTCGCGTCCCGACAGGACGCGATAAATCGATCCCCGGGAGGTCGATTTCTACCCGCCGATTCAGGCGGGTAGTGTAGACCCAGCCTAAGACATTACATGGCTTCTCTTATGCCTAGGTGATTTTAATCAAGTTGCCCACAATGCTGTGCATTCTGTTTCAATTGTTGCCTTCTGGCAGCCATTCTAAGTTGGATCCATTCTTGGATCTATGCATAAGGAGTCAGGATCATTGAAACAATTAGACAGACAATGAACTCTTAACATCAATGAAGCAATTGTATATGTAGTAGTAAAACTTAAAGGGAGAGCCTGTAGTATTGGAGAGTGATGTTGTAAAATCCTAGTAAATAAGAATCTTGTTGGCAGAATTTTGCCCTGATGCACATGGAATGCTTTCTATGTTAGTTCACTAAAGAGCCCATTAGAGTTAAACAGTTTAGAAGTTACCACAGCTTGCATTACCATCAGATAGCTTGCGCCCAAGAGCAATAGAATTTCTGAGATGGAGGACTGGGTTAGAGGAAAGAAGTAAATAATTATCTGCTCAAACAATCTTGGCTTGTGATTCTGACTGTCACCCTTTCTACCTTCTTGAATCCCTTTTCCACACTAACCCTATATGCATGGAATAGAATGCCCTTGCCAAGCTAGTCTGCAAGGCCACTCCCCTCCCCTCCCCTCATTCACATCCCTACTTAATACCCATTTCTACTATGATGCCCATAAGAAATGAGTCAAACACATTTATTAATATACTCTCATTTTAATACATTTTTTGCTTAATCATCCTGTGAACTAGCCTTTGCTGAGTAACTGATTAATTTTACTGGTGTAACCTAAGAAGAAGAATGGTCTTGTTAAGACACTGGACTGGGATTGAAAAGATCTGTGTTGTGGTTTCTGCTCTGCCATTGACTTCCTTTGTGACCTTGAGCAAGTCATTTAATCTCTCTGCACTTCAGTTCCTCATCTGTCAATTGGGGCTACCAATACTTCCTCTTCCCCACTCTTTGTCTGTCTTGTTTATTTAAAATATAAATTCTCTATAGTAGGGACTATCCCATATGTGTCTGTTCAATGTCTAGCATAATTGGCCCTAATCTTGGCTCTTCCAAGCCCCTGAACTGTTTTGTTACCTTCTTCTTTGCATCATGTCTGACATTAGACTGCTAGCTTTTCAGGGCAGGGATCATGTTTTATTTGTGCTGTGAGGGACATCTAACTTGCTTTTGGTTGCTGTAAACTAAGAAGCAACAAGAGACTATAACTTAGTTTCACTCAGTGCTTTACATATTTAAAGTGCTCCAAAGACCTTTGCAAAATAATCAGATAAATATTTTCAGTGTGGTCTGCAGTGCCTGTATAGAAAAACACAGATGCCAATATGTGGATGATAATAGCTCTCAAACAGCATTGGACATATCACATAAGTAGCTCATTTATTGAGAGATGATTCATGGATGTGCTGGGGATGGGAGTATCCCAGGAGGCCCTGGTCAAAATTCTTCCATCAAATAGAAGGGAAAGTTGGAATGATTTCCTTTTTCTGGACTATTATCATTATGTATTATTTGTATTATCTTAATGCCTTGCCAGAGGTGGCTTATCCCTAGGGCTCACAAATATACTTTTCAAGAACATAACTGTTTAGCTTTACAATGGCCCATATAGCATCAAACTGATGATGCTTTTCTTATGGTTTGGAGAAAGGGTTCAGGCTGCAAAGTGACTGGAGGTTTGTACTGGGGAATTCCCCCTGTCTAGGGAAATTTCCCCTGGTAGAAAACTGGTGGAGGTCGAACCATACCAGGTCTGTTTCTCAACTCTACCAGCTTCTGTGTCTGTCACTTAAATAGAACATTTGTTTCTGACAATTAAAAGGGATTTTAGTGTACTGTGTTATATAAAAAATGTCATACAACTATACCATATAGTGAAACCAGGATGCCCACAGACACCATTTTAAAGTCGTTCCTTCATCTGCGATAACTAAAACAAGATACATTGGACTGAATTATAAGATCTAGAATTAGTCAGAGATTAATAGAGATGGTGGCTGAGATACAGAATTTGTACCTGTATCCCAATTGCTCCAAGGTTTAGGGGAGTTGGGTTTTGTGGTTTTGATTCAGAACTGCCTCTAGAAATAAGTGAAAAGGAAAATGTTCCATGGGATCAGAGTGAAGAATTTCAAATAATTAAGTAAAGGTTACTCATGATTATGAAACTTACAAAACCAAGCAGCAAACAATAGATTATATGCAGAAAATACATGAAATTAGATAATAACAAAACAAAGGTAGGACTTTTGGGATCTTGGTCAATGCAATTATAGCTAAGGCTATGTTTTAGTTACGGGTATTTTTAGTAAAAGTCATGGACAAATCACGGGCAGAAAATAAAAATTCACGGCCCGTGACCTGTCCATGACTTGTACTATATACCCCTGACTAAATCTTGCAGGGGGGGGAGGGAGTGCTGCGGGTGCTTGGGGGGGCTGCCCGTGGGCACCATGGGTGCTCGGGGGTAGGGTGACCAGGTGTCCTGATTTTATAGGGACAGTCCCGATATTTGGGGCTGTCATAAATATAAATGGAAGGGTAACGACCTTTATGTATGCAGTAGCATAAAATCCCTCCTGGCCAGATGTACTGAGGGGGTTAAGAAGCTCAAATAACCTGATTGGCACCTGACCAAAAGTACCAATAAGGAAAGAAGATGCTTTCAAATCTGGGGAGGGGAGGTTTTGTTTGTGCTCTCTTTATTTGTTCCCTCTCTGGACTGAGAGAGAGACCAGGCAGGTAAAACAGATCCCGAAAACATACCTGAAATGATACATCTAAAATTACAGAAATTGTAAGTAAGGGCAAGGAAATGCATCAGATTATCTTTTGTTTTAGCTTGTGAATTTTCCCTATGCTAAGAGGGAGTTTTATTCCTATTTTTTGTAACTTTGAAGCTGAGCCTAGAGGAGAATCCTCTGTGTTTAAATCTTTTTATTACCCTGTAAAGTTACCTTCCAGCCTGATTTTGCAGGTGTGATTCTTTTACTTTTTCTTTAAAGTTCTTCCTTTAAGAACCTGTTTGATTTTCAGTGTCCTGAAGACAAAGGGTCTGGTTGGTACTCACATTATTCTCAAGCCTCCCCAGGAAAGGGGGTTGGGGGGATATTTTTGGGGAACAGGGACTCCAAGTGACCCTTTTCCTGAATTTTTGTGTAAATTACTTGGTGGTGGCAGCAATACCATCCAAGGACAAGAAAAGGAATTGTATCTTGGGGAAGTTTTAACCTAAGCTGGTAGAATACAAGCTTAGGGAGTCTTTCATGGGGGTCCCCACATCTGTATCCCAGAGTTCAGAGTGGGGATGGAACCCTGTTAGGGGCTTTGTCTTATATAGCTCCTATTACTCCCCATCCCCATCCCGATTTTTCACACTTGCTGTCATAGAATCATAGAATATCAGGGTTGGAAGGGATCTCAGGAGGTGATCTAGTCCAACCCCCTGCTCAAAGCAGGACCAATTCCCAACTAAATCATCCCAGCCAGGGCTTTGTCAAACCTGACCTTAAAAACCTTCTGCAGCGGCCAGTGCGGCTGGCCCGGGGACTGCCTGAGGAGCTCAGGCAGCTGTCTGGTCACCCTATCGGGGGTGGGGGGAGCAGCCCAGGATCCCTGTTGGTGCTAGGGGTGTTGGTGGGACTGCAGGCTCCTTACCTGGCTCCTCGTGGCTCCCCAGAAGTGGCGACATGTCCCTCCCTCAGCTCCTAGCTCCGTGCACTGCCTCCACTGCATGTGCCGACTCCGCAGCTCCCACTGGCCAAGAACTGTGGCCAGTGGAAGTTGCGGGGGCAGTAACGGTGGGCGGAGGCAGTGCACAGATCTAGGAGCTGAGAGGTAGGGACATGTTGCTGCTTCCAGGGAGCCCCCCAAGATAAGCATCGCCCTGAGCCCCTTTCCACATTCACCCAAATTCCTGCTGCTGTGGGGAGGAGGGGGGCAGTGGCCTGAGACTGACCCAGCAGCGGCCAGTGCGGCTGACCCCGGGGCTACCCGAGCTCCTCAGGCAGTCCCCGGGCCAGCCGCACTGGCCGCTGCAGAAGTCCCGGAGGTCCTGGAAAGTCATGGAATCCATGACTTCCATGACCTTCATGACAAACTCGCAGCCTTAATTATAACATGATGGGCTTGTGACAAATAAGATGGCACCTTTTGCTGCTTGGTTCAAGAATCACATTTAGAAAAATATACAGTAAGAGGATTTCAGTTTCTCAAATAAAGTATGACTTGGCTGTAAGAAGCATATGCTGCAATTCCATCACCAGTTATTATGCGGTAGGCAACAGCGTAAAGAGAGAGATGTAGAAGAGAGAATCAAGAGCGAACTATAAAAAATATGGGGATATGTTGCACAGAGGGAGATAATGTAAATCTTCCTTAACTCTTCAGAATAAGTCATTATTAGTCAATAAGGATATAGAATCAGACTGAGCAACACATGATCACCTCCAAGCAAACACTTCTGTTAATGTTTGTTCTTGTTGGGAATGATGCCACGTGGTGCTTTTCAGAGGGGAGTTTCAAAGGTTATAACTCTGAAACCACTGCAGCTAACATGCAAGCTTATAATGAAAGAATGCAGGGGCTGGAATGTTGCACAACTGAAATCGTGTCATTAACTTTTCAAACTTAGTCTAGAGTGTTAGAAGTGGTCAAGAGGGGTAAGAAGTGCATCTGAAAAATCTGTGGGCTGCTTGAGCTTGTGAGGTCGGGCATATGTTTCCTATGTTCTGCAACCAGTTCTACAAAACGATTCTTTATTCTGATCCTGCAGGTGCTTATCTCCCTAATCTAAGACAACTGAAATTGAACAACAGTTTACTTGTATCTGTGAGGTAAGAAAGAAACCATAATTGGAATAAACATGAGGAATATGACACCTTTCCTTTCCTGTTTGGGTGGTAAAATGTTCATTTCTGCTGCCTTTATTCCCTCCCAGTGTAGGAAAATTCTATGTATGTCCAATAACCTACAGATTTAGGGCCAGGACCTCAGCTGGTATAAATCATCATGTCGGCACATGATATCCAGTGATATCAATGGTGTTACACTGGTATATCCTAACTGAGGAGCTGGGGTGAAATCCTGGCCTCATTGATATCAAAGGGAATTCTGTCATTGACTTCACTGGGGACAGGATTTCACCCCAGTCTGTAGTCAGATGGGTTATTGTGGTGGGGTATATAAGCCCCACACTGGGACTGAAGGAGTTAAGTAGCAAATCTGGCCCAAGGCAACCCCGCCCACCCCACTGCAGAGCATGCTACAGCTGGAGGTGGGGCTTAAAAGGGAGCCAGACAGCTCAGCAAATGCCTGGCAGGGCAGGGAGAGAGATCTAACCTGAGAGCTCCTAAAGAAGGATGCTCCAGAAGCCTTTCCCTGGGAAAAAGAGCCTGCCTTCTGAGCCCAGAAGGGTGGAAGGTTCCGTTACTCTTTCTTCACTACCTTGTGTCAAACTATAAGACTTTGTTGGGAGAGTGGGCGGTAGGAAGTGGCCCACGGAGGCAGCCTTAAGGCATTCCTGGGTGCTGGCCTCTTACAAGGTCCTGAGCTGGGGTCCAGTGGAGTGACAGGGCCAGGGCTGCCCTACCAACCACCCTTGTTATGAAGAGCATGAAAACCCTCACTTCCAGACTCGCCCTTGGGGAAGCAAGGGGAGGGTAGAGACTTTGAAAACACTGCAGCTGGGGCTGGATGCCCGTAGAGGGTCAACAGATAGACTGATGTTCCCCCCAGTTGTGAGGATGTGGGACCCAATATCTTCCTTGGAGTCTAATTAGTGACCTGACCAGAGTGTCAAGTCAACACCCACCAAAAGGCAGACCCCCAAGGGGCATGAGAATGGCCAGTGAGAGACACTGGAGGCAGGGTGAGTAGAGACCTAATATCCTAAACATTAGGCAACACCAGCAGTGAGCACTGCCCATCACAACTTGAAGGAGAATGTGGTCTCTCATCCCAGGTCTTCTGTAAGGCCTTGCGGGTGGGGGAAGTATGGGTATAGACAAATTGATGAAGTGGTGGATGGACAGCCAACAACTACAGGCTTCCCAACAACAGCAGGAACAGAACCAGCTGTTTCAATAAATGGTCGCCCAACAGTAAGCAGCACACATCAACAGCAACAACAACAGCTCATCTGGGAGCTTGAGGCGAAACAGCAAGAGCAGCAATAATGCCTGGTCCAGCAGGTGGCAACCCTTTTACAACCACGAGGGGCTAGCAGTTGGGATGCCGAACCACACCCCTGCCCCAAGGCGTCTCATAAAACACACAAAGATAGGACTTCGGGACAACCTGGGTGCTTTCCTCTTCAGTTTTGAAAGGGTCACCACAGCAGCTTGATGGCCATCTGTACACTGGACTATTTTGCTGACACCTTATCTTATTGGGCCAGCTCAAGCTGTGTATTGGAGCCTCAACTCTGTGGACACGCGAGACTATGCACAGGTCAAGGCGGCTATTTTAGACATCTTTGATATCAATGCCGAGACCCACTGATACTTTCACCTGGAAAAATTTCCACTGGGGGCCTGACCTTGTGCAGCAGCCCAGAGCTTTAAAGAACATTGTTAGTGTTGGCTCCAGCCCAAAAAGCAGACCAGGGAGTTGGTGGCCGAGCACGTCATGCTGGAGCAATTTTCGGAAATTCTCCTGGCTGGAAGATGGGAGCAAGTGTTGCGGCACAGACCTGAGACATTGGCCCTCACAATATGGCTGTCAGAAAACTATATGGCAGCTGCACACCCAGCCAGTGGAACACCTAGGCCTGAAGATGCTCATTAAGATCTACAGATTGTGTAGACTACGGATCTTTCGGCCTGGCAATGGGAGCAAGCTCCAAGGAACCAAATACCAAACCTAGTCCGCCAGGTGATCCACAGCTATGGCAAGACCCCAGAAGCCTGGTCTCACTTAGAACAAAGTGCTGGGGAAAAACTCAATCCTGAGGGAAGGCCCACCTCGGACACTCAGCTTCCCCTAGGGCAGTCAAGGGATAGGGCAAATCCCTCGATCAGAAGTTGTTTTTCACATGGACAGTGAGGACATTTCTGCTGTGACTGCCTCTTAATGGTTAGCAACTCTGAATAGCCATGGGCAGTTGATACCATGGCTAGGAAAAGAGGCCTGATCAGGATATTAGTTCCTGTGTGGACTACAGGAGTAGAAGTATACTTGGGGTGCACCCCAACATTGATTAGGGAACAGCTAACAGTGTCCCCAAGGTTGCCTCCCGATGCTATCTACTTCCAGTGTGTTCATGTGGATATGTGCCCATATCCCACAAAGGAGGTACAGTCAATTGTGGGAAGCCTTATAGGAAGAGTATGAGCAGGTGTGGCCCATCCACTAGATTACCTGGTGATTTTTGGGCTGGGATTGGGAGTTCTTCAGGGAGGTCATAAAGTCATGGGGTAACGACTCCCTGGAAGGGGCAGACTCTCATGTAGAGGCCCCTGAGTCACAGAAACCCAAAAAGTTATCAGGAGTCAGAGAGACAGAAGATCTGAGCAAAGGGAGCTCCCACAGAAGCAGTGCCCTCCTTGTATTCAGGGGAAACAGAGGATCTTACACCCCCTAGACTTAAACTTGCTGGCGGCAGATGTAGATTTTGTAACAAACAGAAGGACGACCCAACCCTGAGCAGGGCGTATGACTAACTTGCCAGTATAAATTGATGAGATGATAAATACATGACTGATGAAGCAGTGGCTTTTATTTGAACTCAGAGACAAGAGACTGTATCAGGTGGCTAAGGACCCCCAAACTAGAGAAGTAAGGAGTACAACTTCTTGTCCTGAAGAAATTCTGCTGCAAAGTACTGCACCGGCACATGCAATACCCTGAGAGGGACAAATGGGGCAAGAGAAGACCTTTAAAAGGGTGGCCCTCAAATTTTATTGGCAGGGGAACAAAAAGAGATTAGGGACTACTGCGCATTGTACCTGGAGTGTTGATGGACAAGGCCCCAAAAGTTCCACCATGGGCGGCGCATGAACTGCCGGCTGGGGGAGGCTAGCTCCCAGACTTGCCCCTTCCACCTGCAGCCCTGGAGCCAGGCCGCAGAGCGGAAGCAGGGACCTGGGGGTGGAGCGTGGGCGGGGCCATGCTTGGCTGTTTGGGGGGGCTGAGCCTCCCCCAGCTTATGATACCCACCACACATGAGCTCCACTACTCCCTCTCCCAGTGGTTGGAGTACCATTTGAAAGGATCAGTATGGACCTGATGGGACCATGAATAGTGTGCGGCCAGGTACCAGTGCATTCTGGTGATAATGGATTACGTCACATGGTGCCCAGAGGCCATCTCCCTTTGCTCAACCACTGCGGCTACTATCACCACCAAATCGATGAAGATTTTTGCACAGGTGGATACTGAAGGAGATATTGATTGACCAGGGGATCAATGTTACTTCAAAGCTAACGGGGGAATTGTGTGACCTCTTGAAAATCAAGGCCTTAAAGACATCAGTCTATCACCCTCAGACATATAAGCTGGTGGAGTGCTTCAGTAAGATGCTGAAAGAGATGCTTAAGAAATTTATGACCTTGGATCCCTGTCATTGGTAGTGATTACTCCCACCTTGCCTTTTCACCATCAGCGAAGTACCACAAGCATCTATGGGGTTCTTCCCATTAAAGAAAATAAATCTTTCTAATAAGTTTAGCAGATTTGATCAGATAGTTATTAAGAGAATGGATGGCATGGAGCCCCATGATGTCATTTGTTTGGAGTCAATTTCAGGCACAAAATGCTCAGTCACAAACATCCTGATAAATAGGGGCTCTGAGTGAATGGGAAAACAATTAAACAAGCAGTACTTAAAAATGAAACTCCTCATCTTTCATACTATGTATTTAGTTTTCCTGGTCCCCTTATTAATTATTAGATACAGTATTGTGGTTTAAATAAAGTCTGTTTTCATCCTGGCCCATCTTTACCTACTTGCTTGAAATGCTGAAACTACATCACTTCAATCATTTTCATAGCAACCGGTTGTTAAGTCATAAACACAGGATTTCAATGTTGCTGCAGGATTGCATAGGAGGAAAAGATATGTGGTGAAAGGAATGATCTTGATGAAATCATTTTTGCCAGTATCCAATGGAATATGGCAAAGTAAATTGCATTCTAGTTTGCCTCGGTCAGAAAATCCATTTTTAAACAAAACAGACTTCCCAAAATTTCTTGTCCATGGTATTATTCCATAGTAGAGATTTTGTGGAATGTTTGAAGGAAATTGATTAGTGCATAAATGTAATATTAGGGTTCCAAAGATGTGGTATTTTTCAATTCAGGTGTTTTGTTATTTTTTTGCCTGTAACGTTTCAAAACCGGCATGGCCTAGGCACTCAAAATGTGTTTTACTCTATTGCCCTTCACATGGACTGGTGCCTTTTGCTCCTTTTGGAGAGTTGGGAGGACAAATTAAGTATTAAAGGGGATTAATTGGAAGAGGTTTGGCCTAAGTTTCAGATTTTAAAAACTGAGTTTGTCCCAAAACATGAAATTTTTTATCAAAATTGTTTTTCATTGGGAAAAAAAAATGAAAATTTTGCCCAAAATGATTTTTTTCGTTTTGGGCAAAAAGCAACTTTTCCTCAAAAGTTTTGATGAAAATATTTCAACCAGCTCCATTGGTTTTGCATTTAGGTCCTGATTCAAGAAAGGATTTAAGTATGTCCTTAAGTCCCATTAACTTGAATTGAAGCTTTAGGGAGATTTTGCCCTTATCTTTGTACTTGAGGAATCCAACTCCTGGCATGAAAAGATTTAACAAAATAATTCCTGACATCAGACATTCTTTTGGTCTTGGAAACTAGCAAGTGTTAGTCTTAAGTTAGGAGTAATTTGATCAAATACAATTCATAACTGTTTTGGCATGGATATCTGCTTTAATATTACCTATGACACTTGCCAGGCTCAGAAGTACCAGTAGAAGCCAGCCCACATGTCTTCTACATGTCAGTTAAATGAAATTACAGGGAGTAGGCAAAGGAGGGACTAGAACCTGGCAGTGTTCCCAGACCAGAATTCTGCCAGCTGAGTTAAAAAAAGCATCTTTGCTAGCCCAACACAGCAGTGGCTTTCAGACGTTACTTCCCGTCTCCAGCAGCCTGTCTCGGGATAAACCTGGAGTACTTAGGGGCAAAGCCCACACAAGCACAGTCTGTCTACTTGAAGTATATTTTTGGGCATCTGTATTGTGTCAATTTAATACCTGTTATTACAACATCCTAAAATAAGATGCTATCATGGGAGCAGCTATGACTGCGATAGTTAATGTTGCATAATGGTTTCCATCCTAACCCTCTGTTTTTAGTCACTCATAACTGTCCAAAATTTTCACTTTTTGGGTTGAAATTTTCCATGCTTGGTCTCTGTCCAAAAGGTGATTTTTTTTTCTTAACGAGCAAATAAGAGATTGTATGTATATTTTTGAGTATGAGAACAGTGGGGGAGAAATGCACTTTTCTCATTATACAAATAATTCCTATGAACTTTTTTGAATAGCCATAAAGCCAGAATGGTTGGGAATAGGAAGCTGAAAACTGGCAGAGGCATTTTTAGTGATAAACTCCAGGTTGTTAAAGATATACTCACCATATTTTCATTGTTCTAACAGTGATCCAGTCTATCATAGAAGTGTAGGGCTGGAAGGGATCTCGAGAAGTCATCCAGTCCAGCCCCCAGCACTGAGGCAGGACAAGTAAATCTAGACCATCCCTGACAGGTCTTTATCTAACCTTCAATGATGGGGATTCCACAACCTCCCTTGGAATTAGAAATTGAACTATCCTTGCAATTAGAATTTTTTTCCTAATGTCTAACTAAATCTCCCTTGCTGCAGATTAAGCTCATTCCTTCTTGTCCTACCTTCAGTGGACATGGAGAACAATTGATCACAGTCCTCTTTAATACAATCCTTAACATTTTGAAGACTGGAATTTTTTTCTCAGATGTTGCACATGTCTCTAATGTGATAGAAAGAATATCAAATACTATATTGTATGATATGACAAATGATGTGTGGTCATGTAATTAAAGACTGTGTCATAATGCATGCACATGAGGAGGCAAGATGCATATTGTCATTTTCCAACTTGTGTGCTTATCCAGGCAACGTTAAATTTCTCTTAATGTAGTTTTTGTCTGGAATTTCCTATTTTTTTTATAAATAATATGGAAAATAATAAAAGCTTTTTTTAAACTCTGAAAACAAGAAAAGGCCACTTCTGGAAATCAAACCACTTATATTTAGGTACTTAAATGAGAATTTAGGAACCTACCTGTAGGTACCCATGTTTAAAGATCTTGGCATTTAGGTCATCTACCTCACAGTGGAGTTAAAGTTGTGAGTGTGATTGTGAGGAAATAGAGGTTGGTTATATAGTATGTTGGAATTGAAAAGGAGTTTGATGTGGAGCTGAGGAATCATTTGGATAGGCTGACATTTCATTAGTATGGCTCATGAGTTGAGGTTGATTGTTGGCTTAAAAGGTGATTTTTCTGGAGTTTTTATGATTCCATTGGTAGGGGATGCAATGAGCAACCTTAGCCATAAATTAATCGGTTGTCTTTTTTGTGGGGGTAGTTTATAAAGTTTGCATTACTTTGGGATACCTCGGAATGGAAGGCACTATATAACTGCAAGCTATTGTTATATACCATATAGGTGGACAATAAATCCCGGTTTATTTGTCAAATATCTACATTTTTTGCAGTTTCAATGTTTTTCTTACAGACCTATTTACGTTTTGAGAATATAGTATATGATGAAACGAATTACTTCAGGTCCTTGTTAATTTGCTACATTACACTGATTTTATGAGGTTCTCACTTATTACCTCCATCCTTCTCGTATCAGCCAAGAAACTCTAGATTTATGAACTGATAATTAAGGAAGAAACATGGAACCTATTCTGAAGAGTGAGAGTTAAAACTCTCTTTCACTGTTTTGTGATGACACGTTACTTGTCTTCCTAATGATTACAGCAAAAAGAACTATATTTCAAAACTAATGAGCTTTCTTCTAGTCTGGCTAGCAGCCTATATGTTTTATCTAATAGCTTTCATTCTAATTTCAGTGATGAATAAAGAGACTTGTGTAAAATGTTAGACATTTGCCTTCTTAGAAGGTGCTTTTTTTTTAACTGAAGTTGATTCTTGGTAATTTGTGCCCATAAGTTTATAGCACAAGCAATAGTTAACCAGACTGAAACCTCTGCTCTACCAGCTACTGCCCATTACCTCCCATTCAGTTGTAGTGGTTGTAGCTCACAAGACAGATGGGCTTCTCCAAACCTCACTCTTGCAATTCCTTACAATAGAGAGCTAACATCTGCAGCTCAGGGGCTGAAATTAATGTTGCTGCATGTATGTGGTTAAGTGAGACGGGAAAGGTGGGTGCACATCAGCATAGAGCTCAGAGGACGTGGGTGGGAAGTAGGAACAGAGCAAAGAATGCAGAACTCTGTAATCCAAATACAGCCACATTTAAAATGTGTCTGTGCTGCAGTCTGTGTTACATTCAGTTTTGGAGCTGTCCATGCACAACTGAATGAGAGGAAAGTCATGCTGGTGCACTACTGTCCGGTAAAAGTTGCAGGGAGATGAGGAGGTGGCAATCCTTAACTAAAGGCTTGTTCCTACTAGATTCAGAGCACTACAACTGTTGCCTGCTCTTACACGTTTATCAAGAGTCTCGTGAAACTGGGTGTTTATCTTAAAGTTTAGCTGCTGGAGGCAAGTGATTACATGAGAATCTCCACATACTTTTTTTTTTTTTTTAAGTAAGTCCCTAGCCCTCATGGCTGTGGAGAAAAGCCTGAAAATGTGATGTGAGTGCATCCTATAGACTCGGGGTGAAAATCTGCTCCCATTGAAGTCAATGAGAATTTTGCCATTGACTTCAGTGGAGCCAGGATTTTACACTCTGAAACCAGAAGGCAAATAAAAAGAAGCCACTTTTTATTGGTTTTGTATGGTTTTGGTTTTTTAATTTCATGGTGTGTAAGCCAATCTGATGATTTGGGGGGCAGGGGAGCCTGACTCATGATTTTTCAGTGCTTGGAATAGACGGTATACCTCTCTGGCCCCAATCCAGCAAAGAATCCTAACCGCCCTCTAGGACCCCACCCGCAATCCAACCCCCCTGCTTCCAGTCCCCTGACTGCCCTGATCCCATCCACACCCCCGCCCCCTGACAGGCCCCCTGGAACCCCACACCTATCCAACCCACCCTGTTCCCCACCCCCTGACCACCCCCTGAACCTCCACCCCATTCAACCGCCCCCTGCTCCCTGTCCCCTGACTGCCTCCCGGGACCCCCCGCCCCTTATACAACCTCCCTGCCCCGGCCCACTTACCACTTACCATGCTGAGCAGAGCATGCAGAGCAGCATGTCTGGCTGCTGCGCCGGCCAGAGCCGGACACGCTGCCGCTCTGCTCAGCAGGAGCGTGCAGCCTCTGTCTCCCAGAGTGCTGCCTGTGCAGCGGCGTGGCTCTGCGGGGATGGGGGGACAGCGGGGGAGGGGACAGGGGCTAGCCTCCCCAGCCGGGAGCTCAGGGGCCGGGCAGGATGGTCCCGCGGGCCGTAGTTTGCCCACGTCTGGCATAGGGGGTTAGAAATCCCACCCAAATAAGGGATATTTGGGACAGGTACCTTTGAAATGCGGGGCACCATTCTCCGCAGTCTGGTTTTCTGCCAGTCAGCTTTCACCCATATCTTTCATTTCCATTATTCCGCTACTTCCCGTTCCCCTTTAACTTTTCCATGTTCTGGGATAATACATGTGGTATATAATTTAGATGCTGTACATACATACAGTAATCCTTATGCAACAATTCTTAGCGATGGCCTCAAAAATAAATCTGTCTTTATTCTTTTAGAATATGAAAGTTTCAAAATTCTAAAATGTTTTGTAAAATCATTTTCGTTTGCTCTTTTTATTAAAGATAAATATAATTCTTGACATCTTACTGTTACTATTTATTTGCATTGTTGTAGTAGTTGAGAGGTGTGAGTCCCACTGCAGATAGACAGACTCACGAGCTTTCCTCGGGCTAGCGTGCTACAATAGCAGCATGGAAGTTATTTATTTTATTAATTTAGCAGCAAAGATGCAGAGCAACTCAGAACAATCTCACTGCCCCTCTGGCTCTTGTCTTAGTCATCGTCTCCAGGGCTTCTCAGTCCTTATAGCTTTCCCCAACTGAGGCGTCTCTGCAGCCAACTCCTGCTTGCTGAAACTCTCCAGCACAGGCTCTCTGCCTGACAGGTGCAGCTCCCAGGCCCTTCACCATATCTGCCTGTCTCCTTGTTATGATAAACAGCTTCCCAACAGGGGCATCATCATATGATTATGGGCTTGAGCAGCTACACTCATTTGTAACCCCGGGTAAGAAATTGTTGAACCCTGGGTTCCATCTTGAGATTCCAGCATCTACACTGCTTTATGTGGGCCCAAATCCAACCACCCATATCCCAGGCATTTTAGTGCCCTCCCCAAATGTGGCTGCTCTAGCCCTTTGTTTGGGGTGGAGTGTGGGAAAACTTCACTGTTCACCAAACTTGACTGTTCAGAGGACAAAGAAAGTTGCCCCGTTGGATTATGGAATACTTTTCACAGATTCTCAGAGCACGAGTCCAGTGGGGCTGCATCTACACTGCAGAGCTATAGGGCTTGAACTTCTAGGTCCTGGCTTGACTTAGGCTCAGACCCTCTACCCGCCATGGAGTCCTGGAACCCTGGGTCCAAGCCCTGGGTTAGTGTGATTTGTGTGTAGATGGAAAGGCGGTTAGGCTTG
This sequence comes from Trachemys scripta elegans, assembly GCF_013100865.1. NCBI lineage: Eukaryota > Metazoa > Chordata > Testudines > Emydidae > Trachemys > Trachemys scripta. Next base: position 111,500,052 of record NC_048301.1, read on the forward strand.
AGCTTGAGTGCAAATCCTGGGCTAACGTTGCAGTAGAAATACCCTTTGAGAACTTTACTTTTAGGGAGTGTTTGAGGTGAAAGGAATATATGTATGTTGAGGAAGAAATAATGCCTGAATGTTGCACTATTTTGGTTCTCTGTTTTTATGCTCACACCCAGAACTCTCTTATTTACTCCACTGCTTAAGCTCATGCAAGTCCATAAATTCAAGTCCAAGTTCATAAATATTTTGCCATCCCAGGTCATAGTGTGAATGGGAGGTAGGCTATCTTGCTCTAGATAATTTGAAAGAATGGTTCATTGAATGGTGGCTGATATCTCTGCTGCGGCAGGACCATCTGGGAACTAGATTCTGGTATCCCTACATCCTCCTGCTACCTCATGGCACCATCTCACTATCTGAACTCTGGCTAATTATTTCAGTAGTGAACCTCCCAGTAGGACTAGATCGTGCTCTCCCAATGGAAAAATCCTGGATTCCCCTTTCAGCATTTCCTGATAATTCTTCCACAGAAGGGAGGGGTAAGTGTTTCCATCATGGAAAAAGAAGGGAAATCAGCCCCCTCCCAAAACTAATGATTTCCTGAGACCTACTGGAGACCAGGGGCATCGGCATAAAACTCTGAGCCTGTGTACTAATTCAAGGTCCTCTCGCTCTGCCTCTTCCACGTATCACTATCTCTGGAGCCCCTCTTTAGGTGGGATTCCGCAGTGCAGAGTGGCTCAATCATAAGCATACATAGTGTGCTTAGGCTGTATCAGCTGTACGGTTGGTTTCCTGTGGGATTGGTTAAGGGCAATGATGTGAATTTCCCAGCTTGCCCCTTCCTATGTGAAGGGTCTGGGGATAGAGGGATCATGACCTGCCCCTTTGCACACTGAGGGGCGAGACTATTCCCACTCCAGCGTTAGTGTCAGGAAGCAAAAATTCTGTATACCTGAACCTCTTCTGGTTCTCACTCTCTGGTTACCCCTTCTCCCTTCCTTTCCTCTGTCATGAACATGTATGGATGATGACTTTATCGTTTCCAAAAAAAATGTTTTAATTGAGCCCAATCATCATTGGTTTGGTTTGTTCTTAAAAACATTGATAGTTTACAGTATGTAACTAGTTCAAATGGCCACATTGCAATATGAGTAAATTGAAGGGCCCAGTCTCAGCTGGGCCTGAATCCAGTCTCTAATTTTGCAAGGTGCCGTTATGCACCTCCAACAGATTGTAGACAGAAATGGTGGTAGCTCATTAGCGAGAGAGGATGCTTTTGGGGTTCAGAAGATCAAGTTCAATACCTTGGTCAGCCACAATGATCTTAGGTATGTCACTTACTCTCTCTGCACCTTTCTTCCCCATCTGTTAAAAAAAATTGTTATAATTCTCCCTTTGCCTGTCTTGTCTATTTAAATTATAAGCTCTTTGGGTTACAGTAGATTGTCTCTTGCTCTGTTTGTGTACAGCACCCAGCACGATGGGGCTCTTACCTCAGCTGGGGCCTCTCTGCACTACTGTAACACAAATAATAATAGTACACCTCTACCTCGATATAACGCTGTCCTCAGGAGCCAAAAAATCTTACCGTGTTATAGGTGAAACTGCGTTATATCGAACTTGCTTTGATCCACCGGAGTGCGCAGTACCCCCCCCCCCCCCCCCGGAGCACTGCTTTATCGGTGTTATATCTGAATTCGTGTTATATCGGGTCGTGTTATATCGGGGTAGAGGTGTAATAACTAATGGATTTGTGTCTGCAGACAAGTATTTAGATGCCCAGCTATTACCATTTGCATCTGCAACTTTTCTACCCACCGTATTAGTGTTCACTTATGTGAACTTAGGCCCAAGTGATCTTTTTAGTCAGTGATGAAAGAGACTGGTTACAGTCTATCTTTGAGGAAACTAGGGTGATCAGATGTCCCTATTTTATAGGGACAGTCCCAATATTTGGGGCTTTTTCTTGTATAGGCGCCTATTACCCTCCACCCCCTGTGCTGATTTTTCACACTTGCTGTCTGGTCACCCTAGAGCAGTGGTTCCCAAACTGGGGTTCGCGAACCCCTGGGGGTTTGCAGAACATTGGAGGGGGTTCGTCAGAAAAATTTCACTAATGGCGGACAGAGGACCCCGGGCATTAGAGACAGCAGGTGGGACCCGGTTGCAGGGCAGACACCCCGAGCCCCAGGGAGAGCGGGGCTGGGCAGTTGGGGCTGGCAGCCCGAGTCCTGGTGGTCAGCGAGGGAGCCGGCAACCCAAACCCCAGTGCTCCGCGCGGGGCTGGCAGCCTGAGCTCCAGGGAGAGCGGGGCCGGGCAGTTGGGGCTGGCAGCCCGAGCCCTGCCCCCGTCAGCGGGGGAGCCGTCAGCCCAAACCCCAGCGGTCCCCATGTAGGGCTGGCAGCCCGAGCCCCAGGGAGAGTGGGGCAGGGAGTTGGGGCTGGCAGCCCGAGCCCTGCCCCCATCAGTGGGAGAGCCGGCAGCCCGAGCCCCAGGAAAAGCATGGCGGGCAGTTGGGGCATCCATCACACTGAGGAAATTTAAACTTAAATCCCTGAAAATATTCATTTTTAGGAGAGGGTTCACGAAATTTCACAATTTAGTGAAAGGGGTTCGCGGGCTGTTAACGTTTGGGAACCACTGCCCTAGAGGAAATCCAAAGACCTGAGAGTTGGGGAGTAATGGTAATTTGACTGCTGCTGGTAGAGCTGCCCAACCTTAACCGTCTCCATGACAACAGTGGTCCAAGCAGCCATCAGAAAGGTATGTCCTTACAGAAATAGGTCGGAAAACAATCTATAACAATAGTGTAATGGGGGGGATGTGGGTTGTTTTGATTCTTTCCTCCAGAAGAGCCCGTTGTCTGCAGCTTTTTTTTTTTTTTTCGGAAGCAGTTACGTTGAATAGAAAATTATGAGCTTGGAAGCAGGGCTGCTGCTGGTTTCAAAAAGGAGGAAATGAAGCAATTTAGATTTATTTGCCTATTGGTAAATGTCATGCAACGAGAGGGTGAGGAGGTGAAGAAGAAATGCAGATAATAATATATATGATCAGTTCTGAGAGTTTGATTTCTATAAAATATTCAGAATTCAATTGATTTAGTGATTGTCATCTTACATGAGCGCATTGCAGCTCAAAGAGAACCTGTTGCTATTGCACAAAAATCACACATGCACATATATTTCTTTCCCTGTAGGTCTATTATTTTGATTGGACTCACTGTTTGTGACAGGCACGCCACCATGTGTTGTGATCTTAACAGACAGCACAAGTCAGGCATGGTTGGGATGGGTCAGTACTTGCATAAAAGAAATTAATCGATACCTCCTTGTAATAGGAAGCGGTGTCAGTTCCCTCTGACTCGCCACCAATATTCTCTGTGTGATATCAGATGATGCCATAGTGCCAATGGAATTGGTATGTTTTAGATGAGACATAAAATAAGGTTCCTCACTACATGTGGCCATTAAAGATACCACAGCACTCTTTGTGACACTGGTGGTCAGGCCACATTCCAGTTTGGGTAATTACATTCTTTTCACCTAAATTCACCCGGGAGTTTCATTTGGAAAAGGAATTCTTCACTTCCTTCCTTAAAATGTTATGTAGTGGTATGGCACAATGTTAGAACCACCCCAGAGATGGCTGGATTTCATTGCTGGAAGAAGTGATCCTTTTTTGTTTAGATCTGCACGTGTTAATTTTGTTGTTCCCATACTCCTGACTCTTTGTATAGCGTCACAATTTTTAGTGTGGCATCTGTAATTAGTTGACACTATACTTTAAAAATATTGTATATCTGTAAATACACTAAACAAGCTATGGGTAATCAATGTGGTTTATACTTTTTTAAAAATAATGGTAGCCTCTTTTTAGAAGATTGCAAGAACTTAGTGTTTGAATCTTGGAAGTCTTCCTAACATAATTTAGCTATGGTAATTACCACCTCATAATAATAAATGTAAGTAATGGCAGAGTTATTTGCTTCATTGAGGTGCTGGGATCATGTAATCTGGTTTCTTGGTGGTAGAGAGGGCCAGGATAAAATTTTCAAAAGGTATGTAGGCACCTAAAGATGCAAATAGGCAGCTAGTGCGATTTTAAAAGCGCCTTTATGAGTTAGGTCCCTAACTCCCATTGACCTGCTTAGGTGCCTAAATACCTTAGAAAATCTGGCCCCGTGCAATTATATGCTGTGCTTACTATTTTGTATTGTAGAAATTGTGTAATTTCTATTGTGCATCAAGGGCTTGATTCTCCAGTGCTCTGCAACTGCTTTGTGAAAACCAGGACATGTTGGGGGACAAACTGAAAAAATCCAGGAAAAAAAACCACTTTTTGGTGGGAAAAAACAAAAAAAAATCAGTTTAGGTCAAATAAAACTATTTATTTAATCCCCACACACCACACACACACACACACATGTTTTCTATTTTGTTTTTTCATTTCAGGTTGTTTTCGGATGTTTTTCACCCTCCCCCCTTTTTTATATTTAGCTACATTTCTAAATGAACCACTGTGTTGAAACAAAAAGTTTTGACCATTTTGAAACTAAACATTCCTAAATGGGAAGTCAAAAAGGCTTGTTTCAAAATGGCTGAAACAAACGGCTTTGGGTTTTTTTCTCTCATGTGGCTGAAACTGTTGGTGGAATTCGATCTGAATTTGCAAATAGTTTCAGTGCACTAAAAAATGCATTTACTATCCTCCCAAAAAGTTTCACCCAGTGTCAGTCCTTAGTCAGGCAAATCTCCCATTGACTTTGATAAATAATCTGGGCTCAGTGGTATAGAAATAAATCTTCCTTACTATGAAATTCACAAATACACAGGTGTAATAATTAGGTGAAGTAAGGTTTCCATCTCTCTCTTTACATTATTGCCTCACAGCTTAAGTGCCAGTCACAGCCTATTTATGTAGGGTTTGTTTGTTTGTTTGTTTCCAAAATTTTTGCATCTTGGAGAATTTTTAAAAATGTTCATCTTAAAACAGTTAACATACATTGAAAGAAAATCATTTCTATTAAAAAGAATGAGGAGTACTTGTGGCACCTTAGAGACTAACAAATTTATTTATTTATATTAAAGAAAATTATCTCATTTTCTACCATCTGTACTCTAGCAATGGCTTCAATGGGAATTTTTCCTAACGTCTGGTCTACACTTAAAATTTAGGGCAATGTAGCTGTGACGTTATTGACATGAACTGTGACCGTATAGATCATTGTTGCAACCAGGGTCCTATGGTTGCACCAGGTCTTGTACAGAGGAGGTCAAGTGGGGTGTCTATGGAAAGGTTGTAGTTTTCTGGTTAGGATTATGCTGTCTGTATGTGTGTATTATTTTTGTATCTGAAGTTATGAATATTGGTTATGTACTTGTATCTCAATGTGCTTGATTCTAAGTAGCCTCAGTGAAGCATTTGGTCAGCTTCTTGAGAAAGGACTATTTTCAGTAAGTGCCCAATCAAGAAACACTTAACTGACAATTGACTTTGGGAGATGCCAATCCACATCTGAGCTTTCCTGGGAACGTTCAAACTAACATGTAAACAATGGCATCGGCCTGCAAAAAGCTGAATCATTCATGGACGTGTGACTCCCTTGGTGGCTACAAACTCCATCTTGTTGCTGTGACGTTGCAGCGTAGATGCACCCTTAGTAAACTAATCCAGTTGGTTTACTTAAAAATTAAAAATTACACCTCTACCCCGATATAATGCTGTCCTGGGGAGCCAAAAAATCTTACCGCGTTATAGGTGAAACTGCATTATATCGAACTTGCTTTGATCCGCCGGTGTGCGCATCCCCGCCCCCCCCAGAGCACTGCTATACCGCCTTGTATCCGAATTCGTGTTATGTCGGGTTGCGTTATATCGGGGTAGAGGTGTACTTAAAAATTCACAGGAACATCAGTTTGGAAGTCATTGTGCTGCTGCATTGGAGAATTATAGGGAGACATTAAAAATTCATGGAGGGCTTTACGTTATAGCATAGTATGAAACTGCTAGATTTAAACAATCTTGAAAATGAGAGTCTGTTCAGTCATTTTTAAACTGCTCAACATTTTCTGTCTAGGTTTTAATATCACACCCATCTCTGTGGAATCTAGGTATCTGGTCTCGTAGCAATTTATTTTGGTTTTCTGAGAGAACATTTATTTACAACTTCCAACAGAACAGAAGTTAATAGGAATCTAATGACTGGCATCTTTTTTCTTAATTTTTATATGTCCAGTTGTTCTGATATTTCATTTTTTCTGATTTTTGTGTGTGTTAAAGTTCTTAGAACAAAATGAAGGTTTTTTAAAAATGCCAATGAGCTGTCTCTATAATTGATATCGTGCAATCAAGGCACTTTCACCAAATATTCTTCCTACTTACTCTCTCCAGTATAGAAAGTTTCAGGGGTGTTGATTTTAAAGTGTCAAAACTGTATTAAAGCAAAGTGGAAGCACATCTCTCTTATTTTGCTAAACTAAAATCTTGGATACAATGTAAAACAAAGACCCAAAATGAAAACTACAAAGACATTAACCAGGCAGTAAATTGAAAACGTTGAATTATTTACACTGAAGGAATGCATCCCATTCTGTAACCTTAACTTTATTATTTTTTAATTCCGATGTACATCATTTTCAACAGTTAAAGTGAGGGAATGCCAAATTTCTGTGCAGCATAGATAGCTTTGGGGCTAAAAGGGGAGACAGTTGAGATGCAGTTTTATTTACTGTGTATCTAGATTTTCCTCCACTTGGAAGTTCAGTTGTCTATTCAGAATATGTAATGCTGATGTCAAGATGGAGTATTGCATATTGGGGTGTACGGCCTTTATGGGCAAAACTCCCCACATTTGCCATGAGTGGAAGCATAATGTAGAAAGAAGTCCCAGGGCTGTATTTGGCTTATGAGCCACACTTTAGCAAATCCGTCTATTTTTAAATTTGTGGAAACTCAGTTAAAGCTGTTAATATTTCATTATTAATACTCGGTTACCTGTTAAAAGACTACCAAGTAGATAAAATGACAAGCAATTTTCAATATCAAAAGGAAATTAACACAAAATTACATGTACCCCACCCACGCATACATATATTCATGTGTTAGAGAATTGTTATTCCTCATTCCAGGTACATCAGCTTTGATCAAGCCAATTATTCTGCTCTGGGTTTTTTGACAGCAACTGAAAATGAGAACGTTTTAAATTAAAGCTACATTTCAGAGACTTACCCTTCACAGTACATTATAACTTATTAAATCAAACAAAAACTCTTAGTTAATTAAAACACAATTATGACCCCTTACTAAACCACTGTATTGATCAGCTGTCCTGATTTCATTTGAAACTACCTTGGTTCAATTAGTTCAGATGAGCAGGATTTCATATAAAATGGGGTTTTACTCTGATGTGCTCTGAACTGTGAAACAAAATATTTGCAGATAGCGCTGCAAGTCTTATGTCATGATTGCTACAGTGGATGCAATGGTGGCATAAGAAACCATAATACATGAATATATCACAAAAATGAAGATAAGTGTAGCCCTGAAACACAACTTGGAGAGGTTGGTTGTATCCTTGCTGGCGTCCTCTACTCCTATCTGCTTCAGCAGAGCAATCCTAGCCTAGTAAAAGATGCTCAGAGAGTTCACCCCTATGAAAGACAGACTTCTGGGATGAAATATAGGCCCTGTTTAAGTTAATGGGAGTTTTGCTATTGACTTCAATGAAGCTAGGATTTCACCCATGAAGTGCAGAAGTGTCTCTAGCTACCTTGTTCGTAGCAAATTTGTCTATGGATTAGCCTGACCATTCTTCCAGATTAAAGCTACCAGTGTGGTTGCACACACTCATCTTTGGCTCCAACCCTGGACAGCAAACACTCAAGACAAGTAACTACCAGCAGCAGTGAGATTCAGAGGAGAAAAACAGTTTGAAGAGAAGATGGACAGTTGTAGATTCTGGGCCAGATCCTCAGCCTCAGACTTGAGTAGTCTGGCTGCTTCAGCAATTGGAATCCCTGGTACTGTAGCCATCTCTACACCTACCCGACCCCAGGTTAGGGGAAGTGTTGGGGAGAGGGGGTATGGCCAGGGTCCACTCTTCTCCAGTGATCACAGGCCGTTGCAGCAACTCCTTCGGAGCTATTGCTGTTGGTTGCAAATTAGAGCACCTCTGAGACTGGAGATCTAAAGGTCCCCAGTGCATAGGGTGCTGGACTGGGAGCCCGGAGACCAGGGTGCTGTTCCCAACTGACTGGTGTGTGTCTGGGCAAGTCAGCACTTCTCAGTGTTTCAGTTTCTGCATCAATAAAATGGAGGATAATGATAGTTTGAGCTCTATAGAAGAAAAGCGCTATACAGTGCTTTTGCCCCCACTCCAAATCTGAATGTTTAAATAAGAAAAACCCATAAAATATTTCTATTAGGAGAAAAACTGACTGTCATCAACACTTGGAAAATAAAGGTTTTAGTTAGTACGAAGGTTGCCTGAAAAACCCTATTAAAAACATTCAGCAAAACACTGGGCTGCAAAGATACCCACCAACACCACCTTTTTCATTCACAGTGAAATGCGAGTCTGCATTTGCGTGTAAAAAAGAATAATGGAAATAGAGTTTCACAAAACACACCGGTTATTAAACCCAAACCTTGTGCAGATGCAAGCTTCCTATTCAACTCATGTGACTTGAGCACACTTGCCTTCCACTGATGTTTTCCACCTGTAAATTTAAAAATAGCTCGATAAAGCCTTATTCTCACTTAGTTTTCAGAGTCTGAGGATGATGTTGCAGAACAAGGTTAGGAACACTTGTTAAGAAAAGACTGCTCAGTTCTGAAGGCAAAATGAGGATAAAATATTAGGCATTACAGCAACGTAACAATAGGCTTTTTGCAACAAAAGTCTGGACCTTATTCACCACTGCCTTGCACCAGGGCCAATCATTTGTATCAGTGCAAAGTGGGTACAAGATATTAACATATCAGAATAGGAGCATTTTCCACCCACTGCATTCAGGTGTAGGTGACTGAGAGGTGCAAGAAAAAGGAGAATCATTATTCCCTAATTATATTAGCAAGTTTACCAAATACAAAAAGTATGCCTCCAATTTTGCTATCAGATCGACTTGGGTAGGTAGGTCTTTGCCCCTGCATGGAGCTCCTTTGGCTGCAAAGGGACACTGCAGGGACATAAGGATATCCCCTTATCTGCTAGCTGAGTTGGGGGCTGTGTCACAACTTAACAAAACAAGAGAAGCGCACAGACGCACAAACTGTTTTATAGTTTTGAGTACTTTATAGCCATTTGAGAGAACAATGACACTATTATGTAAACTTCCCATTTAAGCATATGTTATTGATTTAAGTAACATACAAACTTTAAAAATTTTTGCTTCTGATGTTAGAATTACCCATACAACCAAACCATTGTATACTGACATATGGACCAGATCTCTGTTATCGTTACACTCCTTAATAAATCTGTCTTGTTCTCTATAGATCAGTGAGGAGATTGTTTTTTCCTAAGCAGGAAGCCAGTAACTTGGTCATTATTTTAAAATCTGTATTTAATGATGAAAGTTGGCTAATAGCTAGCATATTCATCTTTAGGATGGCCTTCTTTAGAAATGAAAAGAATAGCCTCTAAAATGATTTTGGAAGAATATTGCATGTTAGGATTCATTAAACAAAGATATATGTGTTTAGAAAACAGTTATTGTTTGCAAATTGGGTGGCTTAGATGCTTTGTGGTTTAGCTGAATGATTCTGAATAACTTCCAAATTAAACAGTACAGTGTACCCACTAATAGACATTTAGGACGAGATTCTGCTCAAGGCTGCATTTGTGTAAGTGTGGAGTAGCTCCGTTAACATCAGTGGAGCTTCTCCATACTTACGCTGGCAAAACCAAAAGCAGAATTTGGCTTTTAAAGTCTGGCCTCCATCCAGTAGAATTTTGGCTCAAGTGAACTAATCCCCAACGAACCAGTGTGCTGGATAAAATAACAAGTTATTGTTTTTCAAAATATTGTTGTAAAGCAAACTTGTTTTTTCCCCCTCATTTCAAAGAGTGATGAGCTGTCTGAAGAATTGGATTTCACAAAAGAAATCATGAATGGTTCTGTGCAAGTTGGAAGGATGTCGCAACACCCTGACAGGAACATAGTACTGCAGTGGTAGGAACTCACTGGACAAACTTGTGTGGAGAAAATTGGAGCATAGTTTTCATACTGTTATATTCATTTTCTTGAGCCAAAATCAATTTGAAGTGCAGCTTTAAGCTCCCTTGAATAGAACTCTCTAGCATTCTTCATGGCTTGTGAAAATGGCAACATAAGTGGCTGTGGCTGTGTGAGTATATATTGGTTTCTTAGCACAAGTTCTTTCTATATTTTTGGATAGTAAAGCGTGTTTTGGAACTCTGTTCACGCTCCTCACACACACAAACTGAGGCCTGTGCATGAAATGATGATTGCTTCTGAAAGCTGCTGGTTTGGCACCCCTAGAAACTGTAGTCCTTTGTTCATCACCAGAAGGTACAGCATGGGAAGTGGCAGCTTCTCACACATAGCTTTGGCAGTGTGGCTCAAAGATGACCTGGAAGAAACACTTGCAGGAATGAAAGGGTAGTTTAATCTCTATGCCCCTTCATTCCTTAGCCTTTCTGCTAATTAATATCATTTGTGGTGATCGGGACACTTATCCACTAGGAACAGAAGTGTCTATTATTATATGTGTTTGTGTGATCGGTGCCCCCTAGAATGGAGTATGGTTCGTCCCAGATCCTGTTTTATACTGTACATAATCGTCAGTCCAACTTATCTTCGTCATTCATTAGTGCTGGGCCCTACATTTCTTATCTGCCACCTCTCCTAGCTGCCAGAAACTCCTCAGCCTTTTTGTGGAACTTCATCTCTACCCAGAAATCACTTATTAGTTAGATAATCCCTGCCCCACAGAGTTGATTTAAATGGTAAACTCTTTGGGAGAGGGACTGTCTTGTTATCTGTTTGTACAGAGCTCTGCACAGTGGATCCCTGGTCTCTGATTTCTGCCTTTTGATGATACAGTATATAAATAATAATAATAATAATAATTAACCTAGCATAGTGGTATGAAGGATCATTTTGTATCTTCAACAATCTTCATAAACACTGTTTCTCTAAAAATTTTAATCTTTTCTGGGTCTCCTCACACTAAAAATATAATAGAAATAGATTTTTCCTCCTAATTTCCATCATAAATTGTGGTTAGAATGTAAATCTCCTCTTTTCTATTTTTATTAGAAAGGCATCAGTTGTGGCTCTGTAGTTCAGGTTCAGTTGAGCATTGCACTTAAATATATGAACATACACACAAAATGTGATCAATACATGTGCAATATTTCCCAAGACTCGCTAACCCCCACAAACTTGTACATTCCAAATGAAGCAGAGCTGGTTCCAGATGAGGCACTCCCATCTTTTGGAATTTCTTAACTTTTCTTCCAAATGGCCAACAAAAATGTAGAAATACTTTCAGAAATGCAGGTGCATGCAATTGTCTTGTCAGGGGCAGCTTACTCTGAGTTCAACTGCTATTTTACCTTGCAATCTTTTAGCAGCAGCATTCTCAGTGGGAATTACTGTGCGTTAATTAATCTGGGAATTTTTTTGATGCTACAAGGATGAACATTTTTTTTTTTTTTTTGCAAATGTGAGCCAAAGCTTTCCAAATGCTCCTTATGTTAGTTCAGAAATAAAATATTTGCAGATGTGCCGAGCTGTAACAAGCAGTCTGACTTGACATTGTTTTTTATAGAAGTAATATAAAAATACCCTGGGACAAATTCGGAGCTGCACCACTCAGGATTCTGGGCTGTTGCAATGGCTGGCACAGCCCACAGCATAAGTTAGAGGAGCCCCATTGCTGTATCGACTAGCAGTAGCTTCTCTGAAGCTCAGGGCAGACAAAGAACAAAATGCTCTGGCCAGTCCCCTCCTGCCCTAGAAAATTCGGTGGCATACCTCTACACTGGATGCTGCGTGGAAGGAGTGGCACTGGGTCACTTCCTTTAATCCGATGGTGCCCATCTCTATTTCCCAGGGCCCAGCTGGCTTTGCTTTGTGTCCCCTTTGTAAAGCAGAGCACAGACTCAGGCCCAGTGATATCAAATTGTACATCTTATAAAACTAAGGTTCTCGTACTTTATTGTGATGCATTCTTTGGTTTGAGTTAATGGTCAGCTTTGCAGCTTTGGACACTGTCAGTCAACTTTAGCCCCATATTTAGGCGTTGTAGAAATACGTTTTTATAAAACCCAAAACCAAGATAAAGGTTTGAATCGGGGCGGCTCTAGCTTTTTTGTTGCCCCAAGCACGGCAGGCAGGCTGCCTTCGGCGGCATGCCTGCGGGAGGCTCTGCCGGTCCCGCGGCTTCGGAGTACCCACCGCTGAATTGCCGCTGAAGCTGCAGGACCGGTGGACCTCCCGCAGGCGTGCCGCCGAAGGCTGCCTGACTGCCGCCCTCACAGGGACCGGCAGGGTGCCCCCCGTGGCTTGCCGCCCCAGGTACGCGGTTGGTGCGCTGGTGCTTGGAGCCGCCGCTGGTTTTAATCTGGGTTTTTTAATGCCAAAGAAACCGTTTTTGTAAATCAGCAACAGTAACAAAAATTGTCTTGCTAGTGTTTACATCCCAAGCATTGCAGCATTCTACATGTGCCTGTGAGCCTGAGACACAGGCTCTGATTCTTTTGTCACACCAGTTCTGACTACATTAGCTTTAAAGAAGTTGCTCCCATCAAGGGCTAGTTGGATGAGGATCAGTTCCAAAAACTATAAACAGAAGCAGAACTGATTTGTGCATTTTTATTATCCAACATGAACTTTGACAAGTAAGTTAGATTTTTAAAGTTTGCTCATAGGTAAAACTTCAAAAAGTAATTTTTATTTTACACAGTGCTCCTTTAAGGCTATGTCCACACTAGGAAATACATCATGTTTGAAGATGGATTGACTCAGCAGTTCTCAACCGGGGGTCCGCGAGGAGTGGTGCAGAGCTAAAGCTGGCAGCCCCCTCGCCCCAGCTGGGAGCAGTGTGGGGCTGAAGCTGGCAAACCTCCCCCCCTCTAAGCCAGGAGCAGTAGGGAGCTAAAGCTGGGAGCCCGAGCGCCCCCACCCTCCGCTGAAGTTGGGAGCCTCACTGGGAGCTCCCCTCCCGCCCATACACAGCCCCTAGCTACCACCTGCCTGCACCCTGAGCTACCCCCCCAAATAGAAGTAAAACTATGCCTATGTCCAAGGATTCCGCCCCCCCAGCTCCCCCACCCCGGGCCCTGGCATTTTCATAGCATGTTGAGGGGGGCCTCAGCAAGAAAAAGGTTGAGAACCCCTGGATTAACTAACACATTTTAATTAACACAATGTTAAACATGACTTAGCATCTGGAGTAAACAGGGTCAATTCATGTTTACAGATGTGAGCGGATCACTTCAGAAGGGACTGGGATTAAATTTGACAAGCTAACACACTTTTAAAACATGACTTGTCCTTGTTCAACACACTACAGGCACAATTATGTTTAACACTAATAACACTGCTTGAGTCAGTGGAGCTCTGTGAGGGTGCTGGGGTCTGCATTGCAGAATCATGGCTGTAACTATAAAGTGGTGCCAGTCACTCTAAAACAGTCATGTAAAAAATACACGTACATTAATATATTGTTTTGACTCAGCATCAGTCATTTTAATTCAGAGGAACTCTTAGGAAGCAAACATAATGCCAAAAGTTTTGATTTGAATGATACACATTAAAATAGAAAGTACAAGACACAAATATTATTTTGGGTTGGTTTTTTTTGTTAAAATTTGGTAAAATATCAAGTTCTGATTGTTTTTAATCTTGTCTTTCACTGCAACATATGGAGAATTTAACAGAAATAATTTGCTTTCCACTTTAATAGTGTGAAAATGTGAATATCCAGGGTAACCATTTTACATTTACCTGGGTCTGATGATATAGGGAAAAGGAGATTTTCAAACCAAAATAACACCACCCACATTTCTCAAAGGCTGATCAGCGCGTAAATGGGTCATGAAATGAGCAATGCATTTTCTTCACGTTAGTCATAACTAACAGGTTTGAATTTATTGGCGTGTTGCTCAGGCAGTAAGCATTGCCATGCTTGGTGGCAGCTGCTTCATTTTTACATTGTTTCTCCCCTCCACCCTTTGCTTTTATAATTATAAATTTCAGTAAATATTGCAGTCAGTGCATTCTTGCCTCAAGGATGCCTTGAAATCAGTTACTTTTGAATAAAACAATGTACAGTGGAAATATTCACTGGAGAGGCTATTTACAAAAGCTGAATGGGTTGTGATGGCACGTTGTGACCCTTTCAGTTCAGAGGCAAACCCTTCTGGATGAACAGACCTAAGCTAGTTCCTGGAAAGAAACCTAACAATTCTGCCTCTTCTGCAGGGTCTTATCCAGTACCAGCAGGATTTAAGCAAGTGGGTTTGTTCGTCAGGTCAGCTTTATGATCCTGCCAGTTAAGGAATTGTATAACCTGCTGATATCAGCAGAGATTGGTCAGTGAGTCCACAGAAAGGACTGTAATCTTGACAGTGAAGAAGAATGATTCTTCTGTGTCTATTGTTTACTTTATCGTTGTTGTTACTGTGGCCCAGATTCTCAGCTCGTGTGAACTGAAACCATTCCAGTGAAGTCAAGGCATCTATGCCAATATACATGAGAATCTGCCTTTAACAGCAGCAGTGATACAGTAAACAATAGAGACATAAAGGAATCACTCTTCTCTGCTACAACGGAAGCCACAGGCTTTGGACTGGAGAGTGACCTGTGATGGTTTTTAAGTTTTGTTGTTTGTTCTATGAAGAATCTAAAATAAATACAATGACTAGGAAGTGGGGAAGACTTTTTCCATTGGTATTGAGAGGGTGCAGTGCTTCTTCTATGGTGGGGAAAGTCTGGGGTTGGATACAGTGGTCTCTTCTGGGTTTGTCAAGCCATTGTATCTCATTTACATTTAAATGATATGCACGTGTAGCTCAATGATACAGGGGATTGATAGTGCTAAAGACCTTGGGCTTGATTTGCCACTACTTCTGTACTTTATGTAGCTATTTATGTCTGTGCAAAGTCAATGGGACAACTCGTGCACAAAGTTAAACGTGCTTAAGTGCTTTTCTGGATTAGGGCCAGAATGCTTAGAACCTTGCAGAATCAATCCCTTACTCACCTGTTGCTAGGCCTATGAGGTGGACAGATGGAATGGGGTGGATTACCATTTTCTACTGATCTAAGCAATATTATTTGCTAAAATGATTATCACTTCCAATGCAAGGAGAGGAAAAGTGCCACATAAACTGTGATAAAAGGCAAGAGCAGGGGGGTAAAATCCGATGTATTAATTTGGATTATATGTAGTGAAAACAACAGAAATAAATTCTTACAGAATTTGTAGCATTTATCTAACTTGCTTTGAATTATGGAAAAATCACCAAAGTGTAAACCCTTGGCAGAATTTTTAATGGATTTCTTGAATTGGGAGCAAATCTGTTCCATGAGGCATGTTGTCACTGGAGATCAAAAGTGTGTTTGGGGGAAAATATTAGAATAAAACAGTTCACTATACAGCCTTAATCTCTTTCTTCATCTATGAGAGTTGCACTGTTTCTCTATATTTCCTGCCTGTTGAGGATACAGGCTATGAGGAAACAATCAGATTTTCCAATGTGGGGGAAACAAAATGTCTTTTAAATTTCTTTTTCCATTTAAATCAGTGCTTGAATTGTTTCTCTTACAAGGGACCTTGGAAGCACATTGTCTCATCTCCAAGTATTGTGGATGGCTCGCTGTGGGCTCACAGATTTAGATGGAATCTCTTCCTGTAGCTCTTTGAAGGTAGGTAAAACTGGGTCATTTCAATATGTTCCTGTGGTCGATATCTTTAGTTAATATTTCTCTTTCTGTAATTGTACTGTTACTTTTTTTAACGTTCTTAAAGGATTTTGATTGGACACCTTGAGTTTGTATTTATTAATCTTTGAAGATGCTAAAGCAATTATTTTTTACCATAACACCGTTGTCTGATCCTGAACACACTTACTTATTTCCATGATAGTCTCATTGACTTAAAATGGCAGTAGCCATGATAGGCAACACTGTGCCCAAGCTAGTACCCGAGCATTCTATTTGATGTTTCTAGCTCTTTTTAGTATGCAATATCCTAAAGATTTGAAGTCAGTCAGTAAGTGGCTTAATATAATTTGGGCAAGTCTGTGGTTTATATGTTCTGTTTACTTCTGTTGAGGAACTCTATATAGCCTATAACAATATTTCTGACCTGAGCCAAGTGAGCTTGCTGGATCATCTTGAGATTCTGGACCTGGAAGGAAACAATATTGAGGACATCAACCAGATTCAGTACCTGGGACTCTGCAGCAAACTGAACAGTCTCACAGTGGAGGGGAATCTTATTTGCCTGAAGCCAAACCCAGAGTCTTCAGAGGTAAGAACCTTTTTCTGATTTCTTGTGTTAAATTTTGCACATGTTTATCTTGAGTTGGTAAATCAGGTATCCACAGAAATACTTCCGTTGTGTTGTTGTTATAGTAGGTCTTTTCTTTCTCTCTTTTCTATTTTATCCCTCTTTCTCTATAGTTATTTTTATTTAAAGGCACATCCCATGAACACAAGGAAGAATAGAGGAAGCATTAGTATCGATTGACAAGGCCGTTTCCCTAATGGCTTCAGGGGAGTGTTGATAGTAGGAATCCCTTTCATAGCACATCTCCTAATACATGTGGGTGTAGGGTAAAATAAACTAGCAAGCAAATTGTTCTGACAAGAATAAACACTTCTCCCACACGCTAGTGGACATATTTGTGCACCATTAAATCTATTACCATTTGCTGCGAACCTGCCCAAGAGTTGCTAGAGTTTAATTTCTTCCTGCTTTCTAGCCAGCCCAAACCCCTTTCACTGCTCACCAGGGAGCATGGAGCAGGCTTTTAAGTTTTGTTTTTTTTTAAACCTCCATTACCTTTTAGCAAGAAAATAATATTTTCTCAGTCCCCATGTCAATCTTCACAGTGGGCATTCCTCATTTCCATGGCCAGTGGGGCAGTCAAGATCTTTGCGTTGAGCCTGGGCTTAGGACCAGCCCTCAGAAGAACTTCCCAGAATTCTCTGCCTCCAAGCAGACTTCAGGGCGCCCCTTGGAGCAGAGCTTTCAGAGGATTTTTGAAAGATTTTTAATTAACTATTTCTCAGGTTTCTTTAGGGCTTTGAAGGTTTCTTCTCAAAACTGCTAAACTAAAAAAATAAAAAATTATTGTGGCTTTCTGAGGAGGGTTTGAAGGACAGCACCTCTCCTCCCCTCAGAAATGGCAGGGACAGTGGGCTGCCTGCACCCAGCTCCCAGTCGGCGTATGAGCGAGGTCCACACCAAGAGAATTGAGCAGGCCACAGGAACCCAGCTCCTAGACAGCATGTGGGCAAGGTCCAGGCCAAGAGGCATGAGCAGGCAGCAGTGAAATTGGCCCCCAGATGGTATATGGGTCAGGCCCACACTGAGAGAGCTGGGCAGGCCACAATTGAACCAGCTTTCAGTTGGCATGTGGGTGAGATCCACATTGAGAGATTTGAGCAGGTCACAGGGAAGCCTGGCTGAACATGTGGGCAAGGTGTACAAAGAGTCAGCTGAACGGGGCACATTGAAGCTCCCTTCACTGAAGCCAAGCCAGAATTAGTGGTATGGAATGAGGGGGAAGATTTTCAAAGTCCCCTGCCTCACCGCTAGGCATGGGGCACCTATTCTCACAGCTTGCATTGCAAAGCACATATCCTGCATGTCTCCCTAAGGAGTGAGGTAGAGCCAATGGAGACAAATGATCCCACTGGTATCAGCTAGGCCTTGCAGATCAAACAGATTTACATGCAAGTTCTCAGCTGCTCTGAAAGGTGCCAGCTCCTGCAGCCTTTCTGGTACCAATGGGTCATTTGTCTCCATTGGTTCCCAGTTTTTATTGGAAATGAGATCAAAGTCTTTCAGCCAGGACACCAGTTTGCATCTTGCCCTAGTTAGTTTAAAAATATTTTTTTTAATTGCTTAATATGGTCCCACCCAAATGTTCTGTATCCTCACATTAGGGGCCAGTCACCCTCAACATTTCTTATCTATCCTTGCAGTGCCCGAGAGGCATCTGGAAACCAGTTACATTATCTCTGCTCTTTGGGGACTAAACTTCTCAAACATGAGAGATCATGGAGCTTTGTCAGATAACCCTGCTGCGATTTGTAAAAACCTCAGCCTCTTGTGCTGTGATTTCAGAAGGATGTCAGCAATACAATGTAACAACATTAATCTTTCAATTTCTCCTCTTCCTCATCCCCCTCTTTTCATAGCTTTTGGGAGAAACCCAAAATGATCATTTTAAGTTTGAGACTGCATGATTATTTTCTCTCATTATCACTTTCATATGGGTGTAGTAGTAACAAGCTGACATGCCAAACCCATGGAAAAAAAAAAAACGCAGAAATTGGGCTTGTTTTTGGCTTAATTGGCTTGTGAGTTGCTTGTTGGCTAGTTTTTGGCTTGTAGCTTGTTGCTTGTTGTAGCTTATTTTTTTTGATTGGCTCCCAGCAAGCAGGGGCAAGGGGGGTGGGAGAGTCAGGAGTGCACAGCGGGCCCACCACAGTCCCAGACTGCATGCTGTGGGGTATCTAGTCACATAGAGTGTTGGAGTTCTTAGGGATTGGCTTGTTTTGGCCTTGTTTTGAAATGGGATTAGCTTGATTTTTGGCTTATTGTGAAAATCAGGGTACTTATTTACCGCGTGAAAGTTGGCAACTGTGGTAAAAAGCATATTATCACCAGTGTAGAAGAGCAAGGCAAAGCACCTAGAATTAGCAACACACTCATGTGATTATCTGTCCATCCATATTAAATCCTTCTCCTGTCTCTTAAACCACATAAAATACCAATACTCAAGTTGAAATATACCAGCAAAAACTAAAAACCTGATATGATTCAGGAATTTGAATCTGGATATCTACCAGATTAATGTGTTAATACAGTGACTCTGGATCATTCTGATAATCTGTTTTGTGGCTTCAAGGAATTTCAAGAGGAAAGGAGACCACCAAAATAAAACTTTAAAGTGGCATGTTAAAATGAGAGACTCTTCTGAAAATAAGTTATCAAACTTTTTCATAGCATAGGTCAGGTCTTAATAGAGAGATTGTCTTGTGGACAGGCCCATCCTCTTTGCAGTCAAAGTAACCATCTCTCCTCCCTTCCTGTTTGGATTGCATAATATCCCAGTGGCAACTACAGCAGTTGCACACATGCAAAAATGATATTAGAAAAATGCTGAATGTGGTGTACATTGCATGCATTTAACAAGTTAATTCCAGTTTTAGAGATGTTGTTGATTCCAGCAATATGTCCTTTACTTAAAATGGGGACTACCGTTGGAACAGGTAATAGCTCTAAAACTGGAATCTTTAAATCTGGAAACTTTAAATCCGCGCACTGTAGCATCTTGAAACAATCAGTGGAGTCAGCATAATTCGATCAGCCAGTTCTCTGGTGCATCAGGAAGTGCTCTGCAGACCACTGGTGGTTTGTGGATGACAAATCGGGAATCACTGTTCTAGAACATTTATCCGATAAACTGAATAAATGTATATTCTTTGCAAACTTCCTGTGTATATGGAGAATAGTTATTCTGGGTTAAAACAAATGATCCACCATCATTTTCTTCAGACTGCTGTAATTGCAGGTCTTCATCAATTCTCAAGAGATAAACATGAGATAAACAAATTAGGTTGAATGTTCATTGCAGTACAATGAAGTCTCCCAAGTTATTAGTGGTAGGCTAAAACCAAGATACAGTATATGTAACCAAGATGTTTTGGGAGGTAATGTATTTTCTAGGAATTGGAGCATTCTACATTGATGTTACAGAGGACCGGTAATGCATGAGTAAGAAAGAAAACAAAGGGATGGCACTATGATTGCAGGGCCTTAGGGCTGGGCAAACGGAGACCATGCCCAGGGCGCCATAGCCAGGGGGACACCACATGGGGCTTGGGCTTCCCCTGGCTGGCTGTGGCCGGACTCCTCTCTTCTCTGACTCCTACCCCGTGCTGGGCTGGCGGGCTTCTCCCTGACCCCGCCCCCTGGACTCCACCCTCACTCGCTCCTCAGCCAGCTGGCTGAGGGCTCTGGCTCTGCCCCAGACCCAGGGAGCCCACAGCGGCACGACTGGGGCTGGTCTCTGGCAGTGCATCCCACCGCTCGCTGCCTGGAGCGGAGTTGAGTCCCTCCCTGCCTGCAGCCTTGCGCTGCTCAGTCTCTGGCGCGGGCCGGTTGGGCCAGGTCCAGGAGGAGCAAAACTTCCATGTGAGTGAGGGGGGTGGAACCGGGCTGAGCCAGGGGGAGGTGGGACTCAAACTTCCCTAACAAACACACACACACACACAGAGGCTCTCATACCCACATACACTCTGTCTCTCACAGTCCTCCAACACAGATTGTCACACACACACTCACAGAGTCTCACACTCCCCAACACACACTATGGCTTGGTCTACACTACCCCCCTAATTCGAACTAAGGTACGCAACTTCAGCTACGTGAATAACGTAGCTGAAGTTCGAAGTACCTTAGTTCGAATTAGTTCGAACTTACCTTGGTCCACACGCGGCAGGCAGGCTCCCCCGTCGACTCCGCGGTACTCCTCTCGGCGAGCTGGAGTACCGCAGTCGACGGCGAGCACTTCCGGGTTCGACTTATCGCGTCCAGACTAGACGCGATAAGTCGAACCCAGAAGTTCGATTTCCAGCCGTCGAACTAGCGGGTAAGTGTAGCCAAGGCCTATGTCACACAATCCACAAACACATAGTGACACACACTGGCTCTCTCTCTGGCTCTCTCTCACACACACATACATACAAGCACACTCTGTCACACACACACACACACACACTTGTATTATTATTGTTGTTATTACTGCTTGGTATTTCCTGTCAAAATGCTCGTGGTGAGCCAGGAGTGGCTAGGGGCTTACCTGAGGGCTATGGGCTCTGACAAGATACAGCCCCCATGTGAGAGCGCAAAGCCTGCCCTGAGCCGCAGGTACCACAAGCCACTGCAGCAGCAATGAAGTAAGTGCAGCAATATACCATAAACCAGGCCACCCTTACTTCTGCGCTTCTGCTGACAGTGGCCTAGGAATTTGCTAGCTGGATCAGTTATTCATTGTGATGTTATCTGATTAAAACATGACCATGTAGATCATTGTTGCAACCACTGTTACAACTTGCAACAAATCTTGTACAAAATGTGATACGTAAGATGTCTATGAAAAGGTTATGACTTGCTGAATATGTTAATGCTATTTGTATACGTGTATCATTTTTGTATTTGAAGTTATGAGTATTGGCTCTATACCTGGATTTCAAATGTTTGCTCCTGGGGTAACACCACAAGGTAGTTAGTTAGCCAGCACCTCTTGGAGGAACTAGTCAAAGTAAGTGGCTCATCAGGGGACACTTAACTCACAATGGACCATGGGAGACGCCCATCTACACTGAATGGACTTTCCTGTGGACTTCCATAAGCAGTATAGGTAATGGTCCGGAGGTGATGCGGGGAGGGGAGCCCGTAGGAGCCAGGGGTGATGGTGGGAGGGGGAGGAGGGACGCCAAAATACAAGTTCGCCCAGGGCACCATTTTCACTAAGGCCAGCCCTGTTCCTCTGTATCACATGCCATATAACTTCCCTGTTTACTCTAAACCATTCACATCCATAGAATTCATTTGTGTAAGAATTTAAGCTTGAAAGCTTAGATAGCATCCCTAAAAGCTCAGTCATGTAGTGCAAGTGTGGGTATTTCAACCCATGCATATAATAATCGTGAAGATTTGTATCACTTTCTTATGTTTAATTATTGGCTTGATCACATCTGTCACTGACGGCACCAGCACAGTGCAGTGTTTTAGTTGTCATGTTTTTTCTTTTCAGAGATCCAGTAGGCTGTGCCTTAACAAATTGTTCTACATTTGTTTTCCTTCCTTGTACTTTCAGAGGTGTACTTCAGAGGCAGATACTGTAACTATTTATAATTGAAGTGTTTGTTATTGACATTTCATTCCTTGCTGAAGACGTGATTAGAAACAAAAGTCTCTACAAAAATAAATCCATGCCTGCTTCTAGTGGAAAGATCATGTCTTCTTGCTTGTTTTTATTCCCATAGAGATAATACAGTGCAGTTTCTGTCACTCCATAGCTGTAGTTTACTATCAGAACCAGAAGTGGGCTGTAGTCCACGAAAGCTTATGCTCTAATAAATTTGTTAGTCTCTAAGGTGCCACAAGTACTCCTGTTCTTTTTGCGGATACAGACTAACACGGCTGCTACTCTGAAACCTATGCAATAGGTATTAGAGCTATAAGGAGTTTATGTCTATCCCCTTTGCTGCCCATCGCCAAATGTAGTAACATATTCAGAAGACATAATTATCACTTGGTGTCTTCAGTCTATAAAAAAAAAACCCCACTTGTGATCAGGGCCGGCTCCAGGGTTTTGGCCGCCCCAAGCAGCCAAAAAAAAAAAAGCTGCGATTGCGATCTGCGGCGACAATTCAGTGGAAGGTCCTTCGCTCGGAGCGGGAGTGAGGGACCATCCACCGAATTGCCGCCGAATAGCTGGACATGCCGCCCCTCTCCGGAGTGGCCACCCCAAGCACCTGCTTGCCAGGCTGGTGCCTGGAGCCGGCCCTGCTTGTGATAGAGTCATGCCATGGTGGAAGACAGTAGAGGCAACAAATGGCTGATTAATCTGTCTTCTCCTAGAATGATCCTGCCATAAATATAAAGGGAAGGGTAACAACCTTTATGTATACAGTAACATAAAATCCTTCCTGGCCAGATGTACTGAATCATTTTACCTGTAAGGGGTTAAGAAGCTCAAATAACCTGGTTGGCACCTGACCAAAAGGACCAATAAGGAAAGAAGATACTTTCAAATCTGGGGAGGAGGGGAGGTTTTGTTTGTTTCCTCTCTGGACAGAGAGAGAGACCAGACAGGTAAAACGTCTCCTGAAAACATACCTGAAATGACAATCTAAGATTACAAAAATTATAAGTAAAGCAAGGAAATGTGTTAGATTATCTTTTGTTTTAGCTTGTGAATTTTCCCTATGCTACGAGGTAGTTTCATTCCTGTTTTGTAACTGGGAAGCAGAGTCAGAGGGGAATCCTCAGTTTTTTAAATCTTTTTATTTACCCTGTAAAGTTGCCTTCCACCCTGACTTTGCAGGTGTGATTCTCTTACGTTTTTTTTATAAATAAAATTATTCTTTTAAGAACCTGATTGATTTTCAGTGTCCTAAAAACCAAAGGGTTTGGTCTGTGCTCACATTGTAACCAATTGGTTAGTATATTATTTTCAAGCCTCCCCAGGAAAGGGGGTGAAGGGGCTTGGGGGGATATTTTGGGGGAATAGGGACTCCAAGTGACCCTTTCCTGAATTTTTGTGTGAATCACTTGGTTGTGGCAGCAATGCCGTCCAAGCAGGGCCGGCTCCAGGCACCAGCCAATCAAGCACGTGCTTGGGGCGGCACCTTGGGGCTCGATTTTTTTTTTTTTTGGATTCGACGGCGCGGCGCTCGGAGCAGGGGCGGGGGCTTGGGCTTCAGGTGGCGCGGTGCTCGGAGCGGGGGCGGGG
>NC_048301.1:111524096-111818614 GCF_013100865.1 Trachemys scripta elegans
GCGGCGTGGTGCTCGGGGGGGGCTGGGTCTTGGGGGGGTGGGGGCTGGCACGGTGCGGCGCTCGGAGGAGGGGCGGGGGCTTCGGGTGGCGCGGCGCTTGGAGGGGAGCGGGGCATCGGGCGGCGCAGCGCTGGGGGGGGGCGGGGATTTCGGCGGCGCTCGCGGGGGGGTATGGCAGGGCAGCTCTCTTCTTTTTTGCCTGGGGCGGCAAAAAAGTTAGAGCCGACCCTGCGTCCAAGGGCATGGAAAGGAATTTGTGTCTTGGGGAAGTTTTTAACCTAAGCTGGTAAAATATAAGCTTGGGGGGTCTTTCATGCGGGTCCCCACACCTGTACCCCAGAGTTCAGAGTGGGGAGGGAACCCTGACATGGTGGCAGCACGGTGGGATCATTTTGAAATAGAAGCACAGACCTCAGGATTTTAAAAGGACACATTTTTTTTCTCTTGGCTGCTTGAAAACCAGGGAGGGTTTTTTTTTTTTTTTTTTTTTTAACTTTCTTCTTTTTTTTTAGCTGAGAGCAGCTGGAGTTGTTTTGTTTTTTTCTTTTCCTGAGGGCAGAGCAGTAAGCTATAGCAAGAAAATTCACAAGCTAAAACAAAAGATAATCTAACGCATTTCCTTGCCTTACTTACAGTTTTTGTAATCTTAGATGAATCATTTCAGGTATGTTTTCAGGAGACGTTTTACCTGCCTGGTCTCTCTCTCCGAAGAGGGAACAAATAAAGAGAGCACAAACAAAACCCCCCCTCCAGATTTGAAAATATCTTCTTTCCTTATTGATCCTTTTGGTCAGGTGCCAACCAGGTTATTTGAGCTTCTTAACCCTTTACAGGTAAAGTGATTCTGTACATCTGGCCAGGAGGGATTTTATGTTACTGCATACATAAAGGTTGTTACCCTTCCCTTTATATTTATGACAGGGTCATTCTAGGAGAAGACAGATTAATCAGCCATTTATTGCCTCTACTGATGGGAGGCCCCCTCAGAGAGGCATGTCTTCTACCATGCTCTAAAAGAGGCAACTCACAAATTCACTCTGACCCCTCAGTGGGAAGTTCCACAGCCCTGAGCATGGGCGGTCCTATGTTTTTTGCCACCCCAAGCATGGCAGTCAGGTGGCCTTCAGCGGCATGCCTGCAGGCGGTCCACAGTCATGCAGATTCTGTGGCATTTCTGTGGGTGATCTGCCAGTCCTGTGGCTTCGGCGTACCCGCCTGTAACAATGTGGTTCTGGCGGGACCCAACTAAGAGTGCCAATTCAGGACAAATCGCTTAAAACAGGGCAGTTATAATCCTACACTGGGGTTTTTCTACCTCTAAGGCAAACCAAACCAGCCAGACAAAGAGGACTTTGGTCTCACCCCACTGGCTAACCACAAGTCACACAAGCAATTCCCTAAGACACTCCAGTTTCCCAGTATCACCACCAGTGCCACTTGTTATGGGGACAAATGGTTATGAAAACCAATACCCCAGTAAAAGAAAAAGGGTTCTCCTGATCCCAAAGGATCAAGCCCCAGACCCAGGTCAATATACAAATCAGATCTTACCCACAAATCACGCTGTTGCCAATCCTTTAGAATCTAAAATCTAAAGATTTATTCATAAAAGGAAAAAGATAGAAATGAGAGCGAGAATTGGTTAAATGGAATCAACTACATACAGTAATGGCAAAGTTCTTGGTTTAGGCTTGTAGCAGTGATGAAATAAACTGCAGGTTCAAATCAAGTCTCTGGAGTACATCCCCAGCTCCTCAGTCCTTTGTTCAGAGCTTCAGTTTATAGCAAAGTCCCTCCAGAGGTAAGACGCAGGATTGAAGTCAAGGTGGAGGAGAGGCATTAGCCTTTTATAGTATTTTCCAGGTGTAAGAACATTTCTTTGTCCTTACTGTGGAAAATTACAGCAAAATGGAGTCTGGAGACACATGGGCCAGTTCCTGCATACTTTGCTGAGTTGCAAGACGTATTTGCCTTCTTTCAATGGGTCAGTTGTATAGCTGATGGTCCTTAATGGGCCATCAAGCAGGCTAGGCAGAGCTAACACCAACTTGTCTGGGAAGTATATAGACAGCATAATCATAACCAGAAAACCATAACCTTGTCTTAGACACCTCATTTGACCCCCTTTATACAAGATTTGGTGCCACTACAGGACTTTGGTTGTAACCATGTTCTATACGGTCCCAGTTCAAGTCAATAGTGTGACACCGCCGCCGAATTGCTGCCGAAACCGTGGGACTGGCGGACGTCCCACAGGCATGCCGCCGAAGGCCTCCAGACTGCTGCCCTCACAGCGACTGGCAGGCTGCCCGCCGCGGCTTGCCGCCCCAAGCATGCGCTTGCTGCACTGGTGCCTGGAGCCGCCCCTGGCCCTGAGGCCATCACAAAACCCATTCTACCCTCCATTCCTGAGAGTTTCACCCTGGGCTCTGTCAGATGCTTTGTTCCTATTAATGCTTTTGCCAACTGACTGAGGTATAGAAAATTCAGCTGGGAGGTAGAAAAAATAGAGGTGGACTTACATTTATGTTCCCCAGTTGGGCAAGTCTAACATTTCAAGCTGCATGCCATACTGTACCCCACAGTACAGCCTCGGTAAGAGCTTGTGTTTTTTTTTTTAATCTATAAAATGATTAACTAGATTTACTGCTCTTTCTTCAGGCTCCCTGTTTGCTTTGTGTAATTTGATTTTCAGATGACCTCATCTTCCTCTGTCATCTAAACCAAAAGCAACAACCTGATGATAAATACTGTAGCCCCTATTACAGCTGCTGTTTGCAGTATTGCCATGTGAGTGTAATATGATGCATCTCTCAAACAGGACAGCACTATAAATTGTAAACCTATAGCCAGCGCCCTGTACAAAGTACATGTGCTACGTGAAGGGATGATGATTGGTTAAGGCTATTCCTAAATTAAGATTAAAGAGTCAGTTAGTCAGGTTAGTGTCTGCCTCTTCTTAGCAGCAGCCAGCAAATATATGCTTTATTTGACAGATACCCTCTGCCGCTCTGTGTGTTGTTTTGTGGGAAGGGAATGGACAGTTGTTATACAGACAGCTACTACAGAAAGATTTCTTTGTGTGACAACATTACTGGTGGGCAAGGACTTGGCTGACTGGGAATTGGTGATATAACATGTAATATTGTGAAAGACAAAAACTCTATCAGGACCAAACGAGTGACTTATAGGTAAGGCTACATTTTAGTCATGGGTATTTTTAATTAAAGTCACGGACAGGTCATGGGCACTAAACAAAAATTCACGACCTGTGACCTGTCTGTGACTTTTACTATATACCCCTGACTAAAACTTGGGGGGGGAGGCTGCCTGAGGGTGCCCCGAGTGCTGGGGAGGGAGGGCAGCCCAGGTGACTCAGCTCGGGACCCCTGCTGGTGTTAGGAGGGGGGTTGGCGGAGCTGGCAGGTTCCCTACTTGGCTCTGTGCCACAATCCTCCCCACCCCCGCAGCAGCAGCAGAGTTTGGGTGTGGGAGGGTGCAGGGGGTTGGTGGCACAGGATGGGGTGAGGCGGGCTCTGGGTGGCGCTTATCTGGGGGCTCCCTGGAAGTGATGACATCCCCATCGGTTAGGTGCTAGTCGGACGCATGGCCAGGCAGCTCTGCGCGCTGCCTCCGCCCAGGGCACCGCCCCCGCAGCTCTCGGTGGCCTGAGACTGCCCCAGCAACAGCGACTGGCGCAGGGGCTGCCTGAATTGCCCTCAGGCCAGGTGCACTGGCCGCTGCAGAAGTCACGGAGGTCACGTAAAGTCACAGAATCCGTGACCTCCGTGACAAACTCGCAGCCTTACTTATAGGCAGATGTTAACATTCACGTGAGCCATCCCCTCACACTCCATCACCAGGACAATCTTGCTTTGTGCTTTCTTTAAACTGCTAGTCAATTTGAGACAGTCAAACATTGTCTGCTGCCTTCTTGAATCTAATTTTTTTTTAACCAGTGTTGCAAAATGCATGTCCCAACCCACCTGTACGCCTCACTAAATTTTCCCAAAGCTGAGATGCCATGTGTAGATGTCTTTGTGGTGTCCTAATCTGTTAGAAATGCCCAACATTCACCAGGAGATTCAGAACCATAGTGTAATAACCACCGTAGGTAACATTAAACTTCTCTCTCCTACGATTCATAATTCCTCCATCATTGCAATGTGCATGTGGACCATTTCACATATAATCCAAAATGTCAATTTATTAATCCAGAAAAAGCTGCGCCCCTCAACATGTGTCATAACCAGCATGTGTGCATGGGAGGGGTCATTCCAAAGTCTCAGAAAAGAAACCTAGATACAGTCCATTTGAGCCTTTGTGCAACTGTCCTTGGCATGCACCCTCTTCCAGGAAAGGGGCTTAGATTTAAATTGAGTCATCTCCTCTAATATACAGAAGCACTCACCGTGCCTCACAGGGCTGCATATGCACCTGGCTTACAGTTTTTCCTAAAGTCGCAATCTAGCTCTGAGAGATTTGCTCCTTATTGGTCCATCAGACACTGGGTTTGGAAGCCTTCCAGCCCAGGCATATCTTTTTAGTCAAACTATGGCCTGAAGTTGATGCTGCAACCAAAGAATTCCAAAAGTAGCGAGAGGGGGGTGCTTATGGGTTGAGTTTGTCCAATCTTCCCATGGAGAGCAGTGTATTGTTTGAAGTTTTGTACAGCACCCAGATGCTATGGTAATAGGTGCTGAGGTAGTTGATTAAATACATTGCAAATAAGTCTTTTATTTTATGCAGCTTGTGTTGTCAGAACATCAGCAGCTCGAGTAGCAGTTCCATCAGAGAGAAGCATAGTGAGATTTGAAATGTATGGTTACATTTCTATTTATTCTTTGAAGTGGGTTGGTTTGCCCCTTCAAAGGATTCTTCAAACTATCCAGCATTCATACAAAGTGAACAGCTCCATATTGCTTGTAGTAGTCCAGTTTCTCTTGAACAATCTGTTAAAATGACCGCATTCTCAATTCTTCCAGGTGCCAGATTATAACTACAGAGCTGAAGTGAAAAAACTCATCCCTCACTTAAAGTATTTGGATGAAATACTAGCAAATCAAATCACCATCCCTCCCTCCAGGAAGATGAACAAGGACTGGCTAATTGTCAAGGAGTCCATTAAGGAGGGCAGTTTAGCCAAAGACATTTCTCGGTTTGGTATGTCAAATTTCTCACCATTTATTGGTGCTGATGTGTAAGAAAGAAAGAGTGCAGCTGGACTCGAAGATCCCAAGCTGAGCTTTCAGGGCTGGGAGATAGGAAACTCAATCTCTTCACTTGGAAAATGAGCAGCTTGGCTATGGAATTCACAGCGGGACAATACACATGGAACTTCACCGTGCCCTTTTCATGGTCATTCTTTGGAATGTAACTGCACTTTCAAACTTATGGCCTGAACCTCTGCCCTGTTGAGGCTGCTTTGTGCTGCTCTTAACCAGCCAGTGGAGGATTCTTCCCTCCTACATTGGGGAATCCTCCGGTACTCAAGGATGCCATATTGGCTGCTAGGCCATTGAGTCGGGTGAATGGCTAGGAGAAATGGAGTATGGCTAGAATGCCTCTGCTCTCCAGTGATTGTCCAAAGGTGGCTATGAAACAATGGGAGTAATTTAGAGCAGCCCTGAGGCTAGCCCTAGGATCAGAGAAATGTAAAAGTGGCTTAAACCACCCAGCATGTTTCATCTGCAGCTGCGGTTCTAGCCCTTAGTATTCTTCTTGTATGTATGTTTTGAACTGAGAAATTCAAGTGAAATCTTGGAAATGAATGTGGTAAACAGTAGTACTTGTGGCACCTTAGAGGTTAACAAATAGTCTCTAAGGTGCCACAAGTTCTCCTGTTCTTTTTGCGGATACAGACTAACACGGCTGCTGCTCTGAACCCTGTGGTAAACAGTGTGATGGCTCATAAATAGCGACCTATGTAACTACATGACAGTACATTATTTGGCAAACCTGGTTCATAAGAATGACCATAGTGCATCAGACCAATGGTCCACCTAGCCCCGTATCCTGACTTCTGACAATGGCCAGTGCCAGGTGCTTCAAAGGGAATGAACAGAAAAGGCAATTATGGAGTGATCCATCCTCTGGCATCCAGTCCCAGCGTCTGGCAGTCAGAGATTTAGGAACACCCAGAGCATAGGATTGTGTCCCTCGTCATCTTGGCCAACAGCCATTGATGGACCTATCTTCCATGAACTTTATCTAATTCTTTTTTGAACCCAGCTATAGTTTTGACCTTCACAACATCCCCAAGCAATGAGTTCTGCAGGTTGGCTGTGCATTGTGTGAAGAAGTACTTCCTTATCTTTGTTTTAAACCTGTAAATTTCATTGGGTCACCCTGGTTCACGTGTTATGCTTTTATATACTGCATGACATGTGCTTTACCATGGTCAGTTAAATATTACAAAGTATTTCCTATCACTGCTTCTATTGCTTCCCATTAGTGTGGGCAATATGGTTGGCTTCCTGACCCCCACCGTTGTGGTATGCTTGCCAACTGTGCGCCATTAAAAATATAGTTTATTTTGGAATAAGTGCACACACTTGTCGTTTATTTTAATCCCCGTGGGTCCAAATCATTAGTAATAGGTATTGTAGGAAAAAATCTGTAAAAATATGATCCTTCAGCGATCCTTCTGTTGGCTACATAAGGTTGAATTACAAAAAAGTAGTAAAGTTGGGAAGCAGAAAGAGCATAGAGTGGAACACAGAACAGGCCATTCATATTACTTTATATTCTATTCATTTTTGTATTTTTGCCTTTGACATTAAGCACTCAGGTTAGGAAATTCCAAATTTATTCTCTTCTTTAGTAACATTAAGTTAGCTGCTTTGCACATGTTATATGTTTTATGGTTTTGCATTAATAACAAAGGCCAAGATATTTTTAATAGATAGGTGCCTAAAATTAAGCTCCTAAATAAATGGGCTGATTATTAAAAGTGTTGAGCACCCAATACTGCTGGACTGTTTTTCCTTTGCCAGCCTATTGCTTAATATTTAAATGGTTTAGAAACTGTGTGAAAAGTGCAGGTGTTCATGCTGGAGGGTGGCCAGATAAGTGTCCCAACATGAGGAAGTGGAAGACACTGTGTGGCTGTGCTGGGTGTAGTGTTTCCATTTAAGTTTCTTGAAGCAGGAACTGCATTTTCTTCTGTTCTCTGTAGCACTAAGCATGTTGCCATTGCTTTATCATGACTGTGCAATGATAGGGTATTTTAAATGTTGCATTCTTAGTTATGTCTTACTGAAATCTCTCAGATGCTCATCCAGAGGCAACAACAAGAAGACCTGGCTCTGCTCTGAGACCTACTACAGCTCGCTTCATGTCACCTTCCAGACCCGGGACTGCACAGAGGCCTGCTAGTGCAGGGAGATCTAGCAATGTCCATTTGCTATCCTGTGGTAGCACCCTTCCAGACTCCACTGTCTCTGATGAGATATTCCTAGAAGATGACTCCAGTGACTTGACACATGGTGATGAATTTTCTTTGTTCTTCCCCCACCCACCCCTCTTTCGACCCCCTCTCAAAGTTCTTCCAGCTTTATAAAAGCACATGTGCTCTCAGTGCCCCCCCCTCAAGTACTGATGGAACGTTGGCTTGTCCATAGGTTTCCAAGTGTGAAGCCCACACAGTGAGCTTGGGGTGCTTTTTCATTTTCTCCTGAGGCAGAAGCTGAAAGTCCTTTGGCGACACCCTCCCATTTTACCCTTTAATCCCCTTTCAGAAGTTGTACATTGCTACAAAGTGCCCTATATCTCCCCACCTGCTATTTGTCAAGCAGTCTGCCCTCAGGTAGGGTTTGTCCTCCTATTTTTATTCAAACCTGTTCTCATTAGCCCTTATCTCTAGACCCCACATTGGCTGGGGTCACAGATCTAGTTTATATGAAAACATTCAGAACTATTTGGACATATCATTGTGTTAAAACACTGGAGTAATGTCCTAAGATAAATTGTCCCTACAGAACGTCTGGAGTTCAGAAGCTGTGTTGCATGCCCCCTTCACAAGGGGGTCATAAGGTCAGAGTACATGGTATGCAAGCTCAATACTTATATTCCTATAGGGATCATTGCTGTGAGTGAGTGACTGTATCCTTAGTTTCCAGGGCTGCGTCTCCCAGCGTGAGGGATCACGTCACTGATTTAAAATTTCTGGCCTGCTGGCCAGCCTAGAGGTCTAATTGTAGCGCAGTACTCAGCAACCTGGTGGTTGGCTCTTCCCTCCTGAGAATACTGCAGAGTCAGCACCATCCCTCAGAAGGAAGTGGAGGACTTTGTCACTCTGCAGCAATTTTTCTGGCTAATTCAGGCTCACTGCTGATGACTGAGATTTGGATGTAGAGCTCCGTCCAAGCCCCTCTCAGAGCAGACAACAGTGTAGATATGCCAAAGGAGCTGGAGAGTGAGGAGATCTTAACATTAGCTGTAGCAGAGCTGACACTCCGCTATAATTGAGGGGAAGACAAAGGAGCTTCTGAGGGCCACTGGCAGGATGCCCAAGGATAGCTGAATGGGAAATGTCTGGCAGAATCCTGTTTTGATCCAGTTTTGAAGGCACCCTAGGATTTCTTGGTCAGTTGTCACTGAGAAGGCCAGAGTGCTGCAATCTAATCAGCTCTTCGGATGCTGACTAGGTGTGTCAGGTTGTGTTCATTTGCCCCAGTATTTTGAGGCTGTCTTTCCAGTAAACACCAGTTCCTTCTCAGCTCTCTGAAGCAGATAGTTCAAATGCTTAGCAGTACCAGCTGAGCCAGTGAAGCCATCCAGAGCCATGAAGCAGCTCCTTGCTAGCGCTGGATACTCCGCATTTAGCAAAGGAAATGGAGACCAGCTCCAGACAGTCAATGAATGAAACATGTTATATCCTCGAGAACAGAATCTCATCAGGACTGTAAACTGATTTAAGAACTGTATGAAGTGTCAAAAGCTGGTGAGAAATGCTTTGTTTTGTTTCTTTTTGCTAGGAATCAGCCGAGTTATATGTGGGAACCCTATCAAAGCCCTTCATGCACGGAGACAAAAGCTAGGTGTACATTATCTTTCCTATGTGCTTTCCATTCCTGCCTGACACACCCAGATCAGATGAGTTCTGCTGAGATAAGCTGAGACCCCTAATGTATTTTATGGATTTCCACTCCAGTCTATAGTCCAGAAAACTATATACAAAAGCAATGAGTCTTGGAGAAGGCGGGGGGGTCTAAAGGCCCTGATTCAGCAAAGCGCATAAGCATGTGCTTAAGTGTCCTGCTGAGTCAGGAGATATGGAAGGCCAAATGAGGCATGGAGAAGGGCAGGAGAGGAAACTTGGAGAGCTGGAAGATCAATAGATACATAGAGAATGGTGAGGGAGATCATGAATCTGAGACTTCCAGGCTTCCTGTTCTGGGAGGGATTGGAGAGAGCTGGGAGGGAAGTGTCAACCCAAAACAAACCAATTGTGTCATTTAATGAGAAAGTTATCGGATATCAGCTGTGATCATATATGAGAAACAGAGGAGAGAAACAACCGGTAGGGAGAACCGTTACTTTCACTAGAGAAAATTAAAAACAATGGACTGTAAAAGAACACATGAAAATTACATGCCACATCCTGCATTCCTTACTCACAAAACTTGCATCGACTTCCCTGGGACCTGAGCAAAGCACAGGTAAGGACCACAGGATTTGGTTCTGGCTTACGCTGGAGCCCCGGCTCTGGGAGGGGGAAAGGTCGCAGATCCTGGCCTCCAGCCTGTGCCTGAACATCTACACCACAATTAAACAGGCCCTTAGCCTGAGCCCCACGACCTGAGTCAGCTGGCATGGGCCAGCCATGGGTATTTAATTGCAGTATAGACGTACCCTTGTAGGCCCTGGTTCAGCAAATCATGTAAGCGTGTGCTTAACTTTATATGTGCTTTGCTGCATTGGGGCCATGTCACTTACATGAAATATAGATCACTACAATGTATATAATTTTACATGTTATCCCTGACAGCAAATATTAGAAAAATCATTGGGGGGGAGAAATTGAAGTGTCCCTTTTCTCTGCCCCACCCTGCCCAATCAATGAAGCTTTTTGGAATTAATTAAAACAATGAGAATTAATAATAGTGTGGCGTAGCACAGACTGTATAAGGGCATCATAATCATATGCTACACATCACATCCTACTGAAATGCCTGTCGGTGCAGCTATTACAGGTTCAGGTCAGTGTACCTAGAGCTACGTATCCGTGGGGCCAGAATTAAATGTGTCATTACTCTCCCAGTCATCACAGTGCTGGGTTTCTGGAGTGAATGTATACAGGGCTGGCTCCAGGCACCAGCTCAGCAAGCCGGTGCTTGGGGCGGCCCCTGGAAGGGGGCGGCACATCCGGCTCTTCGGTGGCAATTCGGCGGCGGGTCCCTCAGTCTGTGTCAGAGGGAAGGACCGGCCGCCGAAGAATGAAGCGGTGGCGTTAGAGTTCCCGATCGCGATCACGGCTTCTTTTTTTTTTTTTTGCCTTTTTGCTTGAGTCGGCAAAAACTATGGAGCCAGCCCAGAATGTATAAGAAACGTAGTATCCTAACAGCAGTTGTAGCTGGGATTATCATATTCAGTACAATTTAAAAAAATATCAAAATAAAGAACACGGTCATAGATAAACTGAAAACCCAACTGTTACATCAAAAGTTGCATCAAAATTCTGATGCCCAGAGTTTGGAAATTGCACTAGAGGGAGAGTTGTTGGCAAAGATTGGTGAGCGGTAAAGTAAATACCAAGTTATCAGTGGTGACTTTTTTTAGTTTTATTCTTTAGTCTGTAGCAATGAACCCTTTCCAAATGCCTGGTCCCAAGATGGAGCACACCTATGACTCTGAAGAAGCTGAAGATCTAAGCCGGGAAGATGTCTTTACTGAACTGAGGGCATGGAGAGAGCATCATAACCAGTAAGAGTTTGGGATGATTCTAAATTATCTTACAATAAAGCAGGGACTTAGTGTTCCGTCTCCATAATAAGGCGAACTCTTCAGCCACCTGGTGGTAGTTTTGGGGAATTGCCTTTAATTTTGTAAATTTATATCTAGGCAGGCAGAGACAACACAGTGGAATCTATTTGCAAACTCCACTCTTAGATGCCCCTTCTGCTGGAAACCTCATGGGAGTGAGAAAGGAGGAGGAAATCTCTGATGCATTGTCCATGTTGATCCTAGGGGAGGCCAAGATGTTCATGCTGGTTCTGGGTCTGTGAGCCCTCCCTCAGCCCACTTCCTGGCAATCTCCTTAAAGGGACATCCCTATTGAGGGGGCGGGTGGGAAGAGGAAAATTAATACAGCCTAGCAAAACTCCATAAAGCAGAAAGGGAAAGATGGACTCCTCCTTCCACAGCCACTACCCATGCCTAGCTCTCCTACTCCTTCCCCAGCCCAGCAGCTACTTCCCATCCCCTCACCACTTGCAGATCCCTGACCTCTGGAGTGCCCTCTGTGTGGCTGGTGGCAAGTTGTGAGGTGTGTGTGGGATCTGTGGGAAATTGTTGCCCTGCAGTTAACTGGACTCTCCTTCTACACAGGAAGGGCGATAAAGGGTGCAGTTAAAGTGTTTTCTTTTACCAGTAGGTAGGTTATTACTGGTCCTAGCAGTATTCTCCATTAGACAGTACGGGCAGGATTTGCAAAAGCAGTTGGCATTCGCCTAACTAAATGGGAATTTTCTCACTGACTTCAGTGTGCTTTGGATCAGGCCACTTTATAGGCAAAATTCTTCTCTGGTCTGCATGGCAGTTCTCTGCCCCGGTATTCCATGCACCACGGGAGAAAATAATATTGAGCTGAGCTTCCTCCATGGATCTGAGAGGTGACTCTTATCCTAGAGATAAAAACGCCTTTATTTTGACTCTGATGCCCTTCCTTTAAATCTGTCATGTTTCACTTGGCTAATTAAAGATTGGCTGAATCTGAAATAATAAAACACAGGCAGTTTAGGTACCTAATTCATAGCCCATTTTTGCATGTGAAAGGTAAGCCAATCCAGGTGAATGTAAATCCACGTTACCTATATTTGTCTCTTAACAGCAGCGACCCCACATTCATGTACAGTACTCAGAACAGTTCATGTGTACACTCCTCTAAGATAGCACAATGAGGGTCAGCTAAAACTGTAGAGCTTAACATTTGTCAGGTGTCTGCAAATCATTCAGATGGAGAAGGCCCCCCAGGTGCTGAAGATACACAGTGATGAGGAGGAAGATGAAGAATGCCTGAGTGACAGCTGTGAGGATGAGCTAAGAGATACTTATGACAAGGACCTAATTGAAAGGATTTCACCAGATTCCTCCTGCCAGTCCCGTCTTTCCCAGTCCTCCTCAGGTACTGGTCTCACTTAGCCTTCTCACTTTCTAGGGAAGGGTTGACATGTATTACTTTTGTCTGTTTCTCCTCCAAGATTACACCTGTCACTTCTGTGGGAAAATCTGGAGGGCATGAATTAGGCTCCACAGCCACTTTAAAACCCACCACTGAACCCCCTTGGCAGACATCCTCCTCGCATCGAAGGATAGCTGAAGAAAGAATGTAATCATTCATTGTTCCTCTCAGCTACATGGCTATGAGAAGGAATACTGGAGATGCAATACATTGGAATGTGTTTTCTTGTCATCCAAGCAATATAATAAATTGCATTCAGTTAGGACATATAAGGCTGTATTTCTCTCCCAGAGGTTTAGTAACACAATTACCCAAAGGCCATTCTTTTGATTGTGTCTTTAGCCTAAATTCTGTACATCAGTTAATTAGGTATAGCTTAATCTTTTTATGGCCAGCAGCAAATGGATCTCTACTATATATAGAATTTTTCTAAGAATAAACATATACAACATTGCTGTGTCATACATAGGGCTCTTTGTTTTCAGTTATTTTATTTTATTTATCAGTGTTTATTACCACAACAACAAAAATAGGTGAAAATCAGTGCAAAAAACTATTAATAATTTTTCTGGGTAAATATTTGGGTTCATTTTGGTGGATGGAAAGATGGAAAAAAGTATTCAGTAGATTAATGCTTTGAATTCCGTTCATCAATGTGGTTTGCTGCAGAACTAAAAGAGAACTCAAAACACTGTGCCACCTGTGAGTTTAAGAAAACAATAGATCTCTAATCCCCAAATAAAACTTTTGATTTGAATAAACAGTTTACTGTTGTGGACTTAGAACTATTAGCCTATAAATATTTTCATTTAATAATTGGGCCACACCATTTGCAGCACATACACTCAACTTCATCCTTTTCTCCTGTTTTTTGAACACTTCTGAATACTTCCTTGTGTTCTGATAGAGATTTTCGTTTTCTTCCCATTTTAGTGGATCAGATTTTTAAACCATTATCTGCTAACAGCTTGAAATGTGTACGTGGTGGGCGTGAGATTCACCAGTACGTTCAGATGGGCACGCACCTCAGAGCTTGTGTGCGTGCCTGTGTGTTTGTAGACTAGACTCATACATAGTCTTACTTCAACAGGCAGCTCTGCATATACACACAGACTAATGAATTATTGTAATACATACATCTCATGCAATGTATTGTATTTTCCTAATAAAACAAGTTATTTTTACATATTTGAATGATACAAAAGTAGGGTGGAAATCAGAAAAAAACAAAATAATACTTTTTGTAAAACCTGCAAATTTTTCGGTAAAAATCGGTTTAAACTGAAAACGAAGGGGCTTAGTCATAGATCATCATCAGGATTTTTCTCCTTTCACGTGTGTTACAGCTGGGGATCATATGAGCTGAACTATAAACAGTAAAAAGAATATACAAAAATATTTTTAACATTTAGGTGCTTTCCCTTATTCTAATGCTAACGTGAGAGCCTTGTTTGCACTTCTGAGTTTGGTAAAACTCAGTATCCCTTGATCTTCAATTTTCTTGTGCCTTAAACATCAGTGGGATGCACTCCTCTGAAGTGCTCAGAGGCCTCCAATCTTATTGGAAGTAACAGGAGTTGAGGGGACTCATCACTTGATCCACTGCCAATTGAAGTGAAAAGCAGTCTTTCCAGTGACTTCAGTAATCATTGGATTGGCCCATTAAGAGTTAGGTGAACTAGCCATACCAGGAAATCAGTGTGCTTCCTTGTTGTATTTCAGATTCATCACATGCCCAAGAAAGTGTGTTGCCCGCTAGTCTGAATCGTTCTCTGGTACCTTCTCCTCCAAAGTGCCCCTCACCTGCATCCATGCAGGGTGCTGCAGCTAGACCCTCAAAAGTGAGAGACATCAGGGTCAGACGTCTGAAAGTGCCCAACCAGAAAGAAGCAGCTCAACTGAAGGAATATCCCCAATCAAGAGTTAGCACAGAAATCGCAGCCCAGCTTGTGGGTGAAGAGATTGCTCTTCTGACTCTGCACAGCACACCTGCTGCACGTGAGGCCTCGCCATTGAGAGCTGAAGGGAGGTATTGGACCAGCGAGAGTGTTGGAAGGCAAACCAGGAGGCCTATTTCAGGACCAGCAGCTGTTGGATCAACAAGTGTCAGGTATGCTCGCTAGTTAGGCGACTTTTCTATGGAATTCTGGTAAGCATAGAAAAGACTTCACTGGGGGAGAAAAGGTGCAGCCCTGTTGACTCTGATGTATATTACACCACAGAGTACAAACTCTTAGCTAGATGGTATCTACCATGTAGTCTGTAGAAAGCACTGCTTGGTATCTTGGTGACCTATGCATCATTTAGTCCTTCCAAAACTAAACTAGTACGATCTTACATTACTCATACCTTGGTTACTTCTAACATTCAATCTCGATATTAGTCACATCAGATACACATTTTTTCCTTGAAATTTACAGTAATTTGCTTTAAAAGAAAGTTCAGGGGAAAAGTTGTTTCTAAAAATAAAAGTGGACGTAAAGTAGATAGGTGTCATGTAAACCAAAGCTGGTTGTGATTGGACCCTTCTATTGTAATATCAGCATCTTATTGCTCATTTGAAACTTGGAGTTGCCCATAATGTGGAAATTTTGATTTCCAGGTAACATAATAGTTATGGTATAGTACCAACACAGGAGCTGTCCCTTGTACTATTTGTTCGGGTCACTCCAAATGAGGGTGAGCTACTTTCTAAATCAGACAAAAGTTTCACTCTACAATCTAGTTCTTCAATTGCCTGCATGCTACTCCGTGTTCCAGCTATACCCAGGTAAAAGACATCTGCTGTGCAGCAAGGGAGGACTCCTACCTATGAAATGCTGGTGGACAATGATGACACAGCAGATATGAGGGGGGCCAACAGTGAAAGAGTTAAAAATAACCCAAAAAAACAAAGACCCAGTAAATTACATTTTCATATTGTGTCCTGATCTGTCTTCTCAGGATAGAACTCCAATATCAGCCTTTCTATCAGTCCTTCATCCATATGGAGACTCTGCAGATCTACAGAAATTGGCGAGCAGTCTAGTGTTCTCAAAACTAACTGAAGTAGCAGTGTAGACTCCTCAGAGAGTCCTGTTGTGCCAACCTTCCTGTTGTGCCCAGTGCTGGAAGTTCTTGGTACAGTTCTTGGGTGAGTCCAGGGGGCTCACTCAGTTCCCCATAACAATTTGTGCCATTTCATAATAGCAATTTTTTTCTTCCCTTCAGAGCCACTGTGGATAGGAGTCCCCCCAAAGTGATCAACCATCACCAGCCAGTTGTCTGCTCATCCACAAAAACCCCAGAGAGGTTTGCGCTGAGGAATGTGGTCCATCCTCTGACTGCCAAGGCTGCCCTGCAGAGGTTGCCAAGCAGGCCCAGTGTCTCAACAGCTACTCAGAGCAAGACGCCAAAGTCATAGAAAATACCCCAAGTAGCCGTGTATGTTGGAGCCGAGTCGGACAAGCCCACAGTGCTCAGTTGGAGTTTGTGTTCCCCACACTTAGCACCAGCAGCGCTGATGCTGTGTTCTGACTTCTTATGAGAGCTGAATACGTTGACAGAGCTGCACAAGCAGAGCTGTTTGAACTAACAGCTTGATTGGTCTCAGTTAAAGCTACAGCTGGCCAGAAATGCTTGTTTGAAAAAGCACCTTCTAATCAACACAACAGTTGATCAACCTCTTATTAAATAAAAAGCAGCTATTTGTATGGTCTTTGTGTGCTGAAAGGGACAAGACTTGGCACACTTGGCTTCTCTGCATTAATCCCCAGCTATGTTACTAGGGAGCCTGCAGTGATGCCCCACAAGAAAGTGAAAGTTTGCAGTCCCCTAGACTCAGTGCTTGGCAGCTGGCACCTGAGGGCCCTCAGTTTTCCCTCTTGCATTCAGCCCGCAAATACTCATGCATGTGTCAGCCTGCTGTCATCTAAACAGGCTCATTGCATACGCTCTGTGGATCCTATATGTTCAACACACAAGTGAAACTGAGAGTGGAGGGGGGATTGCTGCAAAGACCAGTTTAAAATGATTGTATTGCAGATGTGTGTGTGTTCCCTACTCACCTGGGATAGCAGAAGTCCAACATGCAGGAAGTCTGTCTGATTTTAGCACTAATTTCCATTCTCCCACTGACATTTACCACTTCGATCTGTTTGTAATCTTTCATTGTTCCCCTCAGCTATATGGCTATGGGAAGGAATACTGAAGATGCAACTCATTGGAACATCAGTGTGTCAGTCTGCCGTGTCTCTGCTCTGAAGGAACTCTCAGCACGTCCCCAGGACTGCTGTTCTATGGCTAGACATCCCAAGTCTGAATTTCACCCAGCGACCTTTGTAAATAAGTTTCATTGGGTCCAGCTGGCTCCCTAGAAAACTTTGTCACCCTGACATTTCAGAGCAAATGGGTGACATGCAAACAGACATGCAGAATCAAACATTCCCTGTTTATTCTTTCAGATCAGTTACATTTTCCAAATTCATGTGACTTCATTATTTTAAGTGATTCATCAGCAACAATGAAGTGGGTAGGGAAGGAGCAGTTCTTGTTTTCCATAGGGTATTTATTCTATGTTGGG
Source organism: Trachemys scripta elegans (assembly GCF_013100865.1). Classification (NCBI taxonomy): domain Eukaryota; kingdom Metazoa; phylum Chordata; order Testudines; family Emydidae; genus Trachemys; species Trachemys scripta. The sequence goes on from NC_048301.1 coordinate 111,541,061, forward strand.
GTAAGGTGTAAAGCACTATGAGCTGCTCTAAATGATTGCACACTGTGATATAGGTAAGAAGGACTGCGGTGTATGATCTGAGCAATGTCAGGTGTTCTCAAACCAAGCATCAGAAAATCTTATATTTTTTTCTACCTTCAAATTAATATGTTACAGATATTTTCTGGGAAACAGTTTATAATACATTAAATTATGCAATCAGCCCTTGCATAGTTTGTTGCCTTTGCCTCACTGCTAATATAAACGAAAGGAATAGGCTGTACCATAGAGCCCAAATCCTTCAACTTGGTCCCACTGCTCTGATACCCATTCCTCTTACAAAATAGTTGTGAGCAGAAGCCAAGTTCGCATTCTCTCAGTGGGCATAAGAAAGAACCATCGATCAGATACAATAAGTATTGAATGGCAAGCAGTTCCCCAAAATCATATGAGTGTTGGAGGGATTTCCAGGCAGTCATCGCCCAACAAAGTGCTTGTGTAGTTAAACTGGCATCTAAAATTGACTCTATGCCAGTGTCACTGACCATGAACAAAACAAATGGACAGTGTGGCTCAATAGGATAGAAGAGAGAAGAATGTTAGGGCCTGATTTTCAGAAGTGCTGCGCACTCACACTCCTGGGTGAAGTCAGTAGGAGTTGCAGATGCTCAACACTTGTGAAAATCAGGCCCTGCTTATAAAAACTATTGTAAAAGTGAGTGGTATTTAGGACCACCTGCTCCAAATGGCCCCTAACTACTCTCTCAATTTGTGCTTGTGACTTTGTATGTGCAGAATCCTACATTCTCATGCATAAATGGGGTTTGGGCTTGCAAATCAGGCAACTGGGTTTGTCTGCCTGATCTGCACAGAAACTGGTCACCGATTTAGAAGCCACTTCTGCAAATGGCTATGGGATCTTTTCCAGGAAAACAAAGGCTTGGTTCTGTACCATTATCATGCAAGGGGCCTCTCCACTGTATTCCTGTGGTGGGGGACAGGGAGAAATGATCAGTAATGTTTTTGTCCATGGACTGGTAAGTTAACAGGGACCATTGTACATGAGTAGAGTAAGACATTTGGGAAGTGCCTTCGTGGGCTCAGTGGGAGCAATCCCTTCCATTTCTGACCTTTGTCGTCATTCATCTCAGTTATAGAGACCTTCTCTCCTGCCCAGTAACTCTACTGTCGTCAGATGAGGAACACATCACCAGCAGACCTTACTCTTAGCCTTCACCATGGGCCTCCTGACTGGAAGGGTGGGAACTGGAGCCACCAAAGGCCACTCTACAATTATCTTTCCTACAGTGTCCTGACTTTGCTCTTTGTGGAGTTCTCAAGTGATAAATAACAGCCTTGCGGGTAGCACATCCTCTCAAAACAGCCCCCCCACCCCCATTACTGACTCTTCTCCCCTTGCTGAAATAAGCCAAGTGGCAGCACATTCACTGGAGCAGCATGGCATGTATTTAAGAACCCGTGTGCAAGTTTCCTGTGTCACCTATTAATCAATGCATCATCTAGCAGGACAATATCTCCTAAGCTGCATGTCAGTAGTGGTAGGTAGATAAGCCATGTGCTTGAAGCCGTATTTAGATCGAGCACTCTTCTGTCCTATCAGTGCCACCGTAGGAATTGTTGTATCCAGAGCTGTCTTGAAAACCTGAAAAGCGAAGTTATCGTAAGTAATCGGCAAGTTATAGCAGATGGGGAGTGCCACTGGGTACTTGGCTGGTGTTTGCCTTTCAAGCTCTAGTGAACACTACTATGGAGTTCATCCATGTCCAATGTTCTCTAACGGGAGGGATTTTTTTATTCCCAGGAGCCTTAGGGTTGCCCCCTCTACTCTGAAATTCAGAGCCTAGTCCATTGTGATGGGTCTGCCTGCAGCTTGAAAGCTGCTCTTAGAGGACAATGACAGGAGTATGAATTTACTACGGGCCTTACTATGTCACATTGCTGCATCACGATGATGCATCTGCACAAATACTGCTGTGACAGAGGCTCATGACGCAGCATGGCACGAGGACAGATTATCCCACATGGACGCTCCAAACATCCACGATCCAGCATCCTGATGGCACAGAGTCATTATTTTAACTTCGGGGGGACACACAAACAAGTGGTTGCCCATCTTACTGTGCTTCCCTTTTCTCAGCCTGCTGCTACAGTCACCTTACAGGAAAGTGGAGGTCAGGAGCAAACCCTCAGGAGTATAGAAGAGGGGGATTGTGCTTCACAGGGGTGACACACTTAGTCTGCCTGGACCCACGAATGGCTATGCTCCCAGTCAGTGTCACAGGAGACAAATGAACTATTCTCCCACTCTTCCATAAATAACACCCAGCTCTCATACATTGGTTTGCAGTTGCAGATCTCCAAGTACTTTACAAAGGAGGGTGAGCATTGTTATCCCCATTTTACAGATGGGGAAACTGAGGTAGGTGACGTGACTTACCCAAAGTCTCACAGCAGACCAGTGTCAGGGCTGCTGACTCCCAGGGGCCCACACTGCCTCCTTCCATATGTGGCATAGTTAACTTTTCACTCCCTGGGAAAATGCTAATTAATTCTAGAACGGGGTAAGGGGAGCTCAGATGACAGCAGATCCAATTAATAGTTGTTGGGGCTTAGTGGACAGTTTTCTATTACTGGTCTGAACTCCGCACTCAGCCTTCAATACATCCTTCCCTAGGGGCCTGGCCTCCTGAATACTACATGTAAGCATATGTACAATGGGGTTTAATGTGTAATGAGACCTGCAGAGCAGCATAACGCCAGCGAGAATGTAACAGCAGGAAGGCTAGTTAAAGAGAGGAAACTTGTAATCACAGCCTGACATACAAAGGAAGAAGATTGGTGGTCTCATCTCTCTTGCTAGCGGATGCCACATCAAAGTGGCAGAAACCACTGTACAATTATCAATCCCTGATTCCAGGGCTCGCACAGTGAACAGGCTGTTGCACATCAGGGCTGAGCTGTCCTAGCAGAGCTGTGGGGTCAGAAGCTGACACTGGATTTAGCTAGTGTAATACACCCTCCAGCTTTATAACTGCCAAAAAAAAAATCCAGGGCCTTGTCTTATCAATCTACTAAGAAATGTCAAGTGGGATGGGACGCATGTGAGGGGGGTTCATTTGGATCTAATGGGAAATGAGATTAGCTGTGGATTTCTCTGTGTATTAGTTCCCTGATTAGAATCGTGCACTGGCCCCCAGGGCAACGGACGGATCTAAGGGGCCTATCCCATACTTTTCATATGAATCTCAGCAGAGTCCCAGTTTAGGATGCCAGTAATCACAGACAGGTCCCTTCAGTCTTGTAACGGGACAGGAACTGCTGATGCCTTTAAGAATCTTTCAGAATTAATGGGATTTGCTCTTTGCTGCCAAATTGATATTTACAGTCTAAGCAGGAGACGGGGGAAAGAACCACCCCCCCCCCCCTCCAGCCGTTAATAAATCAGCACCAAGGGAAGGAATTTTCTGCCAGACGGCTGAGGCTCCTCAGGACACAAGCTGCTCATTGTGAGTCTGTTCGTTTCCCTACAGCGCTTCCTCCTGAGCGCAGCAACAGCAACCCCTTCCCTCCTGCCACCTCTTTCCTCTTGCCTCGCTGTGATGCCTTCATTACAGGCTGCTCTGTCCTGGCTGCTTATCTGCTGCTGGCAAAGCCTGCATATTCCGGGACTAGGTCATGCTCTGGCGCTGTCACAGATAATATACATATTGCACCTTGCTGCAATGTATTAACAGTCGCTGTATCTTTCTTCGTGCCCCTCATGGGCATGAGTAGGCCCAGGCAACGCTTGCCACTGGGGAGCAATGAATATCCTGGGACTTTTGCCCACTCTACAGTCCCTGACCCTGCCACAGGGACTGATGGATGCACTGGTTAAGGGAGAACAATAGACTAGCCAGCTGAGGGTGCAGATTTCAAATGGCTAGCCAGGCCCTGCCTCCCATTTCCAGCTCTGTCTGACGTAATATACGCCTTAAACAACCCATCTCCTCCCACACAGCTCCCCTCCCTCTGTGTCCAGCACTGCCAGAGAGTTACTTACTCTGGGTTTTGGCTCTGCAGTTGGGGGCTGCCTTCCATGAGGAGCAAAATCCTCCTCTTCCTCCTCCTTCTCCTCGCTGGATGAAGAGCGTTTCTCCTTGACTGCCACTGAAGAGAGAACCCCAGAGACTTCAGTGGGAGAGGCGCGCTCTCATGAAAACACATTTGAATCGTGAGGAGACACGGGGAAGTTTCCTAACTTGCTGTTTAGATTAGGTAATGCCAAAAGCCTCCACCAAAGCCAGGGCCGCAGTATGCTACGCACTGAGTGCACACCCAGGAAGCAGAAGCAGTAAATGTCAGCCAAGCATTTCAGCCTGTCCTAGGTGGGAAGAGCCAGGGGCCCCTCACAATTCCACCCATTATTCCCCCAAGGCTAGACATAGGTTTGGAAGCGTATCCCAAATGAGTCCCAAATGAGTGCCCTACGTTGCCCCAGAGGTGGCTGCATCTCACTGCTGGGTGAATAAAACCCTGACATTCTTGCTGTGTACCAGAATGGGGAGCTGGGTTGAAGAGTTTGTTTGGGGGGGTGTGACAGGGTAGTTTTCCCCTCAGGGCCGGCTCCAGGCACCAGTTTGCCAAGCAGGTGCTTGGGGCGGCCACTCCGGAGAGGGGCGGCACGTCCAGCTATTCGGCAGCAATTCGGCAGACGGTCCCTCACTCCCACTCGGAGCAAAGGACCTCCTGCCAAATTGCCGCCGCAGATCGCAATTGCGATCGCGTTTTTTTTTTTTTTTTTTTGCGCCGCTTGGAGTGGCAAAAACCCTGGAGCCGGCCCTGCTTCCCCTTAAGGGCAATAATGCCTCGTGGTCAGCCCACCCCACCAGGTGGCCTAGTCCTTAAGGATCTGAGAAGTCCAGTAGATCTATAGAAGGTTCTGATGGGGGATATGGGTGGAGAGGAAGCAGTGCTGAGACTGAGGGGTGTCTGGGAGGAAATCCCATCACTGTAGCTTTAAGAGATCAGGGCCTTGCCGAAAGGGCAGGGCAGGGCAATGCTAATCCAGAACTCACTTAGCTCCCAAGAGGAGAGCTGGGGAGACTCCTGCCTAAGGACGTCCTGAAAAGGAGCCACCCAGAGAAGACACCTGGAAGGGTTCCAGAAACAGACTGCTCCTGGGTATGGGGACGCAGAGTCTCCTGAAGGAAGGAGCCAGAGATTGCTGGCTGGACTCAGCCCGAGACCACGAATGTCCCCGGGTGTATCTGAGTAAGCTCCTGCTTGTGCTTTTGGCTCTTGTTAATAACTGAGATCCTTGGAAAGGGGGGTGCACTTCGATGTAATAGGTCTGTCTGGACTCATTTATAACCCAGGCGAAGGGAAGTGAGGCGGGGCTCACCAGCTGGGCCATGCTCAGCCAACCAGGGATGCACAGGAGTGACCTCCATGCCATCACAGGGGGACTGCGGGAGAGTCCCAAAGCTGGCAGGGGAGGTGCAGCAGGGCGGAGGGCTGGAGATCTGTGGGAGGGCACAGGAGGGTTATGCTGGGTCGTCGGTGGAACATGCTCAGCGCTCTAAGGAAGAGTACATTCACTTTGCCAATGTGAGCCAGCCCCCATAGCTGCTGAAAGCTGGCGGAGTTCGGGGAAGTCAGCAGCGCTACACGCCACGGGAGGATCTTCTTGCTGTTGATGGTAAAGAGAATGTAACAATTGCCAGTCTGAGGTGTGCCTTCTTTCTGAACCTGCAGTGGGGTTGTGGGTAAGGGGTGATTATACATTCCAGACCTGGGCGAGGGCCTGGCAGAGGCAGAGGAAACACAGGCTGAAAGCAGGGAACAGGCACTTTGCAGTCAGCCCTGGGGGTTGGGGAGCCTTTTCATGGCTACCTGATTCACTGCGTGTATCCACCGACATGAAATTGTTTTATTCAAACTCATCTGGATGCGGGTCGCCTGACACCCAGGGTCAGTGCTGGATTGGCTGAGCTGGTTTAGTACCAAACTGTTTTGTAGGGTAGGTAGCACTGTGCTGCTCTGCACCAACACACCTGATATGGCAGGTAAATTCTGGGCTGAGAAGGAGACAGTCTTGTGAACTGTCTCTCTGGGTGCAGGCTGGATTTTCCTCTTGCCGCCCTTTGAAGGATCTCCCCGACTGTTGCTGTTTGAAGAGCCAACAGGAAAGTGCTTCCTGTCCCTGTGAGGAGAAACAAGACCCATTCACGATGCACCACGTAAGCTGGCTGGGTATCAGTAATCTGTTACTAACACTTTTCATCAGTCTCAGTCAATTCAGGGGCTTCGTCTTACTGCTGGGAATGTTTCAAACCATCAGCTACTGGTATGGAAACTCATTTGCAGGGAACCACCAGCCTTTCTGCAATGTGCAATATCAGCTCAGATCAATATTCTGTCTAATGCACCTGGCCAGTTATGCAATGCTGTCGCTGGGAGAGACCATTCCTCCCTGACCCCAGCAGCAGCACCCAGCTGAGCTCTGAAGCATGAATTTCTGTTACACCCAGGCTCAGCACAGATATTATCACTGTGACAGCTCAGCTCTTATATCCTGGCCATTTGGGGGTGCCTCCCACTCTTGCCTCAATAAACTCCCTGCTGCCTGTTGGCCAACCTTGGCTTAGCCTCTGACTCTTCTGATTTCCCAACTTCAACTTCCTTTATGCTGCCGGCTGCTGCTGCATGATTCTCCCTGCCCCTGACTCCTAATGCAGCGACTAAAGGCCTACTTGAGCCAGAAAAACCTCTAAAGAATCAGACGTTGCACCCCTTGGCCCTGATTTTCAGCTCTTCTGCCCCTCCACTTGCGGCAGGAAGGGGAGAGCTTGGCAAAGGCAGCTTTAAGGCACCTTTTGGTCTTTCCATGTTCTGGGGCCAGGTGGTGGCCTCCCCACCCCCGGGAGTAAGTTAGAGCCGCTCCAGCATATGCTCTGCCTCCCATGGCCTTGAGTGGGTGTTGGGAAGAAGAGACTAGCCCGAGCACAGCGCATTCCAGCCAGCCTGTCTCCACTCCCAGCCTTCCATTCCCCAGCCCGGCCTACCTCCAACCTGCCCTCTCCACTGGGGCCTCCACACCAGCAGTGAGGCCCCCTGCAGGGTAAAGGAGCCTTCGTGTGACTGGGCATCGGATCCCTTGTGCCAGGCCAGGGAGAGGAGCTTTGCTGAGCGTTTCGCTCCAGCCAGGGTTTTTACCTTGCCTTCTGCAGGACAGCCGGTGGCCTGCCTGTGCTCCCTCTGTGTGGCACTGCAGGGACCCAGTGCTGATCCTTCTGGGGCTGAGGTTCTTCTGCTTCCTCCCCGTCTCCAGTGAGTGGGAACTTGTCCACCGAAAGGTCCATGTTATCCGTGTAGGCGTCTGCAGCCGCTGTGAGTCTGTGAGGGGCTGTGTACCTGGACAGAGTCTTGGACAGGGCAAGGGAGTGAGGGGAGGAAAGGAAAGAGAGAGGATTATTCTCCAGGCCCCTCTACCAGCTGGATTTATTCCTGCTCGGTGCTTGTCATGGCCCCTCCCACAGCCTGTTACTGAAACTCTGACCCGGGTGGAAGCAATAAACCGACCACCACCCGGCAGACTCTGGGGATGGAAGAAAACGCTGCTTCTGAGTTTGGGCTTGGCTCTGTAGGGAGGCAAAAGACAACTGCTGACAGTGGAATGACCAGCGCAGCAGCTGTGGCCTTGGGGCGGTGTGGTGACCGACAGGGAAGTGGCTGCCGTTTTGCTGTGAAGCCTTAGAACACTGAGAACACCTGCAGATTTCAGTGTCTGTCTTTCCCCCTCCTGGAATCAGAGGGATGCTGTATAACCTAGACATAGCTCCCAGGAGAGGCTCAGTGCCAGGGGACAGTAACAAGGCCACAAGGTGACATCAGTGCAAAAAGGCTGTTGCCAAACTCAGGGCTGCAATTAGTGCTGCTTCCAGCATCCATCTCAGCTCAGATCCCTGAGCTTCCTGTACTCGGACACAAGGGGACAGCTTTGTTGGGAAGATGATTGCACTGGCAGCTGCTGGGCAGTGTACCTGGAGCAGCACAGGTGTAACAGGAAAGCCTTCACCAGAGAGATGAAAGTTGAGACGTTGAAAATCAAAACCTTTTGCTAGTAGGAAGGATACCTGCTTGTGTGCTACACACCCTGGTGCTTCCCCCCTGCAGCCAAGGGGAAGCAAGGCGGAGACACGCCAGCATGCTGGAGAGAGACAGCTTTACTTCCTGGCCGCTGTCACGCAGCAGGGGCCTGTGTCCATCGCCCCCAGTGGCAGCTGTGACAGAAGAGCTGAGTGCATGTCTCCTGAAAACTCAGTGTAACGGGCCAGAGAATCCCACTGAGGAGGCTGCTCCCTGTACTCACAATCTTCATCCTCCTCCTCCGTAATGCTTTGCTATTCTAGAGCGCCAGTATCTAGCTCTATTTACTGGACACGTGGCCATGGCTCCAGGCATCTCAACCACACAACCATGTCCACTTGCACCAGTCCTCTAATTAACAAGCTCCCCTAAAGAAATATACCAAAACAGGCACCCTGTCTAACCTCTTGTAAGCCCGCTCCTTCCCCACAAGCTTCACAAACTCATCTGTGGCATACCAAAGAGGGGGGTCAATTTTAGAGGAGCCTCCAGGGGGACACTCTGTTAACGGCTCCCTCTAATTTAATTCCAGGAGCGGCAGCTCCAAGGCCTCTGTTGGCTGCTGCTGCAGCATAGGTGGTGAGAGATGGATTCTCAGCTCACCAAGACCCAAACCATTTCAGTCATTACAGATTAAAGCCAGCACCTTGAACTCTGCCTGGAAGCTCCCCAGAAGCCAATGCAATGCTGACACAGCACCTTTCAGCTAAGGATCTCCAAAGGTGTGAGTCAGCTCTCCTGACCCCACTGTACCAATGGGAGACTGAGGCACGGGGTGGTGGAAGAGGGGGGAATAGAACCTAGTTTTTTTGGCTTTCACTCTCCCGTACTACAAGAGAGCCAGTGAGAGTGTGTGGGGGAAGCCATCTGCGGGAGGAAATGGGGAACGGTGCTTGTGTGCTGCTGAGCTTCCCTGAGCAGGAGCCATCCTTTGTGCTCCCATTCCGTCTCCCCTCACTACGTGGGAGGATAACGTCTCCACCTACTGCACCTTACACAGAACTACTTGCTTCATCGCAGGTCCCCCAGCCCAGCTGCAGTGGTGCGCCTTGGTGGGCTCCTTTGATGCTCTGTGGACAGGGGCGGCGCTAGCTTTTTTGCTGCCCCAAGCACGGCAGGCAGGCTGCCTTCGGCGGCATGCCTGCGGGAGGTCCACCGGTCCCGCGGCTTCGGCATACCCACCGCCGAATTGCTGCCAAATCTGCAGGACCGGCAGACCCCCCGCAGGCATGCTGCCAAAGGCTGCCTGACTACCGCCCTCGCAGGGACCGGCAGGGCGCCCCCCATGGCTTGCCGCCCCAGGCTTGGAGCTCTGGTGCCTGGAGCCGCCGCTGTCTGTGGAATTCCAAATGGACTGCGGTGATGGCCGTGGGGCAGAACTGCAGGCATGCTTTGCCTGACATATCTGCCATGTTGGGAATGAGGAAGCCGTCTAAGGACAGTGACCGCCTGGCTCGGTGCTAGCTGTAAAACATGCCTTCTCTGAGGTTGTGATCTTTATTAACTGCTCAAAAACTTTGTTAATGCATAATTAAGGTTGCCCAGTGCTGCCTAATCCCCTTCCAGAATGCCGTGTTCACCTACCTTTAAACCTCTGAAAACCAGGAAGTACAAATATTTGTTCAATAGGTGAGCTCAAGGGCAGTCCATGCTATGCATTTAATGAGGGGCAGAGTCTTAGATTTTTCCTTAGCTTTGCACCAAAAAAGCTGTAAGAATCTGAAAATGTTATAAGTAGCTCATTTTATGGGGGCAGGGGCTGTATCTCAGCAGCCCCTGGACCAAATGATCTCAAATGTTCACCATTCACTTTACCCCACACCATTTTGCAGCATACCGATTTTCAAAACCATTGCCCTACGCATGTGAGTTTTAGAGTAAGGTGTCTATTAAAAGCAGCTCCTGGGGGAGGGGAGATTATCTGAGGAACTCGAGGACAATGATCCCACACTTAGATCACTAACTCTATCCCTGGCCCTGACGTGGCATAGCAATTTCCAAACCAATCTGAGTGTGCGTGTGGATTTTAGAGCACTTTGAAACAACCAGAAGCAAAATTATCAAAAGGCATATCTGCCGAATGCAACCAATGTGCACAGCACACGTTCTCAGAGCGCCACCAAGGGCAGGGCTTGATCTCACAGTGCACAGGTACTGCTGCGGCAGATCAAGGATCACCACATAACACCCTCAGCCATCCACTTACTCTCAGGCTAGGTCTACACTACCCGCCTGAATCGGCGGGTAGAAATCGACCTCTCGGGGATCGATTTATCACGTCCCAACGATCCCCGAATCGACGCTCTTACTCCACCAGCGAAGGTGGGAGTAAGCGCCATCGACGGGAAGCCGCAGAGGTCGATTTTGCCGCCATCCCTACAGTGGGGTAAGTCGGCTGCGATACGTCGTATTCAGCTAGGCTATTTGCGTAGCTGAATTTGCGTATCTTAAATCGACCCCCCCACCCCCGTAGTGAAGACCTGCCCTTATATATCAGTCTGCCTGCAAGCACTCTGGCTTGCAACAGACCCCCAGACTTGCTGCACGTACACAAGTGACTTTCACTGATTCGTCAACTCGGCGCAAACCACATTGTAGATCCAACTTTTACACTGACTAACTTTTAAATATCGCTTCCCTGAAGGGGCAAAGGGTGCTGGACATTAGCTGAGATCCTTTCTGAGCAGGTGACTTCAGTTTGGGGAGGATTAGACTTATAGTTTGAGCCCCAGGTGTGCACGAAGCGTTATAAGAACCGTAAAATGTTGTTGTCAGGTGATTTTTGGGGGGAGGAGGGGAGGCTGTATCTCAGGAACCGTTAACTCAAACTCTCTCAAATTTGGACCTAGTCAAACTAGAACTGTTCAGAAGACAGAAATTCCATTTAGCAAAAGGCTTTGAGATTTGTCTTTGTTCCACTTAGAAACAAAATCCACACATTGCAAAATTCTCCATGAAAGAAAATTGCAAAAAAAAACAAAAAAACAAAAAAAAAAGTTTGGGGTTTATTGAAATGATGTTTCAACTGACTTTTTAAATTTTATATTACAACATAATACAAAACCAAAACTATTTGAAATGAAAAGTCATTTCAAAACAAAAAATCAGAATGCTGTGATCTGAAAATGTCAGAAGGGGACATTTCAACATTGTCGGAGCTTTTGTCCTGTTTTTTCTCTGAACCAAAGTGTTTTGACTTTGACAGAACAGTATTCTCCCACAGTAAATGATTCCACTGGCATTTTTCTGACCAGCTCTACTCCAGATTCCCCACGCTGCCCAGCAATTTTAGAGACAATCTAAGACAGCCTGTGGATTATAGAGTTCTTAGAAAAATGGGCGGTTAACCAGTAAATGAGTCTCAACCTCAACAATAGCAGTGGCTATAATCTCTGACACTAATGTGAACGCTCAGTCAGCCTGTTTGGAATAATTGGTATTTGTTTAACATACAGAAAAATCACTGTCCTTTTTAAATGTAAGTTACACATGTGCTTGGGAATTTTAATGTGTAGCATTACCGCATGCAAAATGCCCTACGTGACTAATTGGATATAAGGGGAAGTGGCTAATAAGCTGCTGTACGAGACTGCAGAGGCCTTTGTCTGTAATTACTGATTCCATCGGACGGCGAGTGAGCCCAACAGATGAGGGAGAGTCACCGAGGCAGCCCTATGGAGCACTTATTCCCCTCACTTACGCAAAAGCACCAAGCAATTGCTCCTGTGTGGAGAAGTGATGGGGCTTGTAGGGCACAGATAAGGTGACCAGACTGTCCCGATATTTAACCCTTTGTCCCGCGTCCCGATCAATGTACGATCGGCACACCATTTGTCACGATATTCAGGTAAGGAGGCGAGCGGGAGGGAGGCGCTGACCCCGTGGGTGCTCCGGGGCTGCTCCGGGGCTGGAGCACCCATGGGGAAAAATTGCAGCCAAGCTCCCCGCTCCTTGCCTCCTTCTCTCCCCCCTCGCCCCAGTGCGCTGCGTCCCTGCTTCTCCCCCCCAACGCTTCCCGCTGCCTAACAGCTGTTTGCCGGCGCTTAGCGCTTTCCAGGAGGGAGAGGGGAGGAGCGGGGATGCGGCACGCTCAGGGGAGGAGGTGGAGAAGAGGCAGGGCGTGGGGGGGGACATGGGGGAAGGGGATGGACTGGGGGCAAGGCAAGGGCAGTGCAGGGATGGGAAAAGGCAGAGGGTGGGCGAGCACCCACCCGGCAGAGGGGAAGTCGGCACCGTAGAGGTGAGTGGCGGGCGGAGAGGTGAAGACGTGAGTGTCGGGTGGGCAAGTGAGCAGGCGGGGAGGGGAGCGGTGAGTGGGGGACTAAGGAGGGACGCAGCAGGCCAGCAGCAGCCGGGGGATGAGGAAGGGCGTGGTGGGGGGACCGAGCGGGGAGGGGCGGGAGCTGGGGCAGAGTGGGGGCGGAGCCTGGGAGGAGCGGGCGTGGACTGTGGGTGGGGCTGATGGCACCCCAATGTATCCCGATATTTTAGTGTGGTGATCTGGTCACTCTAGGACAGAGTCAGCTCCATGGCAGGCAGACAAAGCTCTGGCTGAAACCGACACGCTGTGCTCCAGCCCCGAGAGCTCCACCAGTCACCAGCTGGTCCCAGCATCTGCCTTTTACAATCTCTGTTTTGCTGTATGTCCCAGTTGTACAGACACCTTGGACTGAAATGTGCCGCCAGTCAGGACTGTGCAGGGGGCCTCCTGATTCACTGGGTGCACTATATTAAGCTGCTGAGCGGGCTCCAATATCCCAGCAGCACCCTCCCCCCTGGGACCCACCCCTAAGCCCAGCCCAGCGCGGAGGGCAGGCCCTGGGTGGGAGTAGAGAGTGAGCCCACCCTGCAGAGGCAGAGGCTCCCTGCTCTGGGCATTAGGAGCTGGTGCACGGGGTCACAGAATGACAGTTGAGCTCGGCCGGGCCACCCCTCCAGACCCCACACACCAGGTCACAATGCCCGGAGTGTGAGCCAGCCCCGCGGGACAGGAACCACCACTGTGGGATGAGCGTGATCCAGCTGTGCCTCCAGCGAGGACCTGCCTTCTGCACTGGCGGCGGCAAGGGTCACTGTGGCCGGGCTAGCCAACGGAAAGGGCCGCCCCAGTTACACCAAAGTAAAGAGCAGCTCCCCCAAAAGGGGGACTTTCCCCCTTCTTCTAGGAGAAGTCCCAGAAGCTTCCTCCAAGTCTGTCCTTGTTCTGGAGCAAAAGGAGCCAGAGGTGGTGCTAGCCCATTGGGGGCCCTAGGCAGGAATAATTGGGGGGGGGCAGCCCCCACAAAGAACACATACTAAACAAGTGAAAAGGGGGCCCCCTTGAGCTGCTTGGGGCCCTAGGCAATTGCTTAGTCTGCTTATGCCTAGCACCAGCTTTGAAAGGAGCCCGTTAACATCCCAGTCCCATTTCCCAGCAGGCTTTGTCAAGACCCCAGACTATGACCCTGGCTGCTGTGGGGACTACACTTCCCAGCAAGCCCTGAGCTCGTTTTGCCCCTCACTGGGGGAAGAAGAGGGGAGATCCCGCCCGCCTGGGCTGGCCTTGGGGGAACACAGGTCCTGAAAGCAGAGTCAGGAGCCTGGGTTTTAACCTACGGCCCAGGCTGCCTGTGAAGAATCACTCGTTACATATTAACCCAGCCCTGACATATCAAGCAGGTCATTAACAGGGTCACAGACATGTGTGTGTGGGGAGACCGTCGTGCAGGCATGCCCTCTAGTAGCCCCACACTGTCTGGTAAGGTTCCCATGATGTGAGCCCACCTTGGGGCCATCAGTCACACACTACTGCTGAGCCTGACCCAGAGAGGTATACAGACTAATACAGCACCCCTCTCACCCTGGCATCCCCCCAAGTGCAACTCACCTGGCCCTTTGCATTGCTGAGGACTGTGGTGCATTCTGGGCCAGTTCTGAAATACTGCTGGGTCCTCAGTGTCACGTCAGCGGGTTTTTTATGGGTGCAATCAGCTCCTGCAGCCCAGACCTAAAAACCAGGGCAGATTATTACTGCTGATTATTTGTTTTGGTGGAGCACCTAGGAGCTCTAGTCGTGGACCAGGCCCCATTGTGCACAGTGCTGTACAAACACGGAACAAAAAGCCTGCCCCAAAGAGCTTAAATCTGATGAACATGTCCTGCCCCCGGGAAAGGGAATCGTGTCTGTGCAGCTCCCAGAGCTCACTCCATATCGCTTATGCCAGCACATCCCTCTCCATTAAAGTAGCACCTGGCATTTCTATATCCCCTATCATCAGAGGGCTTTCAAGTACTTTCCTGACCTTAGCCAGGAGGGCAGCTTGCAGAGCAAGGTTCTCCACAGCATAAGCTCAGGGACAGGAGTGGGCCCCCAGGCGCACAACACCCCTGTGTGGTAGTTTCGGTTGTTTCCATTTCACAGATGAGGAAAGAGAGACCCCAAGAAATTACTCGTCCAAGGTCACACAGCGTGCAGGGGGTGGAGCTGGGAATGGAGTCCAAGGCCCCTGCTCTAGCCAGTAGGCTGCCTGCTTTACTCCTTGTTCTGGTAACCCATGTCTATGCTCTGTAGCTCAGGCTGGTGATATCTTTCCATCCACCTCATAATTTGGCCAGGAGGCTTCCCAGGCTGCTGTGCCATCACTGATGAGGGGCCAGGGTCTGCTGCACTGGGGCCAAGAGTGTTAAACCGGAAAAGGCCTCTGCCAGACACACAGTGTCAAGTGTTGTTTTAAAAGTGGGGAGGACTGGGCTGGGAGTGAGCTTCACCGCCCTGGGGCCCCCACAGCTCGGGCTCTGCCACCTCCCCCACCCACCTCAGGAGTGCTGGGGGAATCCCTGGAGAGAGATGCTGCATAGCCTGGCAACTGACTCTTGTATAAAACTCTGTGTGTTGTTTGTGGCTCTTCCCTCACCAGCTTCCCCTTCCCACTGAGTCAGGCACCACTGAGACTGCACCAGGGACATTGCGATCTGAAGAACTCAGCTGGAGGAGGTTCCTTCTGTCCTTTGCTGAACCCTAATGAGTGAGGCAGCTTTTGTCCTGCCCTCACCCTCTTGTCTGTCCTGCAGCAGCATGCAGGGCGCCTTTCCCTCCCTGCCCCCTTTGCCTGGGACAGGAAGGGAGGTGTATGGGGTGGGAGGGGGAAGTGTTAAGGTAGCTTTAAGCTCACTTTGCTTTTCTCATACTCTGGGGAGTACCCCTGTGCCCCTGGTATAAGTTAGAGCAGCTTCAGGGCTGCTCTAATTTACACTCTGCTTTTCATGCCCCCCCCCCCCATGGGATGCAAGAATAGCCATAGCTCAATACACTCTAGACGCATCCCCTCCCCACCACTGCCCCCTCTTTCAACAACCCTGACGCGCCCTGACACGCCCCTTATGCTGGGGGCTGGGAGCAGGGCTGGTCTAGAGCCATGTGATGGGGTGTTCACCCCACAAACCCCTGAAGGGGTTAAGGTGGCTCAGAAGGAGCTAATTAACCTGGTGGGCTGCACCTGGGGGAAGACAGGCTTGACTGACAAGCCGGAAGTGAAGATGAAGCCCATTTGGTCAGGAGTAGGTGGGGCTTGTATAAAGCCAGGAAGTGAGAGCAGAAGGGGCTGTAGTCTCTCTCTGGGCCTAGTGAAGAGAGGAGGAAACCCAGGGCTGGGGCTCTGGGATCCTGATCTTGGGGGAAAGGGTTTACCACAGGGGTGGTGGAGGAAGCCTGTGGAGGATGGAGTAGGAAGAGACCCAGGGAAATGGCAGCAAGGGTTGAGATGGTGCAGACCTGGGCTGCTGGTTGTAGGACCCTGGACTGGAAAGCGGAGTAGTGGGTGGGGCTGGGTTTCCCTACCAGCCACTGGGACAGTGACACTGCCTAGAAAGGTGCCCAGGCTGCTGGTCTGGTGAGACTTTGTTATGCTGGCAGGGGAAAACTGTATAGGAGCTGGCTGGAGGCCAAGCCACCAAGCAGAAGCACTGTGACTCCTAGCAAACAAGAGAGAGCATGAGTGAGCGAAGGAAGGGCGTGTCTGACGGGGCAGAGGAATCGCTCCAGTGGTGAGTACCCTGTTACAAGCCCTTGTGCCACCTCTATGCCAGCCCTGCATAGGAGGTACCCTTAGGGGCTATTTATCACCCCTTTAAGGGTGCTTTATGCCATCAGAGGTGTCTGCTGGGGCCGTAGTGTAATGGAGAATGGGGCCCAGAATCCTTGGTTTTCTTAGTCTTAGTCACGCAGTTCTCGCCTTTCCAGCCACTGAGCAGACAGTGCATCATGCCACAAATGAGCCTGCTGCTTACCGTGACGTGATGCAGTGCGGGCAGCATGGTGTCTGGGGGGAAGCGGTAGATGGACACCGGGTACCCTCCAATCCACTGCTGGATGATGAAGCCACTCAGGTCCACGTCTTGGTCCAATGAGGTGTTGAGGATTCGAACGAATTTGCCCTTACAATTCACGGTGGTGATCTTTAGGAATCCTGTGTCCCCAGGAACCCTGGGGGTGGGGAGACAAATGGAAGGAAGAATGCATCAAAGGAAGAAAGAGGATAGAAGCTTCTTCCTCCCTTACTGCTAGCAGGCAAGGAGAGAGCGAGAGACCTATCACTGTCTCAGCTTAAACTTCTTCTGAAGTAAATGGGATGAAATTCAATAAGGATAAATGCAAAGTACTCCACTTAGCAAGGATCAATCAATTGAACACATACAAAATGGGAAACAACTGCCTAGGAAGGAGTACTGCAGAAAAGGCCCTGGGGGTTATAGTGGATCACAAGCTAAATAGGAGTCAACAGGGTAATGCTGTTGCAAAAAACAACCCCAAACATCATTCTGGGATGTATTAGCAGGAGTGTTGTAAGCAAGACATGAGAAGTAATTCTTCTGCTCCACTCCATGCTGATAAGGCCTCAACTGGAGTACTTTGTCCGTTTCTGGGTGCCACATTTCAGAAAAGATATGGACAAATTGGAGAAAGTCCAGAGGAGAGCAACAAAAATTATTAAATGTCTAGAAAACATGACCTATGAGGGCAGATTAAACAAACTCAGTTTTTTTTCAGTCTGGAGAAGAGAAGACTGAGAGGGGACATAACAGTTTTCAAGTACATAAAGGTTGTTGCAAGGAGGAGGGAGAAAAATGGTGCTCGTTAACCTCTAAGCATAGGACAAGAAGCAATGGGCTTAAATTGCAGCAAGGGAGGTTTAGGTTGGACATTAAGAAAAAATTCCTAACTGTCAGGGTGGTTAAACACTGGAATAAATTGCTTAGGGAGATTGTGGAATCTCCATCATTGGAGATTTTTAAGAGCAGATTAGACAAACACCTGTCAGGAATGGTCTAGTTATTATGTAGTCCTGCCTTGAGTGCAGGGGACTGGATTAGATGAACTCTCAAGGTCTCTTCCAGTCTTACACCTCTGTAATTCTTCCTGAGTCCCAGCTACATGACAGCAGCTGCCTGTATCTGTGTCTGACGTTCTCAGGGGTGCCTGGTCATGGCACTCACCTTTCATGTTCTTCACCTTTGCTCAGATCTGAGGGCATCACAGATGTCTTGCAAACTCCTATCCCACCAAGACCGGCATGAGTGGGACGGCACAGATCCTGGGACTGGTCCGTCTTCAGATCCAGAGCTTTTAAAAGAAAGAGACACAAACTCAAAATGGGGACATGGCTACTGAATATTAACATGTGCTAATATAACCCTCTGAAAGAGGAAACCGTGGTCAGGGCCGGCTCCAGGCACCAGCTTAGCAAGCAGGTGCTTGGGGCGGCCACTCCAGAGGGGGCGGCATGTCCGGCTATTCAGCGGCAATTCGGCGGAGGGTCCCTCACTCCCGCTCAGAGTGAAGGACCTCCCACCGAATTGCCGCCGCAGATCGTGATCGCGGTCTTTGGGCTGCTTGGGGCGGCAAAAACCCTGGAGCCGGCCCTGACGGTGGTGGAGGTGAGTCTACCCAGATCTCCTCAGAGTTAGAATTGGTTTCAAATAACATCCAATTTACTACGTACTTTTGCTTTTTATTTTGGGTTCACAGATTGTAAGGCTAGAAGGGACCATTACGATCCATTAGTTTGATCCATTGCATAACACAGGCCACAGGACTCTACTCTGTGATTCTCACGGTAACTTGTGGTGGAACTAGTGTGCATCTTCAGAAAGATGTTCAATCCTGATCTGAAGACTCCAAGTGATGGCAAATCAACCATGTCTCCTGGTCAGGTGTCCCAATGGCTAATTCCCTTCTCTGTTAAATGTGCATCTTGTTCCCAGCCAGGCTGCAGAAAACTGAGTGTAATAGATGCCTGGGATGGTCGGTTCTCTCCCGTGATAGTACAATGCAACTGGGTGGGGGTTTTTTGAACTAAGCTTAGTTGGGAGGTTAGTTAAAGCTATCATCAAGTTACAGCTGCTGTAGATCCCAGGAGGTGGCCGCAGGAACTATTTATATCATGCAAGAAAAGATCTTGTGGTTAAGGCACTGGACTGGGACTCGAGACATCATTAATTCTCAACTCTGCCACAGGCTTCCTGTGTGGTCTTGGGGCAGTCACTTAATCTCTCTATATAATGGGCATAATAAAGCTCCCTTTGTCTATTTAGTCTATAAAGTCTTTGGAATAGGGGCTGTCTCTTACTATATGCATGCTCAGCACCTAACATAATGGGGCCTTGATCTTGGATAGGGCATCCAGACACTAGCATAATAATAATTCAATAAACTCCCCAGTGTGGTTAAAATATACGTGGTTCCCGTAGTTTGCCAGCTGGACCCTGACTTCAGTTATGCCAGAGTGACTGTACAGAGAACATTTTTTAACTGTCAGGGGACCACAGTATTGTAACTGGATCCCCCAGGACAGTAGTTATCACATTGTAAGGGAGACGTTTAGCATCAACTGTAACTAATTCTCACCCTCTTGGCGGGATTAATCTAGATTACTTGAGCCCAGGCCACATGTCTGCAAGTGTTGCCCATGCATGATTCTTTGACTCCCCTAATGCCAGATTGTATAAAGTGGCAGAATTTAAACTTACAACCAGTGTGTTTGGGCTCGATGGCCTCCCAGGACAGTGGGAGACTGGGGAACAATACCGCAACTTCAGACCTGCTTGGTGCAGAAACAAGATCTGATTTTGGAGAAGAGATCGCCTCCCACCAAGAACTTTCTGATTGTAATTTCCTCTCAATTCTCGCAGGAAAACTACCCAGCTCTTGACTTGAACTAAAGTTTCTAAGATCATTTATTTTCCATCTGTAAGAAAAGATAAAACATTTAAGGTCTGGATTGATGTACTGTTGTTTATAAAGTTTGGCAATCTCTACCCCAGAAATAGAATGAATTAACTAATGAACTATGAGGGATGGGGAAAGTAATCCTTACTAAGTTTGATAAGTAGGAAAAAATCTTGTGTATGTTCTGACCAGACCCTGGGGATAGCATATGGTCTATCAGTATTGTATTTAAAGGTGAGTTGAATTGCAAACTAAAAGCAAACAACTTCAGAATGTTTTACTGGATGCTTCAGATAGCTCAGCAATGCGAGGCATTCAATACAGAATAAACTTTAAATGTGCCTTTCTACAAAGTCCACTTCCTGCCTCATAGTGCAGTGTGTTGGTAACATCATGCCCACCCCTTACATCTTATTGTTGTTTTGTAAAATAAGGGTTTTTCTTAGAAAAATGGCAAAATACAATATCCAGATGCTCCCCTGGTTACGCAAACCCGACTTACGGAAATCCGGACTTACAGAAAAAGTTCTGTAAGTTCAGTAAGCTTTTTTTTCATAATTGTCGGAGATATGTTCCTGACTTACGCAAAATTCGACTTATACAAGGCGTTCCGGAACACCAAACTAGTTTTCACACATCTTGAGTTCCAGCTTCCTTTTCATTGTTTACCAAGGACCACATTGTGTTTAGAACTCTATCCAGCAAACAGACGTCTAGTGGCCGAATAATATAATGCAGATAGACCTGCATTGCAGCGGCTGTCATCTCCAATGGAGTTCTGTGCCTTACATGATAGCATTAGCGCAGTGCATGCTGGGGCAGGAGGTGGGGTAGTCTTACACAGAAGAACTTGAAAAACAGCTAGTTTTAAGCCCATTTTGTGGTCAGTGCCTCATAGACAGTACATAACACTGTATCTGGGCTTACAAAAATATTGTTTGTAGCAACCCTTTAAATAATGAGTCAACCACTGGTACCTAATCAAATGGATTGCAAAAGCACTTTTTAGCACATTAGACAGCTAATAACCAGCCAACTATAGAAAAAGGCAGGTCTATTGCGGCTGTGTCAGCTGACAGGAAACCCCACTGGCTTGCTCCACTGCTTGCTGGGTTACTCCTATAAGGCCATTTTTCCTCATCTCTAGTTTAGTTTCTCCATAGTATGAATCACTACAAAATACACACACACACACATGCGCCCCAGTGCTGTGTTGTCTTGACCAGCTTTCTCAAGGGAAACTGAGTTTATGATCAATGCCTGGTGGTTGGATGATGCTGGGGGGAGACTTGCCAGTAGGGAGAGGGACGAACCCACCATACATCCACAATGGAAAACAATGAAGCAACAGACCATAGTCGCTATTGTGGCTATTCATTCTGAGAGAGGCACATCCAGGGGCAGAGTGTGGGTTTCCCTAGATACATGGGACCCCTTGTTAAAAAGGATTGATCACAAGGCGGTAGTTAGTGTGATGGGGTGGTATGCTCCTTAAGAGTAGTGGAGCCTAATGGTCTGCCCACCCCATCACGTGGCAAGCCTTTAAGAGTTTGAAATGTCTGACTATATATATACAAGGACTTGGGAGAGCGGAAGTAGTTCTAGGAGTAAGAAGTGTTTTGGGAGGAAATGCCATTACTGTTTCTTTAAGGGCCAGGAGCCTTACAGAGAGGGTGGGGCAAAGCTCCCCTCTCTCCCAGCCGACTGGGGATGAGTTAGGAGAAGGGGAGCAGCGTACATGCTGCCTCTTCCCTGGTAGCAGCGCAGACACCAGGAGATAGCAATAGGGTAAGGCTGGCTGAGAAGCTGGAAGGCTCCTTGAGGAAAAGGGGCCAGCTGAGGGGGAAGCTGGCAAAGACCCTACAGCTGGCTAATCCACAACTCCGCTTCAGAGGGGAGAACTGGGGACTCCTGCTTAAGGAAGGGCTGAAAAGGAGTAAGCGAGAGACAGAACCAGGGAGAGTCCCAGAAACAGACTGCTCCCAGGTGCAGGGAAGCAGAGTCTCCTGAAGGAAGGAGCCAGAGATTGCTGGCAGGGCTGGCCCTAGCCCAAATGGTGCTCCAGTCGAGGAGCGTTTGCGGCACCCCACCTCCATTTCGGTGCCACCCACACATACACTTTCACAATTACACAATAAAACAAAGTTCACAGTATCACAGCTAGGCTCTCACTTCACTTCACTGAGTTCTTAATCTCACTGACTGATTGGTGACACCCCACCCCTTATATACCCCCCAGGACATGGCCCACAACATTCTAGGCGGTTCGAGGAAAATGTAGTTCTCAGAAAGTCTTTAAGGTTCCATGAGATTCTACAAAGGTCCAGAATATTCTAGGAGGTATTGAAAAATGAACTCACATATGGAATACCTGAAACATTTTACTTCAAACATTCTATTTTCCCTTTTGTCGCTAACAACAAAAACAGCACCCAAGCCCAGTGTCCCCCAAACCTGGCACCCCAGGTGGTTGCCTGGGTCGTATGCCCCTAAATCTGGTCCTTGATTGCTGGTTGGAGTAAGCCTGACACAACAAATGTCCCTGAGTGCATTGGGGTAAGTGCCTATTTATGCCTATGTCAGTCAGTACGTGAAACCTTGGCAAGGGGGTGTGCTCGTTGATTAAAAAGGCCTAGCCTTGTTTATAACTTAGGTGAAGAGAAGTGAGGCAGGGCTCACCTGTGGCACCATGCCTGGCCGAAAGGGGCAGACTGGGGTGACCTCCATAGCATCACACTCGGATAAGGGCATGAGAAGAGGGAAGTGAGTGGGGCAGGGTCCCCCCATGGGGGTGGCGGGTGTGAATCCTGCACTCCCTGTAGCAATCCTGTTTCTTCTGTATGTAGCTCACAGTAACAGTTACAGACTAAACACAGCCCTGCTGTAAATCCATTTGGTCTGTTTCTCTCTCATGCACACCAGTAAATCAGGAATGACCCCAGCAATGTCAATGGAGTTACACTGGGGTAGAACTGGTGTAAGTGTGAATTTGCCCCATAGCCTTCATTGGGATGCCCCTGACCCTAATTATGAAGCCACTAGCAGTGCTGCAAACATCAGTATTGTGGGGATTAGCTAATAGCCCTGTGGTAATGGAGAGCAGGCAGGGAGCAGTCACTGGCTTTGCCGTACCTGCTCTCTAACTCTGTAGAGGACATGCCATAGAGGTTGAATTCTGTTTGAACTACTTCTGATATCTGGGTTCTTCCGTCGTCCTTTTCCATCTGAAGTGTTGCT
This sequence comes from Trachemys scripta elegans, assembly GCF_013100865.1. Classification (NCBI taxonomy): domain Eukaryota; kingdom Metazoa; phylum Chordata; order Testudines; family Emydidae; genus Trachemys; species Trachemys scripta. The sequence goes on from NC_048301.1 coordinate 111,563,631, forward strand.
GGATCTCTATCCTAAAAAACCGGAAGAAGATGGTGAACCTGCCAATCATTGTCCAGGACTACAATCTGTGTGCCAGGCGGATCTCTGCCAACTGCTAGCCCCTTTGGTGCCCTCTAGATACAAATGCCACAGCCAAAAATGGTGGCAGAATGTCTGTCGTGTCTGTTCTAAGCCCATGGCTGCAGGGTTCCCTACGAGCTTTTGGACACCCCAAAGATCTTGCTCTGCCATGTTCATTGAAAGGGTTGGACAAGGGCCTCACTACCAATGCCAATCCCAGTCGCGTTTCTCTTCCCCTCCTTGCCCCTTACCAGCTGTTTAATACAATCACACACCGATGGCACATCAGGCAGTGAAGTGGAGTCTTTTGGCAGAAGGGGCTTCCAGTCCCTGATCTTGCACTTAACCCTGATTCTACAGCCCACCATGGAGTTGTGCACTGGACTGACCTTGAAGAATGAATCCAGGAAGCTCGTGTGCTTGGGGATCCTCCGCAGTGTCATGTTACTAGGTTCTGCCACTACATTGTTGTTTCCTCTCTCTGACCAAAGCTACGTGGAGAAATGCAAGCAGCACGTTAACAGAGCCACTCCCTCACTTGTGACCTCTTGACGGATTTGTCCTGTGTGAGAGTGTTTTCCGAGTCCTAACTTCGGTCTTCCTTTCTCATCCCCCGTCACTCTCCATCAGTTGGACTCAGGTGCTGCAGCCCCACTGCAGGGCATGCGCTTTGATCCTCTAGCTCATGGATTCTCAATGTGGGGATCAAAACAGGGACCCCAGTGGCATGTGACCATCCACCCTTCCTATACTGGTAGAGGAGAGGCGGGTCCTGGCTACATATGGGAAGAGTCCCAGGGTGGAGGGGGCCTGATATGAAACAAGCTAAAGCAGTGATCCTCAGCCAATGTCACATCCTCTTTGTGGACACACTAAAACACAATCCATGTTCACTTACTCAGGGGTGAGCATTCAGTTCTGTCCTTAAATAACCTCCCACTCCACCCCCAAACTCCGGTAATGGCCTTAACTTGACTGTGAAAGCTGGCATGTTTATTTCTGTGGTTTTGGGACATTTCTGTAAGTGGCTTCCCCCCCCCCCCCGCCCCCAGAGCAGTCTCTGTGCTATCTCCTGGTTCCCCCTGTAGTTGTAGATCTGTCTAGTGGGGACCATCAAGAATCCGCAGGACTGGGGGAAGATTATAAAAAGCGAAACCAGAATTTAGTGCAGTGTATCACTGAGGGCCGCTATTTGGGCCAATCAGATCTGCACTCTGATCTGTAGGGTGGAGGGCGTGTTTATTCACTTGGCATAGAGCCTGGGACAAGACCCTGAACAGGACTTCTAACCCCACTGTACCAGAGTCAGACTGCTCTCTGTCCTCTGTCGCCATACTAGCTGGATATTTCCTTTCCGTTTTTTTAACCATGCTTAAGTTGTCACCCGAAGCAGATGTGAAGAAAGAAAATAACATCTCTGAGAATCAAAGGTCTGTCCTGAAAAATACCATGCTGTCTTGTTTTAGACTTGCAGTCTCTGTAATCCGTGCATGGGCTAGTGCTTACAGCAAGGTATGGGGAATCAGAACTTTCTTCTTGAGTCTGCTACTGTATGTAGAAGAACCCAGAGCAAGTCACCTTCCTCCATTAAGTCTCCAATTCCCTCTCCTTAAAGTACAGTAAAGCTTACCTGCCTACCAAGAGTGGGACAAAACTAACTGTCCTGGAAGAGCTTGGAGATCATTGGAGGAAAGGTGCCATATTTGTGCCAAGTAATAGGATGATTTTGTAGCATGCCCACTGGTGCAATTGTGCTGCCACCTAGTGGGGAGTGTGCCTCAGAATCAATTCACTCACAGGTGATGAAGTGTCTCTGCTAGTGGAGTCATAAATATTATTACCTGGTGTCAGAAAAAAAACCTGTTGTTTTTGCCAGGCTCGCTTCCCCCAGCTAAGCAGTTAATACAGTATTAGATAACGGAAGAAGATGGCAGTGAGTCAGTGACAATGCTTAAAAGTTTGCAGTCCTGAAAATCCTTGTCTACGGTACAGGAACTATCCCCTACTGCCAATGGATGTCAGCAATAAGTGCAGTTGTCCCAGTCTAACTGCAAGAGTAGCCAAGCACACACCGTGTTCTAGTATCATTTCAGAAACTGGTTTGTGCTTGGCTCTACTCGCAGCTGAGTCATGGTCCACACCCTGTTCAGCTGCACCTATGGGTGCAATTATGATAGTGTAAGCAACACCTAAGAGCCACTAGCTCACAGAGGGGGCTTTGCTGATTTGGTTGTGTTTGTTCTGAATTCCGCTGGGTCTCTGCTTCCCTTTCACATTTATCTTATTTTTAAATTCCTGCGGCTCCCATTGCTTAACCCCATTCTCCTGCCTCTCCCTCCAGCCCCAGGCTTGGTTTTCCTCTTGAATCTCAAGGAGTGAATTCCAAAGAGTCCAGGCCTGTTTATCCCCTTCTATTAAGGGATGGGGATGCACTTTGCAGCCCCTCAGAGCTGCTGAAGAGCATACCCCTCACTGGTCCTGCAGGTCATCCTGGGTTGCTTCACTCTTTACATATTGGGGATCCATCTGCCTTATTCGTGACTGATTGTAAGGTTTGAAATATAATCTCCACCCATTAGTTCAGCTCTGGTTCTGCTTATTTCACTGGGGTGTGTCACGGTTTGACTTCAATTCCAAAGGATCCCCCACTCCTCTCTTGTGTGTCTGCATGAAGATGCCCATAATCAAACAGGGCCATCTGCCTTTCCACCACTCTGTTTGTTTTGCCTAAAGTCACAAACGTTGATTTTAAAAACAGAAAGAAGCTCGGCCATGTGGGGAGAAATAACATGTGAATTCCATATGCAGCAAAGCCTTATTGGATATCTCCTCCTAGTGGCCAAATGGTATAATGAATCTAGGGGTTGATTCTGCTCCTATTGAAATCAATGGCCAAATTCTTATTAACTTCAATTTTGCAGGATCAGCTCCCTCCTTAGCAGTGACGATTATGGACTTGCTTTCAGCCAGTGAGGGATTCTGACACCTCAGCAATGCTGGGTTTATTTTTCTAATTTTATCTTTTTTGGCTTTTGTCACGGGCATTATCTAAATTGCTGAGGTGCCCTGATCTGGAATACTGTGTTCAGTTCTGGCCATCCAGCCTCAAAGGATACCACAAAATTACTTATGGTCAGAGACAGACGATGAGAAACATGGCAAACCTTCCAAGGAAGCAGAGAGTTTGTTTGCCTTAGAGAGGAGAGGAGTCAGAAGGAACACTGTACAAAGCAATGAACGGTACCGAAAAGGTAGATCAGGAAAGTGTTACAAAAAGGGCAAATAAACAGGAGCAAAGGTACAGGCAATGAAATGGAAAGGTGGCAAATCTGAAACTGCTCAGAGGAGATATTTTTTTCCACACACACGCTGCAAGGTTAAGCTGTGGAACTCACTGTCACAGCATACTGTTGAGGTCTCAAAAAAGGGAGAAGAGGTCTAGAGGATTAGCAAGAACACTCTGAGTTACAACACTAAGGATGTTAAACAAACAAGAAATTGGGAGGTGGGTTATCCCATAACTGCCTACTGAAGGCCTTCTTGAATCTTCTTTTGAAGCTATGGGTACAGGCCCTAGAAGGGGTATCTGCACTTTTGTCTATTGCACATAGACAGACGTGTGTTTATGGTGCTGGCACCAGCGCACTAAAAATAGTTGAATCGATGTTGCGGCAGAGGCTTGCGATAGCCACCTGAGCTTGGACCCAGGGTTAGGGTGGGCTTGAGCTCACATGGCTAGCTCGAGCCTCTGCTGGCGCCACGACGTCCACATGCTAGCGTGAGCCCCACTCACCCAAGTCTGTCTGCCTGGGCTGCGAGGCTCCCTGCCAGCTGCAGTGTAGCCATACCCAGAGCCTAGACTAGCCGGATGAGCGCTGGTCCGACCCAGTCTGTTAGTTCCTAGGATCCTCTAGTCCTGTTCTGGGGCGAAGAGGGTGGATGGTCCATAGCAGTCCCCTTTGCAGGGTGGTCCTTAGGCCAAACCCACGGGCTTTCCAGCCACTTTGTGCCACCAGAGCAGGCCCCAGCACCTGCCTCTAAGCCTACAGAGAAGTTTTGTTGACTCAGCACCAGGGCCGGCGCTTCCACTAGGCGACCCTAGGTGGTCGCCTAGATCGGCAGGATTTGGGGGGCGGCATTTTGCCGTCCTCGGCGGAAATTCAGTGGCGGGGGGTCCTTCTGCTCCGGGTTTCGGCAGAAATTCGGCGGCGGGGTCCTTCCGCTCCAGGACCCGCTGCCAAAGTGCCCTGAAGACGCGGAGTGGAAGGATCCCCCGCTGCCGAATGCTCAGAGGAGGAGCTCTGCTGCCTCGGGTGGCAAAAACCCTGGCACCGCTCCTGCTCAGCACATATCTCCTCCTCTCTTAATGGGTTTTAACTCCTCTTTCCACAGCTCTTCTGAGTCCCCTCTGCATAAGCCACGCTGCCAGATATAGGGGGAGTCACAGCAAAATGTGCCCAGTTCCCCATGTGCCCTTGCTGCCTGAAGTCATGGGCACTCCGGCAGCCTGTGGGCTGTGTGGCCCAGCTAATCCAGCTCTGCCTTCTGTTCCTCACCTCATGTCTCCGTAACTGCTGACAGAGCCACCCTCAGCTGACCTGCCCCATGCAGAAACCTGCCTTAAAGGGGGAACGCCTCAGCTGCTCCTTACAAATCTATTTCCAATTGCAGGGGAGGTATTTTGCAGTGATATAAGGGCAGCCCTGGCTGTGACCTGCCCCCACACGCACCCCCACGCTATCCCCACCCCAACTGGATGCCTTCTGCCTGAGCTCTGCTCTGTAACCACATTACATCAAAACTGAGCCATCCAGGGCATGCAGCGCTGTGAGTTTCCCTGGCCTGGGGCCACGCGTGCCCATTGCCTAGCTTCCGTCCGCTTCTGGATTAGAGCGGAGCTGCATACCACATACCATTGCTGTAATGCAATTTGCAGATCCCCCAGCACTGCAGGCTCAAACCTGTTCCAAAGTTCTTGCCCCTCTGCCAAGGTTTCTGTGCCAAATGAGAGTTCTAATTCCCGAACAGGAGACACTGTGCTTAGCTAGATTGACTTTGGAATTTCACACACACATTCCTTATAACTAGGGTGACCAGATGTCTCGATTTTATAGGGACAGTCCTGATATTTGGGGCTTTGTCTTATATAGGTGCCTATTACCCCCCACCCCCGTCCTGATTTTTCACACTTGCTGTCTGGTCACCCTACTTATAACAGGGCAGCTGTCCAGGAGGGGGCTGAAGGCTGGATTCTAATACCAATAAAGTCAATGGGAATTTTGCTATTGGCTTCAGTGGGAACCAGCCCAAACTCTAATTTTGCACCTTTCTTATTCTTTTCTGCTCTTGTCTTTTGCCTGTGACTTGCTCCCTTTCCAAGGCTTATGTGCATTTTAGCAGATAGTTATCTGCAGGATCCTTGTCTTTTTGGCCCCTATTCACACTGGTATAGAAACTGATAGCTACAATAGTGCTGGAACAAGGCTATTACTAGCAGGGCTCTAGCACACTTTCCCTGACCAGTGTGTGCAAGTGTTGGTGTTTTTATTTTGTCTGAGATCTGTGTTGTAAAACCATGCTATGGATTACATAGGCTGCATAGTTAAGCACCTTCATTTTCAGTTTAAACTGATTTTTACTGAAAAAATCCCGGGTTCTTCAGTGTTGTTTAGTTTTTTCCAATTTTCACCCTACTTTTGTATCATTCAAATATATAAAAAATAACTGTTTTATTAGGAAAATGCAATACGTTGCGTGAGATGTATGTATTATGATAATACATTAGTCTGTGTGTATATGCAAAGCTGCCCGTTGAAGTAAGGCTATGTATTAATCTAAAAGAGACACACAATAAACACACAGGCACGCACACAAGCTCTGAGGTGCATGCACATCTGAACATACTGATGAATCTCACGCCCACCACGTACACATTTCAAGCTGTTAGCAGATAATGGTTTAAAAATCTGATCCACTAAAATGGGAAGAAAACGAAAATCTCTATCAGAATATGTTTCAGAACACAAGGAAGTATTCAGAAGTGTTAAAAAAACAGGAGAAAAGGATGAAGTTGAGTGTATGTGCTGCAAATGGTGTGGCTCAATTATTAAATGAAAATATTTATAGGATGTTAGTTCTAAGACTACAACATTAAACTGTTTATTCAAATGAAAAGTTTTATTTGGGGATTAGAGATCTATTGTTTTCTTAAACTCACAGGTGGCAACAGGGAGAGAAGAAGAGAAAATGCAAAGGAAAACAAACTGTTTCCCCATGGGACAGGTATTTATGCACATCCAGTCTTATTTTAAAAACCAAGTATGTTTTGTGTGTATGTGGAGGTGGGGGGATTTAAAAGCAAATCCCCATCAGATGCGCTTCAGGCAGTGATTTAATACATTAAATAATTTAATTTAAAATTAAGAGTGTCACAGTTCACTTGCAAGTTACAAAATAGAGTTCTGCATTAAAGAGACATTTTTATGCACAGTCGTGACTCCAGCTAATAAGAAATCCCTCCCTCTCCCCTCTCTAGTTGCTCCTCTCTAAGATACCTGAGCATGGTATGTGAATGAATTTATCCCACCTCTCCCCTGTGAAGTAGGGAAGTATCATTAGCCCCATTTCACAGACGGGTAAACTGAGGCACACGGATTAAGCAACTTGCCCAAGGTCACACAGTATGTCTGAGGCACAGTCCGGAACTCGGCACTTATCTGATGAGTCCTAGGGCTAGTGCTTCCCATAAGACCATCTAGATATGTGCCAGTTATCCTTAGCAGCAGCCCTACAGCAAGGAGGCCTCTTGATCATTGGCTGCTCTTCTGGTCCTCAGTGTCCAGACCCTGCCATGTTAACCATGGCAGCTTAGTGAGGCCCTTGACCAGAAGTTAGTAGACTGAGCACCCTTTCTAGCCATGTACCATTAGGATTATACTGAATATCTCTGTAGCCTGTCCCATCCCAGTGATACCTGACATCCTTTCAGGTCTATACCGGCGTCACTGTCGAACCTTACTGAGTTTGGGGCGTCTAGCTGCTCACATTACATGAGGCAATTCAGTCGGAATCCTGTTGTAGGAAGATACTTTCAGCCTGAATCTTGGAGGTGCTGATCTCCAAGCAGGCAGACTGGGGTGCTGCTATTTTTTTTTGTAAGTCCACAGCAAGAGGCAAGGATTTGGGTTTGAACTAGAGGGTGAACTGCAACTGTTCCATGACTATGAACCTATAGCTGGCGAAGTCAGTAGGAGTCTTTCCATTGACATCATGGGCTTTCGATCAGGCCCTCAATTGGTGAACAAGAATCATAGAATCATAGAATATCAGGGTTGGAAGGGACCTCAGGAGGTCATCTAGTCCAACCCCCTGCTCAAAGCAGGACCAATCCCCAACTAAATCATCCCAGCCAGGGCTTTGTCAAGCCTGACCTTAAAAACCTCTAAGGAAGGAGATTCCACCACCTCCCTAGGTAACCCATTCAAGTGCTTCACAATCCTCCTAGTGAAAAAGTTTTTCCTAATATCTAAGTTTTACCTAAACCTCCCCCACTGCAACTTGAGACCATTACTCCTTGTTCTGTCATCTGGTACCACTGAGAACAGTCTAGATCCATCCTCTTTGGAACCCCCTTTCAGGTATTTGAAAGCAGCTATCAAATCCCCCCTCATTCTTCTCTTCTGCAGACTAAACAATCCCAGTTCCCTCAGCCTCTCCTCATAAGTTATATGCTCCAGCCCGCTAATCATTTTTGTTGCCCTCCGCTGGACTCTTTCCAATTTTTCCACATCCTCCTTGTAGTGTGGGGCCCAAAACTGGACACACTACTCTAGATGAGGCCTCACCAATGTCGAATAGAGGGGAGTGATCACGTCCCTCGATCGGCTGGCAATGCCCCTACTTATACAGCCCAAAATGCCATTAGCCTTCTTGGCAACATGGGCACACTGTTGACTCATATCCAGCTTCTCGTCCACTGTAACCCCTAGGTCCTTTTCTGCAGAACTGCTTCCTAGCCATTCGGTCCCTAGGCTGTAGCAGTGCATGGGATTCTTCCGTCCTAAGTGCAGGACTCTTCACTTGTCCTTGTTGAACCTCATCAGATTTCTTTTGGCCCAATCCTCTAATTTGTCTAGGTCCCTCTGTATCCTATCCCTACTCTCCAGCGTATCTACCACTCCTCCCAGTTTGGTGTCATCTGCAAACTTGCTGAGGGTGCAGTCCACGCCATCCTCCAGATCATTAATGAAGATATTGAACAAAACCGGCCCCAGGACCGACCCTTGGGGCACTCTGCTTGATACTGGCTGCCAACTAGACATGGAGCCATTGATCACTACCCGTTGAGCCAGACGATCTAGCCAGCTTTCTATCCACCTTATAGTCCATTCATCCAGCCCATACTTCTTTAACTTGCTGGCAAGAATACTGTGGGAGACCGTATCAAAAGCTTTGCTAAAGTCAAGGAATAACACACGTCCATGCTGTGCTGCCCAGTGCAGCAGTCTGGGAGCTGACCTTGTTCGTGAAGACAGAGGCAACTTTTGTTGGTTCGTTTACGATAGAGGATCCCACTAAGAAACACAAACCCAGAGCTCAAAACCATCAAGAACTGAGGAGGAGACGGAACAAGGGATAGTGGCCTCCAAACAGCCAGAATTAATACATAACCCTTCGTATCAACCTGGCATATTCGCTGCTCATATACTGACCAAGAGCAAAGGCATGATGTGACAGAGCCTTGCAACAAAGGTTTTGCCTGTTTGGAATAATATGTAGAATTATTACTGATCAACAAAACATCCTAGCCCCCCAAAAAGGACCGGGTTTCCTGGCTTCGGGCAGTAACTGAGCCTTCCTGTTAGGTGGGAGCACTCTACTCAAAATATTGTCCCACAAGGAGTGGTTTGACACGGCGACCATGCAAAGAACAAATTCTGATCTAATAGTGCCCCCGGTGATGCTGCCAACCTGTGACAAATGAGATTTTAAAAGGATGCTGTTGAGTTACAAATCTTAGATTTTTAGGGATGGAAGAAAGCAAATTGCTTTCCCTGGGTTACTAATGTAGGTTATTAGACTTGAAAATAAATTAAAAATCAAACTCAATAACTGACTTATTACCTGTTACACCATTTCCTTTTCTTTACTCAGACTGGAGAATGAAAATAGACTAGCCATTTCCCCTTCTTAGTTCTCATTCACCAGCTCAATACTGTTGTGTTTGGGTTGCAAACAATGCCGGGGAGGTTTAAATGTAAACACAAATCTTTGAATTAGATTAATGGCATGGAGAAATAAAGCTTGGGAAACCATCGCCATGGAAAAAATGACAGATTGCTTATACTGGGATCAAGCAGATCTTAGTGTATGGTCACTGTGTTTTTACTTTTGAACAAAATAAATACAGACAACAATAAGAGGCTCACCAAACACAAATGGGCCTTTTAAACTTGACAAATATAGAGGGGGAAAGCAGATGAGGAACGGGTCAAATGATTCCTATATGAAGGGATATACATAGCAGTTGATTATAACTTACATGTGATTTACAAAGGGAAAATAGCAGAAGAAGGAAACACTTCCAGAAAGTCTCCTACATGGAAGGCAGAACAACTATTTACATTTGGACACTATGTGCAGCGGAGGGTAACTAGACTTTTATTTGTTTTGTCAATGTCTAGAGGTCTAAGTGCCTCTCATGTAGACTTTTGTTAAAGGTTAAATAAAATGGAATTAGGAGGTGAGAGATACATGGAAATGGTTATGATTAAGATCAGGAGTTCTCAAACTGGGGGTTGGGACCCCTCAGGGGGTCACAAGGTTATTACATGGGGGGTCGCAAGCTGTCAGCCTCCACCCCAAACCCCGCTTTGCCTCCAGCATTTATAATGGTGTTAAATATATTAAAAAGTGTTTTTAATGTATAAGGGGGGCACACTCAGAGGCTTGCTGTGTGAAAGGGGTCACCAGTACAAAAGTCTGAGAACCACTGATTAAGATTGATTGTACTAGTGCAGAAGTATGAGTGTGTTAGGTAAGGTTAATCAGGATAAACATATACATAATTCGATATTGTTTTTCAGTATGTTAATGACAATATGAAAAGTGTGTTTTTAAACAAGCTTTTCATTAGAATTGGGGGCAGGGCCATTTCTATGCCTGTTCGATCTTGCAAAACCCCTTTATTATTTATTATTTATTTATTAATAATTTATTATTATAAACCTCTATTTAAAGGCCCCACCTGAGAGCACGACCCCATTGTGCTTGTGCTGTATGAACACATACTAAGACACAGCCCCTTAAGTGTGTACACTCTAAATTAGACAAGACAGACATAGGGAGCATTGTTATCCCCATTCAACAGATGAGGAACTGAGGCACAGAGAGACTAAGTGATGCAACCATAGTCACATAAGGTGTCGGTGGCAGGGCCAGAAGTTGAATGCACAGCTCCCTAATTCCAGGTCAGTCAACCTCTGAACCACAAGACCATCCTTCTTCTCCAAAAAGACCCAAATTTGTGGGACTAAACTACCAAATTGTAGCCGTAAGACCTGTAAAGAGACACTGACTTCAAAATTCCTTCAGCTGAAGAGTGAGAGATGTTAAAAATCGTTAGCCCAAATGAGCGAGTCTCTCTCAAGAGGCCTGATCAAACACACGCTAACGTCCATGAACTGCCTCCCCTTGCCTTCTGTGACCTTTGGATTAAGCGCTAACGGAGTGAGACTTGGCAAGTCGCCTGCATTCTTAGAGTTCTTTCTAAGCCACAAGGTGCAACCTAAAGCTGTGCACCCACTCCCTCCAACCATGTGGCAGACTCTGCATGTATGGCACAGAAACTTCCGTAAGGCCTGGCCACTCACTCTTTCTTGATACGTCCATTTCTCCTGGAAGATTTACACTGGCTCCTAGCCACATGTCACCCCATTCTAATTGGGCTATAACCAGAGCTACAAAACTTGACTCTGGGCTCAGATTTTGAAATCTTCAAAATCTGTGGGTGTTTGAATCTGGGCTTCTGGCTCAGGACCATCTTTTCTGTCTGTCACACGCAAAATGCTTGGGCACTGAATATGGTCGTATAAAGAGGGTGCAATAGAGGAATATACATGATGATACATGTTCCTTCTCCTCTCCCCCTCCGCTCTCCTTGAATTAGCCACTTGGTTGCACTGCTCCTCTGGCTTTATGTACTGATGATAATAAAGTAATTGCTTGTGACAGGCGCTGTTCTTCCCTGATTCAGCCATACACCTTTCCTAACCTTTTCTGCTAAACTCCCAGAGTGCAGCTGCACAGGCCTCCCCCCGAGGCTCAAGTGACTGACATCTCTGTCTGAGGGACACGGCTTCAGCTTAGAGCGTTTCTCTTTTCCCAGAGAGGCTTTCACAGCTGATCGCCGCTCAGCATCCCCAGGGAGGCAGGCATGGGCTATAAGGGTAAATAAAGAGGTCTTCTCAAATCTGCCCCCTACTCCAGGCCAGCCACCTTCTTCATTTAGACCTGGCTGGCTCACAGGAGGGGTGGATGGCTTTTCGTTCCCATCCTAATTCTCATTGCTTGTTGGGGCAGGGAATAAAGTCGTTCAGATTCCCTGTAGTGTGTACCACTGCCTGTTACTGGACAGGATCGGTCACGCCAGCCCCAGCGTGTATCGCTTTGCAAAGGTCTCGCCCCTGTTGCCTAGGGCCTTCCAAACAGAAGATGTCACTGCCACTTGAGCTGTGAGCAGTAGGCACAGTGCATGCCATGGATGAATCTGCTGGATCTTTACTGCTTACCTTCCCCCTGCCCAAACTCGGCAATGTACTTAAGCACGGGCCTACCTTTAAGCACATGGAGAGTCCCACTGAAATCAAAGCTTGAAGTTAGGCCCGTGTTTAAATATCTTATTGAATCAGGGCCTGAATGAGCTGTGGGGGAAAGGATCTGTTCAGTGCCCAGCCAGTAGAGGGCTCCCTAATCCCTAGCATCAGGTACAGGAAAAGGAAGCAACATCCAGAAATATCAGGGGATGAGCAGCAGCTTGGAGCCAGAGGTTATGTGGGAGCAGGGAGTGTTGCCAGCTGAGGCTGCTTGCTTAGTATCACTTGTTTAGCATTGGCACAGTGTAATGCACCCAATAGTTGCAGTCCCTGCCTGCAAGAGCTTGCAATGCGAAGGAAAGCTGTGCAGAGGACAGAAAACACTGGGAGAACCAGCAATGACTGTCCTTCCGGTGTGACTTCAGTTTTAGCCACGCTACCTCTCTCCTCCTTTAGTGTCTTGTGAGCCCCATGTCAGCAGGGAGGGGAGCACAGAGGATACTGGCATGGCAAAAAGACTGGCATGGGCAGGGCGTACAGGGCAGCGCAGTGAATCTGTTGGTTCTGGGAATGACCTAGCTGTTTGTGGGTCAGAAAAGCAGCAGGGCATTTCTTGTTTTTATGCTACAGACAGGTGACTGGGAAAAGAATCTGTGGAGAACGGTTCTTGGATGGAGGAATCTGCAGGGAAGTGACCAAGCACCAGCTGGAGGAATGGAACACCCAGCCTCTAATGAATTACAGCATGGGAGTGACATGGACTCAGATCTCTGGCCGGCATGCGAGCCTCCCCCAGCAAGGGCAGAGCGAGTTCAGAGAGTGCCACAGAGGCGAGGCAGCATGCAAGGCTGCCTCTGAGCCCGGCTCCTTCTGGTGCTGTCTCCTGGAAACGGGGCAGCTCTACAGTGAGGGTGGCTCACACTGACAGCAAGGAGCAGGGTGAGGCTCACAACCCCTCCCCCGGCACGTGCTATTTCTTTGCCTCTACCCCTGCACCACAGGCACCCCCCTTTGTACACCATGGCCCTGACCCTGCCGGGAATGGAGGTGGCAGGGGTCATCATTAGGCTTCTGGGAAGGGAACTTCCCAGGCCATCCCTCCCTGTCTCTAAGGCTCCACCCAGGAGGAGGGATGAGTAGCCCCCATCCCAGCAGGGGGCCATGTACTCAAGGCCCTGAGGGATGGCAAAGAGTTTGCGGGGAAGCAAGGCTGGAGATCAGGGTGGTGGATGACTAGAATCGGGGCCCAGGTGTATGTGGATAGGGACAGCGTGGGGGGAAGAGGGGAGAGCTTGTAGGATAGTGGCCACCCCTTTACAGAGTGGGTGGGGTTTCTGTCTCTGGGGTGATGTGTGTGTTCATTTCAAGAGGATGCTTTGACAGTGCTAGTATCCTTCTCTCCCTGCTGATTGGGCTGTTAAGTCACGGGCCAGTGGATTTATCTGTAGAGCAGGCAATTTAATCTCATCCTAGTCCTGATGCCTGGAGACTGCGCAGCCTTCATCTCTGACCCCTAGTGCCTTTCAGTCCCCCCTCCCTCCCTTTCTCCCTCTGTTTCTTTGCTCTCACTCACTTGCTCTCAGCTCTCTAAAGCTTTAGTTCCTACCTCGAAACTCTCCGTTTCTGGTTTATCACCCCGCTTCACACTGGCCTCTGTTTCCTGTGGCTCTCTGAGGCCTTGGGCGGGTCTCCCAGGCTGTGACTTCTCCAGCCTTGCGATCTCTTTGTACAGTTGTTGCACCAACAGCTCTGATTTGCAGAGTTTCTCCTTCAAGAGCTGCATCTCCTTTTAAAAAAGGAAAACTGTAAATGCCAAAGCCAACCACTTGGGGCCATATTCCCTGCTGGCAGCACCCCAAGCTCCTATGCTGCTGCGTGACTCCCATTTTTATCATGGGACACTTCACTCCCTCACCATCAATATTTGCACCGTTTCCCAGCTGTTGGAATGAGTCTGGATGGTGGCAGTCGAATTGGCCTCAGGCCTATAATGACACCCCGCCCCCGCGTTGGGCTGTCAGCAGGGGTTGAACCCGCTACCTCTAAAGCCCCAGCCACTACCACAAACACACTCTCCTGTAAGCGGCAAGCTACAGCTCACCCAGAAGGAGAAAGGAGATGGACAAGTGGTTTGGCCAATGAAAGGTCAGTCCCAAAAGACATAGTCTGTGTCCCACATGTAGTTTTATTGATGGATGGGTGTATTGATTACTGATTAATCTCTTAGACTGCAGCAGTGCGCTCCTAGGGTCTCTTAATGCTAATAATATTCCTGATGTTGTAGCCCTCAAGAGACTGAATCTTTAACCAATGCAGTCTAAGAGGTTAATCAATAATCAGTACACCCATTCATCAGTTCACACTAGCCAGGTTGCAGGTAAGACCCCCCGCATCCCACTCACCTGAGGGTCTTGGACTAGACTGAACATCCAGGGCACAGTCCATCTTCTCACAGCTCCCTACATATTTTCTTATGTTCTGTCTGTAATAGCTGTGATGGCCTCAGTGCAGAGCATTGCATGGGCCCTGTTGTTAACCATGACAACAGCTACCTACACTGGACAGTCAGTGCACTGACGTGGTTGTTGTTTAAATGTATGTGTGTGGATGAGCCAGTTTCTGCAAGCCTGACTCTGTATTTGTTTGTAGTTCTTATCAGTGAATATTGGCCTGTCAGCCGCTCAGCAGTCTGCAGATGTGGCACGGATGTCATTGGACTCATTTTGCCCATTAATGCCCACACCTGCCTCTTTCAGAACTGATCTCTCTGTCCTCACTTATAAAACAATGGTATAGGGTGTGTCTGCATGCTACTTAGGCCTGGTCTACACCTAAAACTTAGCTCAACACCTATTTACGTTGCTCAGGGGTATGAAAAATTCAGATGGTGTTAATCTGACCTAAGCCCAATGTAGACAGCGCTAGGCTAACAGAATTCTTCTGTCACCCTAACTGCGAGGTGGATTTACTACAGAGACAGAAGAACCCCTCCCTCGCTGTAGGAAGTGTCTACACTACAGTGGCACGGTTGCTGTGCTGCAGCTGTGCCACTGTAGTGTTTCTAGTGTAGACATAGCCTTAGCCCTGAGAATTACAGGTGATTTTGTTCTGTTATCCAGCTCCACAGTTCTTTCATTACCTCTATTGCTTGTGGGGTGCCTAAGCCCTGGCTAGCCTGGTCCGTCAGGGTACGTCTACACTGCAAAAAAATGCCTGTGGCACCAGGTCTCAGAGCCTGCCTGGGTCCACTGACTGGTCTCGTGGGGCTTGGAGTGCCAGGCTAAAAATAGCAGTGTAGAAGTTCCTGCTACGGTGGAGTCCAGGGTCTGAGATCCTCCCCCTTGCTGGGTTTCAGTGACTTACCCTCATATGGAGCTCCTTTTCAGCCTGCAATTCAGAGCTCAGTCTGTCTATTTCCTTTTGGAGATGCTCTGGCTGGCCTCTTTTGGTTTGGTACCTACAGAAACCCACAAGATCATTACACTTCTCTTTCCAATTCCAAACCATGTTCAGAGATATCTCAATACAATAGACATGTTTCAGACATTTGAGGGACAATCACTGTGCTTGGTACCTTGTAAATGCTTAGACCAGTAGTTCTTAAACTTTTTTACTGGTGGCCCCTTTCACATAGCAAGCTTCTGAGTGCAACCCCCCGCCCCTTATAAATAAAAACATGTTTTTATATATTTAACACCATTATAAATGCTGGAGGCAAAGCGGGGTTTGAAGTGGAGGCTGACAACTTGCGACCCCCCATGTAATCACCTCGTGACCCCCTGAGGGGTCCCAACCCCCAGTTTGAGAACCCCTGGCCTAGACAGACGGCTAACCCTAATTTCCAGTGTTTCCTTGTGTGTGTGTTTTTCTGCTTGCCTTATAGCCAGAGGATGAATGAAATGAGGTCACAAGAATTACCACCACTGTCTCCTTTTGAATTTCTACCTACACTGCCTTTCCGTCCCCTGGGCAAGACTGGTTAGGAACTCCCTTTCGAATGCATCAACATTGCTCATGGGTTAGTACTATGATCTTTACATCAGCAATATGATCATTATGTTCATTACACTCCTGAGCCACTTGCAGCTTCCACATCCTCTTCCACTCCTAGCCGTATAGCAGTTTGCACAAATTGTATGTGAACTTTTCCTGATAGGGGTGGAATCACTGGGGACTGAAGCCCCCCTCCCTCCCTCCAAACTAGTTTTGTGACACATCAACAAAGTTATGCCAAACCAGTTTAAATGCCTGGTGTCCTTATCTTGCAAACTCTGGAGCAATAACAGAAGCTCAGGAGGCTCCAGTATAAAAAGTTTCAGAGTAGCAGCCGTGTTAGTCTGTATCCGCAAAAAGAAGAACAGGAGGACTTGTGGCACCTTAGAGACTAACAAATTTATTAGAGCATAAGCGTGGGCTGTAGTCCACGAAAGCTTATGCTCTAATAAATTTGTTAGTCTCTAAGGTGCCACAAGTACTCCTGTTCTTCTTTTTGCAGTATAAAAAGGCCACCCAGAAAGGGAGGAGCAAGAATCCTCTAAAGTTACGTACCTGAGGCAGCTTGTGTGCTGAGGCTGAGGCGGATAGTCTGTCTCTGATTATTAATATACTGGATATGGGAGGAGTTTTATTATAGTTCTGCTACTGTTGATTGTTTTAGGGGAACACCCATTTTCTTTTCAACTTTTCCCCATTTAAAAGGTTGCATTGCAGCAGGAGGAGGAGTGATATAGCACAGTGCTTCTCTACTGGGGTATGCGTACCCTGGGGTACAGAGGTCTTCCAGGGGGTACATCAACTCATCTAGATATTTCTAGTTTTACAACAGGCTACATAAAAAGCACTAGTGAAGTCAGTACAAACTAAAAGTTCATACAGACAAAATGAGAAAGTATGACATTTTTCAGTTCTGGGGTGCTTGGACACTTGTATTTTTATGTTGGATTTTGTAAGCTAGTAGTTTTTAAGTGAGGTAAAACTTGGGGTAAGCCAGACAAATCAGACTCCTGAAAGGGGTACAGTGGTTTGGAAAGGTTGAGAACCACCTCAATGGTAGAGCATTTAACTGCAGATCAAAGGGGCCCCCAGCTTCAAATCCAGATGCCCTCTCAAAGCAAGATGAGTGATCATGGAGAGGCTATGCACTCTGACTGGCTCTTTTACCCCCCATTCTGAGCACACAGTCAGTGTTATGCAAGTAACTACTATGCAATTAACTGGAGCATCAACACATGCAGTCAGATGGGGCCAGATCAGGACTGGTGATTAGCAGTTAAGTGATAGGCTCTTACTGTAAGTGACTTGCCCAGGGTACAGACATTGTCACTGGTGGCCCAGGAAGCTGAGGTGGAAGGGCTGCCTGTGAGCTCTCTGATCAGGTACCAGGAAGCTTGCCATGTTAACAGGAGATGAAACCTGAGTACTGTCTCCTTTGGGAAGGCTGGGAGCCACATAGGGCTTCCGCCCTGTGCTGGTTCTGACTTGTGTCTTCTTGACATCACCTCTGATGTGTTGATGTCACGCCTGGTCAGACAGCTTGCCTTGCCGATGGGAACACTGCTCCCAGGCAGGATGTGCTCGCCCTTGGCTTTGAGTGCAGTGCGCATGTGATTCAACGCGGGTTTTTCTGTGGTATGTTCTTTAAATGCAGGAAACCCAGAGTTGTCAGTGGAGCGGGAGGAAACCGAAAGGATCTGAGGGGTCAAGTCAGCATTTGGAAGCCAAGCCAAAACCACAGGAGTGTGTGTATATGTCTGCCCGTGTGTATGCATGTCCGTTGCAGCCGCAGGCATCTCTCTGAGGAAATACTCTGGCAACACAGACCATCACAGTGCCAGCTATGATCCAAGAATGAAAAGGCGAGTGGCAGTACATCAGATTGAGGTTCAGCCAGCAGGACCCCAGTCAGGTCTGACTCAGACTCTGCCAACTCTAGGGGCTGAACTGGAATGCACAAAGGACTCACCAAATATGCTTCAAAGCGGGAAGCTCTTTGCAGGCTCTTGTCTCCCGCTGGGTCCTAAAACCAGCCAGATAAACCCTGGGCTACAGATCATTGTAATAACACAGCAAACAGCAGCAGAAAGGCTGTGCTAATCTCCCTCCCTTTCATTTCTTTTGCAGGCACCAGAGGCTCGATTCAACTTTCCCCATGCAGTCATTTACATATGTGCAGAGACTCAGTGCAAAGTGGGTATAAAAGCAGGAGCAAATCTGAATGGTAACACTGCACACCCACTAGGGGCAGGTGTCAATGACTACACAAGGTGCAAGGCAGGGGAGAATTACGACTAATGGGCTTTACAAAGGTGAAGTTGACCCTAAATGTGCCTTGTTCTGTCGAGGTGTTTGTACCGTGCTCCATCCCTGCAGTGTCTGAGCACCTGGTGATGCGGCTCCAGTTGAAAAGCAGCCCCAGAGCGTGAGAACTATACCCACAACCATCACTTGTCAGCACTACTTCAGGCAAGCAGGCACGCATGTGACTTATGTCAAAGGCCATTTTATAACACAGAGCAGCTCATGCAGTTCTGCTATTAAGTTGAATCCTGGACACTCCTGCAAGAACTTTTCTGGGATGAGCCGTGATCTAAGGGCAGCAGTGACTGTAGTACGATCATTGCTCCTTGCTCACTGCAGTATGGTCATTGCTCCCGTGGCCTATCCAGAATGATCCCATAGGCCCTGCTCTGGAGCCCTAAGTGATTTAGGATATATAAGGCCAGATCCGCAGCTGATGTAAATTGTCATAGCTTCCTTGATTTCAGTGGAGCTAGGACTATATACACCGGCTGAGGAGGTGGCCCATATAGCTGTGTCGTATAATGTATCCATACGGGTTCCTAGGATTCAGGGAGGATGGGTTTTTTTAATAGGCATGGTAGCTGTTCTCTGCCACATACAGTTTATTCATGTTCTGGATCACGGAGCTTGAATGGCTTTTTATATTTCCACTGCCTCCCTTTCAGAAGGAGCGCAGCCTTGTTTGCACTGTGATTCATAGGCAGAGCCGTGATGTGGAATGCTCCTTTCCATGCCCTGAGCTCACCGGATTTTCCGGTGGCACGAACTTTGCGCCAGAGAGCAGGCTTTCAAATCAGCGGCACCAGCAGGAGCGGGATCCTCTTTTCAGTGGGTTTCCCAGAAATCTTTCATTCTCCCATCGCAGGTTGCACCAAAACCAAAGTTCCATTTTGAGTTTGTCTTGCAGAGAAATCTCAGAGCTGCCTGGCTTTTTCCTCCTAGGGATTGTGTCTATTTGAGCAAAGAGCCTTTGCTTTTGCTCTAGTCTTGTTTTGGGCTGGTGCTGTATGCAGTCACATCACTTTCTTTCACTCTGCTCTATTTCCCAATGAGACGATTCTTGGCTAGACTCTTCGGCATTAAAGGCCAGACTTTCAAAAGTGCTCAGCACCCAAAATCAGGACCAGATTGTCAAAAGGGCTCAGCACCGAGGGCAAGCAGTGGGAGATGCTGGGTGATGAGCTCTTTTGAAAATTGGACCTCAATTGTGGGTGCTGACGTCCTGGAAATCTGTCCCCACCGGCCTGCTCCTGCTTCCATTGACTTTAATGGAAGCAAGATCAGGTCTAAGCAAATTGAGACCTTGATGCACATTAAGTTTGCAGAGTCTTGCATCCATCTGGCAGCTGGATTTGCTTCAAGGGTTTGATTTTCAGAGCTGCCGAGCATGTATGGCTCTGCTTGGCTTCAGTAGGAGGTGTGGGTGCTCGACACCTCTGAAAATCAGTGCATGGGTGTATGTATTCTGCACGTGAGCCGAAGGCAGCTGCTGTACTTGGGGAGCCCAGAGGAGCTGGGCTAAGCTTTCTCATCCTCACTGGAAGAGACTCTCTGTCTGTTAGAGTGACTATATTCTTTTTCTGGGCTGCAGAAACTGAAGTAGCTAGTCCAGGGGTTGCTGCGTCATCACCTATTAAGGCTGTAGGGCTGAAATCTGGAGTTGCCATGGAAATAAGGCAGTGTCCTAATTTGACAAATATTTGACAGATATGCATGATCTCATTTGCATAAATTATCTGTTCTCCTCCCTCCTTCCCCAAAGATTTGCTCCCTTGAGTTCTCTCCTGTGTCGCTCTCTTTGACCCCCTTCCCTCATTTCTGCTTTCCCCCGGCCCCCTGCAATCTATGGCAGCCCTCTCTATCACTCATGTTTCCTTAGACCCTCTCCACCCTACAGTGTGCTCCTTGATTCTAGAGACCAGGCCTAGAGCGTGAGCCCCAGCCCACCCGTGGCCACTGTAAATCAGGGTCCAAAATTTCATGAGATTCGCTTAAAAATCACGATAGTGTAAAATAATCCCAATACGTTTTGAGGCAGGCGTCCTGTGGCAAAAGTAGCCTGTGCTCATGCATTAAAGGTTGTCGTATAACGCATACACACACAAGGGGGGTAGATCCTAACTTTTGAGCTCTGGACTTTGCAACCTTAATAATGTTGTTTGACTGTAGTTTTTATGGAGGCGGTGTGGATATATAATGGTGAGATGGGCCTTTTCACCCAGGCAGATTCCCCTCCTTTTGCCAGTCTTTGTGTTGTCACTGAGTGGGACTTTATCACATTTCCCACCAGTGTCTGACCTCAACCCCTTGTTTTCTGCTGCTCACCTTGTGGGGGTTGCACTCACTCTCTGCCTCATGCTCACTAGCTCCTGCAAAATGAAGGAGAGCCGGGCCGCTGGCTCCTTCTGAGCGGCGCATCTCAGCCCCTGGATTTCCAGGTCCCTCTGATGCAGCAGCAAGCGCAGGACATGGGCGTCATCCTTCTTCTGTAGGACCTTCGGCTGCACAGGCGGGGCTCTGCAGTGGAACCAAAGGATATATATTCCATTAAAATGATAACAATCCAAACCCATGCTCAGATCAGGGGGAGGTTCAAATGTTCTGTGCACCTCTAGAGTATGTGCCACTTACTCAAGTGGCTCATTAAGGATTTTGGAGTCTTAACTTGAGTCATCTGGTTTTGAAAAGCTTGGCCATGGTACTTTTCATGCATATATGAATTGAACAACGGATGGGATGGGTAAGCATTATCACCCAGTTTTATAGAGGATGAAACAGGGGCATAGAGAGGTGAAGTGACAAGTCCAAGGTCACACAGTAAGTCAGTGGCAGAGCAGGAAATAGAATGCAAGTTCCCTTCAGTCTGGTGCCTTATCAGCATCTGAATGAAATCTCTGGATGAGGGGTGAGAGGGCTGGATTCTATGTTTCATTATAGTCCATAGGCCAGGGTGTAAATTCAGGACTGTATACGCCCTACGGTGCAAAGTGGCATGTATGCCCACAGGTGTCAGTAGGAGCTTTGCACAGTGATCAAGCAGAGAATATGGCCTCTGTGTAGTAACTAAACCGTTAGTGATTATTTATCATTTGTTTAGTGCCTTATCATCCCATTCATCACTGAATGAGACAAACTGCTCCCACTGCTACTTCTGTCCTTTGTGTCGCTTCCTTCCCCATCCTCCTCTTTCTGTTTATCTCCCTCTTCCTGTTATTAAAGAGGAAGTTATTAAACTTCCTCTGCAATTTTCTCTGCATTTCCTTCCCTGAAGCATCTCCCCATTCCCTCCTGTAGGCTTCCCTCCCCCGCAGTGGTTTCCCCAGGAATTGAAATTAGGGGGGGGTGTTCGAATTTACGGGGGGGTGTCAGGGCCGATGAGATATATAAAAGAGATATGAATAAAGTAAATGTTTTGTTAGGATAATGCAAATTTAACATAAGGATAATGCAAGTTACACCAAAACACATAACAGGTCTAGATTTCTAAAAAAAATATAATTAAAAAAAAATGTATTTAATTTAAATTGACTTTTGAAAAGTAAGCCATCATTGGATAAGAGGGAAGTCCTCTCATGGATCAGTAACTGGTTAAAAGATGGGAAACAAAGGGTAGGAATAAATTATCAGTTTTCAGAATAGAGAGAGATAAATAGTGGTATCCCTGAGGGGTCGACTGGGACCATTACTGTTCAACATATTCATAAATGATCTGGAAAAATGGGTAAACAGTGAGGTGGCAAAATTTTCAGATAGAACTGTTTCATAGAATATCAGAGTTTGAAGAGACCTCAGGAGGTCATCTAATCTAACCCCCTGCTCAAAGCAGGACCAATCCCCAAATGGCCCCCTCAAGAATTGAACTCACAACTATGGGTTTAAGCAGGCTAAAGCTCAAACCACTATTCAAGATAGTTAAGGTCCAGGCACACTGAGAAGACTTAGAAAGGGATCTCACAAAACTGGGTGACTGGGCAACAAAATGGCAGATGAAATTCAATGTTGATAAATGCAAAGTAATGCACATTGGAAAACAATCTCAACTATACATATAAAATGATGGAGTTTGAATTAGCTGTTACCACTCAAGAAAGATCTTGGAGTCATTGTGGCAAGTTCTCTGAAAACATCCACTCAATGGGCAGCAGCAGTCAAAAAAGCAAACAGAATGTTGGGAATCATTAAGAAAGGGATAGATAATAAGACAGAAAATACCATATTGCCTCTATATAAATCCATAGTACGTGCACTCCCTGAATACTGTGTGCAGATCTGGTCACCCCATCCCAAAAAGATATATTGGAATTGGAAAAGGTACAGAGATGGGCAACTAAAATGATTAGGGGTATGAAACAGGAGGAGAAATTAAAATGACTGGGAATTTTCAGCTTAGAAAAGGGACGACTAAGGGGGGATATGATAGAAGTCTATAAAATCTTGACTGGTGTGTAGAAAGTGAATAAGGAAATGTTATTTAATCCTTCACATAACACAAGAACTAGCAGTCACCCAATGAAATTAATAGGCAGCAGGTTTTAAAAAAACAAAAGGAAGTACTTCTTCACACAACCTAAAGTCAACCTGTGGAACTCTTTGCCAGGGGATGCTGTGAAGACCAAAACTATAACAGGATTAAAAAAAAACTAGATAAATTTCTGGAAAATAGGTCCATCAGTGGCTATTAGCCAGGATGGAGAGAGATACAACACCATGCTCTGAGTGTCCCTAGCCTGTTTGCCAGAAGAATCATAGAATAGAATCATAGAATATCAGGGTTGGAAGGGATCTCAGGAGGTCATCTAGTCCAACCCCCTGCTCAAAGCAGGACCAATCCCCAACTAAATCATCCCAGCCAGGGCTTTGTCAAGCCTGACCTTAAAAACCTCTAAGGAAGGAGATTCTACCACCTCCCTAAGTAAACCATTCCAGTGCTTCACCACCCTCCTAGTGAAAAAGTTTTTCCTAATATCCAACCTAAACCTCCCCCACTGCAACTTGAGACCATTATTCCTTGTTCTGTCATCTGGTACCACTGAGAACAGTCTAGATCCATCCTCTTTGGAACCCCCTTTCAGGTAGTTGAAAGCAGCTATCAAATCCCCCCTCATTCTTCTCTTCTGCAGACTAAACAATCTCCGTTTCCTCAGCCTCTCCTCATAAGTCATGTGCTCCAGCCCCCTAATCATTTTTGTTGCCCTCCGCTAGACTCTTTCCAATTTTTCCACATCCTTCTTGTAGTGTGGGGCCCAAAACTGGACACAGTACTCCAGATGAGGCCTCACCAATGTCGAATAGAGGGGAATGATCACGTCCCTCGATCTGCTGGCAATGCCCCTACTTATATAGCCCAAAATGCCGTTAGCCTTCTTGGCAACATGGGCACACTGTTGACTCATATCCAGCTTGTCGTTCACTGTAACCCCTAAGTCCTTTTCTGCAGAACTGCTGCCTAGCCATTCGGTCCCTAGTCTGTAGCAGTGCATGGGATTCTTCCGTCCTAAGTGCAGGACTCTTCACTTGTCCTTGTTGAACCTCATCAGATTTCTTTTGGCCCAATCCTCTAATTTGTCTAGGTCCCTCTGTAGTATCCTATCCCTACCCTCCAGCGTATGTACCACTCCTCCCAGTTTAGTGTCATCTGCAAACTTGCTGAGAGTGCAATCCACGCCATCCTCCAGATCATTAATGAAGATATTGAACAAAACTGGCCCCAGGACTGACCCTTAGGGCACTTCACTTGATACCGGCTGCCAACTAGACATGGAGCCATTGATCACTTCCTGTTGAGCCCGACGATCTAGCCAGCTTTCTATCCACCTTATAGTCCATTCATCCAGCCCATACTTTGTTAACTTGCTGACAAGAATACTGTGGGATACCATATCAAAAGCTTTGCTAAAGTCAAGGAATAACACATCCACTGCTTTCCCCTCATCCACAGACCCAGTTATCGCCTCATAGAAGGCAATTAGGTTAGTCAGGTATGACTTGCCCTTGGTGAATCCATGCTGACTGTTTCTGATCACTTTCCTTCCCTCTAAGTGCTTCAGAATTGATTCCTTGAGGACCTGCTCCATGATTTTTCCAGGGACTGAGGTGAGGCTGACTGGCCTGTAGTTCCCCGGATCCTCTTTCTTCCCTTTTCTAAAGGTGGGCACTACATTAGCCTTTTTCCATCATCTGGGACCTCCCCCGATTGCCATGAGTTTTCAAAGATAATGGCCAATGGCTCTGCAATCACATCCACCAACTCCTTTAGCACCCTCGGATGCAGCGCATCCGGCCCCATGGACTTGTGCTCGTCCAGTTTTTCTAAATAGTCCCAAACCACTTCTTTCTCCACAGAGGGCTGGTCACCTCCTCCCCATACTGTGCTGCCCAGTGCAGCAGTCTGGGAGCTGACCTTGTTCGTGAAGACAGGCAAAAAAAGCATTGAGTACATTAGCTTTTTCCACATCCTCTGTCACTTAGTTGCCTCCCTCATTCTGTCAGGGGCTCACACTTTCCTTGACTTTCTTCTTGTTGCTAACATACCTGAAGAAACCCTTCTTGTTACTCTTAACATCCCTTGCTAGCTGCAACTCCAAGTGTGATTTGGCCTTCCTGATTTCACTCCTGCATGCCTGAGCAATATTTTTATACTCCTCCCTGGTCATTTGTCCAATCTTCCACTTCTTGTAAGCTTCTTTTTTGCGTTTAAGATCAGCAAGGATTTCGCTGTTAAGCCAAGCTGGTCGCCTGCCATATTTACTATTCTTTCTACACATCGGGATGTTTTTTTCCTGCAACCTCAATAAGGATTCTTTAAAATACAGCCAGCTCTCCTGGACTCCTTTCCCCCTCATGTTATTCTCCCAGGGGATCCTGCCCATCAGTTCCCTGAGGGAGTCACAATCTGCTTTTCTGAAGTCCAGGGTCCGTATTCTGCTGCTCTCCTTTCTTGCTTGTGTCAGGATCCTGAACTCAACCATCTCATGGTCACTGCCTCCCAGGTTCCCATCCACTTTTGCTTCCCTACTAATTCTTCCCGGTTTGTGACAAGCAGGTCTAGAAGAGCTCTGCACCTAGTTGTTTCCTCCAGCACTTGCACCAGGAAATTGTCCCCTACACTTTCCAAAAACTTCCTGGATTGTCTGTGCACCGCTGTATTGCTCTCCCAGCAGATATCAGGGTGATTAAAGTCTCCCATGAGAACCAGGGCCTGCAATCTAGTAACTTCTGTTAGTTGCTGGAAGAAAGCCTCATCCACCTCATCCCCCTGGTCTGGTGGTCTATAGCAGACTCCAACCACGACATCACCCTTGTTGCTCACACTTCTAAACTTAATCCAGAGACTCTCAGGTTTTTCTGCAGTTTCATACCGGAGCTCTGAGCAGTCATACTCCTCTCTTACATACAATGCAACTTCCCCACCTTTTCTGCCCTGCCTGTCCTTCCTGAATAGTTTATATCTATCCATGACAGTACTCCAGTCATGTGAGTTATCCCACCAAGTCTCTGTTATTCCAGTCACATCATAGTTCCTTGACTGTGCCAGGACTTCCAGTTCTCCCTGCTTGTTTCCCAGGCTTCTTGCATTTGTGTATAGGCACTTAAGATAACTCACTGATTGTCCCGCTTTCTCATTCTGAGACAAGAGTCCTCCCCTCTTGCACTCTCCTGCTCATGCTTCCTTCCGGTATCCCATTTTCCCATTTCCCCACTTACCTCAGGGCTTTGGTCTCCTTCCCCCCCCCCGTGAACCTAGTTTAAAGCCCTCCTCACAAGGTTAGTCAGCCTGCTTACCTGGCTGGGAATGGGCAACAGGGGATGGATCACTTGATGATTACCTGTTCTGTTCATTCCCTCTGAAGCACCTGGCCTTGACTACTGTTGGAAGACAGGATACTGGGCTATATGGACCATTGGTCTGACCCAGTATGACCATTCGTATATAAAGATTAATTATAATAATAAAAATGTTTAGTACAGAAACTCCCCAACATAATGACCTCTCAAGATAGCAACGATGTGAGATAACAATCTTGGCAAATAATGCATTTTAAAAATCTTGGCCTACTAGGAAACATATTTATATAAGTTTCCATTTCCAGTCACAAATCTAGCATTCTGGAGCAAAGTCACTAAAATATAGTCGCTCTGGCCACTGCTGTTCATTGTGCCACTGTTCACTCCACTGCTCTGTTGCCAATGGCCCTGCGCAGTCACCTTCTGCTGCCACCTGCCACTGTGACCTCTGCGAGTTGGTCTCCTGAGGTTCCACCCAGCTCTCAGTGATTTCAGCTGAGCTCTCAGTGGGGGAACCTCACTGCTAGTGCAGTCTGGGCCGTCTCTTCCACAGAAACACTGTCCCCACAGCAGGACTAAGCATTTAGGGCTTGGCTACATTCGAAACTCCAAAACGCTGCCGTGGGAGCGCTCCCGCAGCAGCGCTTTCAAGTGCGAGTGTGGTCGCGGTGCCAGCGCTGGGAGAGAGCTACTCTACCTCCACGAGGGGATTAGCTTACAGCACTGGGAGCGCGGCTCCCAGCGCTGGGGTACTGTTTACACTGGTGCTTTACAGCGCTGTAACTTGCTGTGCTCAGGGGTGTGTTTTTTCATACCCCTGAGCGAGAAAGTTGCAGCACTGTAAAGCGCCAGTGTAGCCAAGGCCTTAGACCTGATTATCAGTGATTTCATCTGCAGTGGTCACTTAACAGAACAAAAGACTATCTATGTAGCCTAATCAGCTTTGTCTTTAAACAGTGGAGCGGGACAGGTCCCCACCCTCTCTCTTGATGCCCTCAATCAGCACAGGCTAAGTACAGTTCTACTGGCCTTTACTCATACAATAAGAACAACAACATTTCATTACCCCCCGCCCCACATTCAAGTGATTTGTAACTCAACCCCAGCCAAAGGCCTTGGCTACACTGGCAATTCACAGCGCTGCACTTGCTGCGCTCAGAGGTGTGAAAAAACACACACACACCCCGAGCGCAGCGAGTGCAGCGCTGTAAAGCGCCAGTATAATCAGCGCCTGCAGCGCTGCATGCTCTCTCGCAGCGCTGCAAGCTATTCCCCTCGGAGAGGTGGAGTACTTGCAGCGCTGCGAAAGAGCTCTCGCAGCGCTGGCGGCGCGACTACACTCACGCTTCACAGCGCTGCGAAAAAGCTGCGGCAGCGCTGTGAATCCACGAGTGTAGCCAAGGCCAAAATCTATCACTTGGGCAACACCGCTCTGTTTGCTGGATACCTAGGTAGATTAGGTGTGAATGTAAATACAATCTGGTCCTGAAGCCTGTCCCCCCAGCCCCATCTCATCACTAGCTGTCAGGGAGAGCTCATTTAGACTTCGCTTACAAATCATCATTTGAAATTACACCTCTACCCCGAATAACGCTGTCCTCGGGAGCCAAAAAATCTTACCGCGTTATAGGTGAAAACACAGTATCGAACTTGCTTTGATCCGCCGGAGTGCGCAGCCCCGTCCCCCCCGGAGCGCTGCTTTACCGCGTTATATCCGAATTCATGTTATATTGGGTTGCGTTGTATCGGGGTAGAGGTGTATTAGGTTGGCCAACATCACCGAAATGAATGCACTGACATTGTCATAAAAAACAACAGCTGTATATGTTCATACTTTTCAAATCTATTCTACTTTTTCAGATACACGTATTTTATCATACACTGTATATGCTTTTAAAGTGTGTATTAATGTTTCAATTTCAATTCAAATTTCCAAACAGTCACTAAATTGGCATGTAACTAGTTCACAAAACTGGGGGAGGGGGTGTTGGGGAAATTCAGGGGGGCTGTACACCCTAGGGGGGGTGTAGGGAAATCACTGCCTCCCCCTCACCAACTCCCATTTTGGGCACTAAAATGAACAGTGATTCAATAGTTCATGTGGACACTGAAACATCAGCATTTGAGTTTTACAACGGATACTCTGATTAGATGAATAGGTGACTAGGGAATTTACACAGCTGAGTCATTGTTTCAGGCTGTCTGCAGATTCAGGCAGACATCACGGGCACCTGCACTCAAGATACACTCGCAGTTACCTTTGCAGCTGTGAAGGCTAGAAACTTTTTTTGTTTTAAAAAATGAAAACTTAGATTATACAGAATCTGAGTGTCCTGCAAGCTATATAAACACAGCTTGTCTGTCTGATACCCCTGCCTAGAACCTTCATGAAGATTGCCCATCACTACCCCTTACTATTCATTGTTGCAGTTTACTAGGAGACAAACCTTTTGAGACACATTAGTGCTGCTTTAAGTGGACAGGCAACAGCTGGAAAATAAAGGGGCCCAGGAGCTCTGGGGATATGATGTTGAAGGTCAGGAAGGCAGCCCCAGAAAATAAATAGTAATACACAGCAAGGAGAAAATGTAATATGTGGGGAAGTGCGGGGTGGGGTGGATTTTCCTCTTCACTCCCTGACTGTTGGAATATTTTCCTAGAATCACCTTGACCAGGCAATAAAATAAAACTCTGTTTTCATAGTGCTCCTCACTTTCCTCAAAAAATACAGGAAAAAGTCCTTCTGTGGTACCCGACTTCCCACACTCTTCTCCCTTTTCCATTGGCATGCAGAGCCCATGCATCTGTAGTGTCACCGCCTCATTGACAGTATCTGATGCACGGGTCCCTTTCCCCTAGAGGTGTCCAGGCATCCGGTGCCTCTGTAATGTTTCCTCCCTACGTTCAGGTGTAACCCACCACTCTGTGTGTGTCATGTGTCCTCGCTCTGTGTCTGATCCACAGAGTTTAACCACCTGCCACCGTTCCTGGCTAGGAGGATTCGTCTTTTAGTTCAAGGAGCAGAGGCCTGTGCCGAAGGTCCTGGGTTTAAACTCTGCTGTAAACCGGTGATGGGGCTACTACTACACAGGTATCTGTTGTACAGGCCTCTTTACCCCTCTGATTCTGTAAAGTCTCTTCCTGATGCCCATGTATCTGGTGAGTGACAGACCCCTTTCCTATGGCAGTGCCTATGAACCTAGTGCCTCTGCGATGTCCCCTCCCTGCTGCCCAGATCCTGACCCTCTTGGCTGGCAGTTCCCGTTCACCCAGTGCCTCTGTAACATTTCGCTCTCATGTGCCGCTATCTGTTCCACAGACCACTTTCCGATAGGCTGGAATTGCCTATATACATGGTGCCTCACTAAGGTCCCCTCCCTACTTGCAGGTACCGGTTGTCTCTCTTGTCCTCACAGAGCCAACTTTGCAGCAGCCTGGATTGCTTGTTGGCTTATTTATTTATTTATCTATTTATTTTCCCCTTCAGAGCCATTCTTTACTCCCATATGTTGTAATAATTACAAGTGATAAGTTTACAGCTGGTCTGCTATTCTGGGCTCAGCAGAGCTGCCCGCCTCTTCCTTCCCTCCCTCCCACAGCTCTGGGTCAGCTTTTTGGCTCCAGCAATCAGGGATTCCTATGATTTCTTAGACCCCTAAGAATCAGAGCTTTTCCTCAATCACCATCTGTCTTCCCCTCTCCCTCCCTCCCTCTCGCCATACGGCAAAGTGGTGATTTTGTGATTGTGACATCCATCTGTTGCCATGGAAAAGACTGAAATAGCAAAGGAATGTGACTCCCCTTGCTAGGAGGCCACAAAAAGAGATAGTGAAGGGTATTTTTTCCCCCCATTGGCATCAGTGTCCTTCAGCGTCAGTGATGATAACTGAGGGCCTAGCAATAATCCCATGACAGATGTACGATACGGGGAGTGATTTTGATTGGGCGCTGTCTCCTGGGCCTTGTGTGTCACTTTCTAGACCTGTTGTTAGAGATTGCAAACAAGCAGGCCAAAACAGTCTAAAGCCCTGTGGCCCTGGCATTCAAGTGTGGAATCCCCATCCGTGCCCCCAGACCAACCCAATCCAAACACAATTGCTGACAAGATCATGACATTCCTTTGTTATCTAGTCCCTTTCCCCCATGGAGCCCCTGAGCCACCTTGGCCTAGTACACAGCTGCTATTGCTCCACTCTCAGAAACTCATGCTAAGGCCATCCCATGAATCAAGTGTCAGGAGCTACTTTCCCACCAGTAGGTGGGTCATTTCAGGGATCCACCACCTTGTGAACAATGTCCCAAAGGACATTCAGGGAGCTGGTCTTTTATGGCACAGGGTGGAGCACAATCACCATTACACATATTCTCTTTGTGGAGATCTTCTAGAATCCCTCATTTACTCCCGTCCATCATAGAATCTAGGGCTAGTCTACATGAGAAGTGCTACACTGGCACAGCTGCACTGCATCTGGTGAAGATGCTCTATGCCGATGGGAGAGAGCTCTCCTGTTGGCATAATAAAACCACCTCTACAAGAGGCGGTAGCTATGTTGGTGGGAGTGCGCCTCCCGCCAACATAGCGCTGTCCACAGTGGTATTTAGGTTGGTGTAACTTACGTTGCTCAGTGGGGTGGCTTATTCACACCTCTGAGTGACATAAATTGTACTGACATAACCTGTAGTGTAGACAAGTCCTAGAAATGTGGGCCTGGAAGGGACCTCGAGAGATCATCTAGTCCTTCCACCTATGCTGAAGCAGGACCAAATAAATGTAGACCATCCCTGACAGGTGTCCAACCTGTTCTTAAAAACCTCCAATGACAGGGTTTCCACAATCTCCCTTGGAAGCCTATTCCAGTCCTTAACTTTTTAACTCTAAGGGTAGTTTTTCCTAATATCTAACCTAAATCTCCCTTGCTGCAGATTAAGCTGATTACTTCTGCTCCCACCTTCCTAGACAAGAAGAACAAGTGATCACTGTCTTCTTTCTAACAGCCTTTAAAACATTTGAAAACTGTTACCAGGTCCTCCAAGTCTTCTTTTCTCAGAACTAAACATACCCAGTATTTTTAACCTTTCCTCGTGGGCCAGGTTTTCTACACCTCTTAATATTTTTGTTACTGTCCTCTGGACTCTCTCCAACTTGTCCACATCTTTCCTAAAGTTTGCCGCCCAGAACTGGACACAGTGCTCCAGCTGGGGTCTCACCAGTGCCAAGTAGAGTGGGATAATTACTTCCTGTATTAATAACACTCCTGTTAATATACCCCAGAATGATATTAGCCTTTTTCACAACTGCATCTCATTGCTGACTCATATACAATCTGTGATCCACTCTAACCCCAAGATCCTTTTCGGCAGCATTTGCCACCTAAGCAGTTATTTGTGCATTTGATTTTTCCTTCCTGAGTGGTTACAAAATTCACTATTATTGATGACATTTTGGGTTACGAATCAATTATTTAATGGTCATTAGCTGATTTCCCTTTGTGCATATTGCTGTCCACCTCCCCCCAGCCTAAACCAGCACAAGGTTACAAAACTGCCCTGCTGGAGACTCTGAAACAGAAAATCAGATTTAAGAGTCAAGCTTCCAGCAGTCCATTCACCTAATTCAGAGGTGGGCATGAGAAAACCATGTGAGAAGTTCTAGTTTCAGGAGCTATTGGGGCATAAATGTGAATGAGATCCCTGCCTACTTTGCTATTCCTCGAGAAAAGAAAGGGAGGCAGGGGCATTGTTGCATAAGGATTTCTGTACAAACCTGCAATGATATGGAGATGAGCTCCATTTGGCTTATGTGGTGGCTTGAGGCAGTTTGCACCTGTGTGGGAGATACCCAGATGCAGTTTCTATGCAAAGGGACCTCCTTTAAGAGTTAACATTATAGATGTACAAACTAGAAAGACCAGCTTGTACTACTAGATCCAAAAGGTAGCAAGGTTTAGTGGCTTGAGCATCGACCAAGAACCAGGCACTTTGGAGTTCCAGCCCTGCCTCTGCCATTATGTTGTCTTAAGTGATTTGCTCAACATCTCTGGGGATAATACTTTGCAAATGAATTGAGAGGAGGAGCTGGTTGATATGTGTACAGTGCTTTGGGAATGTAACATACAATGTAAAAACAACAAAGAGTCTGGTGGCACCTTAAAGACTAACAGATTTATTTGGGCATAAGCTATCTAAACTAATACCTGCCACTGGGGGCTATAACAATGGTACCCTCAACTCATCTAACAACATTGTCAATCTTTCCAACCACACACTTAGCCCAGCAGAAGAGTCTGTCCTATCTCGGGGACTCTCTTTCTGTCCCACCATCCCCACGAACATGATACAGTTCTGCGGTGATTTGGAAGCCTACTTTCGTCGTCTCCGACTCAAGGAATATTTTCAACGCACCACTGAACAGTGCACTGACCCACAGGAACCTTCCTACCAACACTACAAGAAGAGGAACTCTGCGTGGACTCCTCCTGATGGTCGAAATGACAGACTGGACCTCTACATAGAGTGTTTCCGCAGACGTGCACAGGCTGAAATTGTGGACAAACAACATCACTTGTCCCATAACCTCAGCCGTACAGAACGCAATGCCATCCACAGCCTCAGAAACAACTCTGACATTATCATCAAAGGGGCTGACAAAGGAGGTGCTGTAGTCATAATGAACAGGTCAGATTATGAACAGGAGGCTGCCAGGCAACTCTCCAAGACCACATTCTACAGGCCACTATCCTCTGATCCTACTGAGGAATACCAAAAGAAACTACACCATCTGCTCAAGAAACTCCCAGCTACAGTACGGGAACAAATCTACATGGACACACCCCCAGAACCCCGACCAGGGGTATTCTATCTGCTACCCAAGATCCATAAACCCGGAAACCCTGGACGCCCCATCATCTCAGGCATTGGTACTCTGACAGCAGGATTATCTGGCTATTTGGACACTCTCCTCAGACCCTATGCTACCAGCACTCCCAGCTATCTTCGAGACACCACCGACTTCCTGAGGAAACTACAGTGCATTGACGTTCTTCCTGAAAACACCATCCTGGCCACCATGGATGTAGAAGCACTTTATACCAATATTCCACATGAGGATGGACTACAAGCTGTCAGGAACAGTATCCCTGATGAGGCCACAGCAAGCCTGGTGGCTGAGCTTTGTGACTTTGTCCTCACCCACAACCACTTCAGATTTGGGGACAACTTATACCTTCAAGTCAGTGGCACTGCTATGGGTACCCGCATGGCCCCACAGTATGCCAACATTTTTATGGCTGACTTAGAACAACGCTTCCTCAGCTCTCGTCCCCTAGTGCCCCTCTTCTACTTGCGCTACATTGATGACATCTTCATCATATGGACCCACGGAAAGGAGGCCCTTGAAGAATTCCACCTGGACTTCAACAATTTCCACCCCACCATCAACCTCAGCCTGGACCAGTCCACACAAGAGATCCACTTCCTGGACACTACAGTACAAATAAGTGATGGTCACATAAACACCACCCTATACCGGAAACCTACTGACCGCTATACGTACCTACATGCCTCCAGCTTCCATCCAAGACACATCATACGATCCATTGTCTACAGCCAAGCCCTAAGATACAACCGAATTTGCTCCAACCCCTCAGACAGAGACAAACACCTACAAGATCTTTATCAAGCATTCGTAAAACTACAATACCCACCTGGGGAAGTGAGGAAACAGATTGACAGAGCAAGACGGGTACCCAGAAATCACCTACTACAGGACAGGCCCAACAAGGACAATAACAGAACACCACTGGCCATCACATACAGCCCCCAGCTAAAACCTCTCCAGCGCATTATCCACGACCTACAACCTATCCTGGAAAATGATCCCTCACTCTCACAGACCTTGGGAGGCAGGCCAGTCCTTGCTTACAGACAACCCCCCAACCTGAAGCAAATACTCACCAGCAACTACACACCACACCACAGAAACACCAACCCAGGAACCTATCCCTGTAGCAAACCTCGTTGCCTACTCTGTTCCCATATCTACTCTGGCAACAGCATCAGAGGACCCAACCACATCAGCCACACCATCAGGGGCTCATTCACCTGCACATCCACTAATGTCATATATGCCATCATGTGCCAGCAATGCCCCTCTGCCATGTACATTGGCCAAACCGGACAGTCCCTCCGCAAAAGAATAAATGGACACAAATCGGACATCAGGAATGGTAACATACACAAGCCAGTAAGTGAACACTTCAATCTCCCTGGTCATTCTATCACAGATTTAAAAGTCACTGTCATTGAACAAAAAAACTTCAGGAACAGACTTCAAAGAGAAACAGCAGAACTAAAATTCATTTGCAAATTCAACACCATTAATCTGGGCTTGAATAGGGATTGGGAGTGGCTGGCTCACTACAGAAGCAGCTTTTCCTCTCCTGGAATTGACACCTCCTCATCTATTATTGGGAGTGGACTACATCCACCCTGATTGAATTGGCCTTGTCAACACTGATTCTCCACTTGTGAAGTAACTCCCTGCTCTCCATGTGTCAGTATATAATGCCTGCATCTGTAGCTTTCACTCTATGCATCCGAAGAAGTGAGGTTTTTACTCACGAAAGCTTATGCCCAAATAAATCTGTTAGTCTTTAAGGTGCCACCAGACTCTTTGTTGTTTTTGTAGATACAGACTAACACGGCTACCCCCTGATATTTGATACAATGTAAGTTTTTAGCAGTAGTATTCTCTTAGTTTTAGCACCATGCATTATCCAGGTATGGATGCTAGACAGGGACACATGTTCTCTGAGCCATTTGAGGGTGGAAAGATATCAGAAATATCTTGTGAGGGTTAACCATCCCATTGTTCAATGACACTCCTGCTGGCTAATTAGTGGCCACATCATTGTTCCCTTTAAACTCCACCCTTGCTCTCAGCTAGACTAGAGCTGTGTTAAGTGTATGGCCCAGGAAGTGATAAAGAGCCTTTGTATAGGTGCGGGTCTGAAATCATGTGATGTCCAGGTTTCCTTACTTTCACACAGTCCAGGTAGAGTTCTCTCTTACGGAAGGTGCTGCACATTATGGGTACTCTTATGCAAATGACTTGCTAACATTCTGCATCTGGAGGGAAATGCCAGTAAGCTTTCCTGCTTTTCAGAACCCTCCAGAAACCACGCCTTCAAATTAATAGTGGAAATAAATGCAGGCATGTAAATCCACAACACTGGTTCTCATTTACATGCCTTGCTACAAGGTAACAAGGTGGAGTTTGCTAACAGTGACCAGGAATTTATTTTAATAGCAATCCCCTGGGCCCAGTTTTCAAACCAGGGGCTTGAGAGAGCACCTACATCCCACATTAGAGGATTCTAATTGGTGCTTGCCACCAGCTGTGTAAAAAGGGGACTTTCCCGCATGCTGTGTATCTGAATGCAGGATTGCCTGTCCTAGAAACTCCCCAATTTTGAAAATTGTATTCCATGTGTTAACTAGAATGGGCAAGTGGTAGGAAATGAGAGCCATGAAGTGAGAGAGGTTTTTGTGGTAGGACATGGTATTGGGACTCAAGAAAATCTGGATACTATTCCCTTCTCTGCCTCAGACTTTTGAGTGGCCTTGGGTATGTCCTTTCATCTCTCAGTGTGTCAACATAGCCCCTCTAAAATAGGGATAATACTTACTTCCCACCAGATTTGTGAAGCAATCGATGGATGTGAAGGGCTTTCAGCTCTTCAGAGGATGCTATTGATATACAAAGGGGGTGTTATGCTGATGGCACACTTGAAAACTTAGCGGCAGAGTGAGTGCATTGATACGTACTTGGGCTGTTGCTCGGATGCTACAGAAAGACTCCAATAACAGCTGGTGCCATCTTCTCCCTGGCCCACATCCTCTCTGGCAGGCTGCATGCTGCTCTCAGTATCTACGGGCGGAGCCTGGTTGCAGATAGTGTCTTCTCCCTGACCCTCACTCCTATTGGAGTGGGGCCTGTGCAGCTTGTCTTCTTTCTGTGTTTCCCCCATGGCTCGAGGATCATCTCCAGGCAGCAAAGGCAAATTCTCTGGAGGCCTCCTGGGAAAGGAGAAATAATTGTGTATAGAGAGTGTCTGTTCCTCCCAAGCAAGCCAATATGATGCCCTTCCTTCTTTCCCTCTCATCATGGACCTCTCCGACATCAGGAAATGATGCTCCAGCTCTCACCTCCGCTGATGTACATTATTATTAGCCCCACCTGCTACCACTTGCTTACCATAGGGCCTTAGTCACGAGGAGTAAGACTTTATAAGTAATTCCACTGGGATAGATTGTGCCTTTAAGCACAGCCCTGAGCAAGGAGTGCTGCATAAGCGACCCCAACCAGGAATAGCCCCAGGCGGCATCATGCCTGAGACATAATTCCTTGCTCCAGGAGAGAGAGGGATGAGGAGTGGGCTGTACCAGCAGCAAACTTCAACACTCCCTTGCCGGCTCAGCTCCACCGGTTGGTGCATTTGGTGGGGGACCCAAAACTTCTCCCATTCCTTGCCCCTTCCTGCATACTCCCCACTCCCCTGCTCTAGATGGGAAGTAGAGCCCAATGCAGGACTATTTTTAATTCTGCTCCCATCCCACTCCCACTGTTATGGCAGCGGGTCCTGTGGGACCCTTGGGATCCTGGTCCCACCTCAGGGCTCTACACTAGTCCCGGGCAGGGCTCTAATGTGGAGTAAAGTGGGAGCTGTAGCCCGTGTAGCCCACACAAGGATTTATGGGGGTGGGGAGGGTTCTTAGTCCTTTTACTCCCCTGCATGGGTCTGTAGTCCAAGGGCTTGTCTGTACTTAAAACGCTGCAGAGGTGCCACTGTAGACAGAGCTTCAGTAAAGAGACTACCTATGCCCACAGGAGGGCTTCTTCCAACAGCGTAGGTACTACAACTCCTGGAGAGGCAGTAGCTAGGCTGATGAGAGAATTCATCCATCGCCCTAGCACTGTCTACACCGCGGGGTTAGGTCCAGGGGTGTGGATTGAGCAAAGTAGTTATACCAACCTCATTTCCCAATGAAGACCAGGCCCAAGTCCCCGTCTAGCCCTCAGTATAAAGGCTGAGGGGGGTGCTTATTTGCCTCTATTGTCCTTGTTACTAAAAATCAGGAGTATAAGAAACTAGAATACTCAGCTAACCTGAGTCTGAGTTCAACGAGAACAAAGGCTACTCCAGATTGGGTGCTCAGTGAAGATTTTACAATGTTTCTGTTCACCTACTGCAGCATAGCATTCCCCATTCTCTTATTCTATTAATGATAATTATATATACAAACATGTTGTATAGGCTAATAAAAGATGGATAGTTTCCGCCTTATTGCTTGTGCGGTGTTTGATGTCATCATAATTGTGCACGTGATTCAACAGTGCATGACTCCGGCTTTACACTAGCATTTCTCCCAATAAAACCGATGTGACGCTGAAGTCATGCAGCATTGGATCACAGGCTGTGTATGCAAATGAAGTGCTTATGAAAGGTAATGGAGACTGAAGTCCTCCATCCACAGAACAGGTGCGGCATGGACAATGAGAGTGCAAACCTTCCCCACGCTGCCCCGTTAACGGGCCTTAGCTCTGATGTGGGAGACCTCTTGTAAAGTGTCCATGGCTCATTCAGTCCCCAGGCTCCCTGCTGAGACTGCCCGCCAGGGTGCTAACTGATTTCCGTTTGTGGTTTGTGATGTGGACACCTGTCCCTAGGAATTGGACTGAAAGTATCAGACTCATTTCACATATGGGCCACCCAACAGAGAAATCGAACTGCCCAAACTAGGGGCAAGGTTGGGTTGAGACGAGGGTCAGAAACATGGGAGGGAAAGATGGTTGATGAGTACAGAATACATGGGTAAGTGGATCTAGTGCACACAAGGAAGAAGAGAGCTCCTATTGTGTGGACAGCACTTCCAATTTTGTGGACACAATCCATAGTATTTGGACCTGGTCTGTAGAAAAAGCAATTTTGTTAAATAGGTGCAGTCCGCTAGTGTACATTCAGTTATGTCAATAGAAACATGGTTATTTCAATATAACTTGTTTTGATTAAACACTTCTCTGTTGACATAACTGCATCTCTGCTAGGGGGCTGCACTGATTTAATTAATCAGTGAATAAACTGAATGTAGGTTAGGCCTTAGATGTCTAAGTGCTATGATTTGTGCCTGTAATTAATAGTGGGTGAAAAATTGGGCCTATAAAAATAGAGGCTGCTTCTTATATCATGCTCATAATGTCTCCAGAGAGGTCTGTATTCTAAAATAGGTCGATCCCTGCAGGTATGGCAGCAGACGGAACAGGTGCAACCTATGGTTTTCTACCTCTCTGTTGTATACCAGACCTCTAAGAGTCTGGGATTAATGACACTAAGACCTGGTCTACGCTTAAAAGTTTTATTGGCATAGCTATGTCAGGTAGGAATGTGAAAAAACTCACAGCCCTGTCCACAAGAGCCCTAGTCTAGACACAGGTACACCAGCAAAACAGTCCTTTTGCTGGTGTATCTTATTTTGTTCGGGGAACTAGGATAAGCGATACCGGCAAAAGAACTCTGTTGCTAAAATAAGCTGCATCTCCACTAGGGGTTTTTGCCTGGATGGCTCTACCAGTATAGCTGTACTGCCAACCCCTTTCTAATACAGACAAGACCTAAGACTTGAGTTGTGCTGATGCTCCTTTATTGGGGATTTATATGCCGCCCTTGTAGAGGAATGGACTCCATTGATACATAGGCCTCTTTCCAGTCAGATCAGAGCTGTGTGTCTGGAGGTCTTGTCTTAGGCTTTGTCTACACTAGCACTTTGTCAGCAAAACTTTTGTTGTTCAGGAATGTTAAAAAAAACCACACACACACACCTCGAATGACAAAAGTTTTACTGACAAAAAGTGCCGGTGTGAGCAGCGCTTTGTCCGCAGGAGCGCTCTCCTGCTGACAAACAGCAGCTACACTG
This sequence comes from Trachemys scripta elegans, assembly GCF_013100865.1. Classification (NCBI taxonomy): domain Eukaryota; kingdom Metazoa; phylum Chordata; order Testudines; family Emydidae; genus Trachemys; species Trachemys scripta. Next base: position 111,602,561 of record NC_048301.1, read on the forward strand.
CGTGTCTTTTAGCGGCACGGCTGTAGCAGCACAGCTATCGCTAAAAGCCATATAATGTAGCCATACCCTTAGCTGAAGTCTGGTAAAGAATTTGGTCAAAGCAGCCAAATGCGTGGTGGAGATAGCAGCATATGTGAGACCGTACCTCACAGCCAGTTCACCTGGAAATCTGCACCCGCTCATTAAATGCTGCTCTTTTCTTGCTCAGCTCTGCTGAAAAGCTCGACAAAGATATAAATCTGCTGCTCGTTGTCCCTCAACTTTTGCTCAGCTCTCTCCATTTCCTAGTCCCATCCAGCATTAGGAGCTTAAAAATGGCTTTCCCTTCCCTAGGCTTCATGTTTTCCCACCTGTTTTTCACTGTGCACCTTCTCTTTTTCAAACAGAGAGAGCTATGTCTCTAACCAGAGGAGGCCAGGAAGCTTTTCTGAAGGTATCTAATGGCATCTTTCCCTTCTAAACTTGAAATGCCCAAATGGAGATTCTTTCCCCTTGCCTGTTTTCCAGGTCATCCAATTTCTCCTCAGAGCTGCTTATCCCCTCAGCTCAGGGAAGACATATTCCCCTTTATCCCACTTGTTTCACTGGCTGCTTTTTGTAACTTATTTTCTAAGTAAGACATTCGGGATTTGACATGAGAGCCCTTATCTCTGAGGGAATGTGTCTCTATTAAAATGCCTGTTTTTTTCCTCTCAGCTGCTATTTCCTGTGCTAGGCTCTGCATCCAGGAGGAGGAGATTGCTTAAGCAAGTGAGTCTTCAGCCTCTTATATATTTATCCATTTGAATCCATCTGTGGCAATCCAGGAAGTATCTGGGCAATGTTTTTTGGTGTTTTTTTTTTTTTTTTACTTTTTGAATTTTTGTGCTTGATGGGGTGTATACACCCCATGTGGGCAGCAAAACGGTTACTGGGAGCCCAAAGACTCAGCTAGCTCACTGGTGGCACCTGGAGGGTGCATTAGGTACAGTTCGTTAGCAGACCCAGCTGGGGAGGAGCTGGGTTGTCCCATAAAGGGAGGCACTCAGAGCAGCGAGGGTGAGAAGGCCTTGGGATCCTCTCCTAGAAGGGAGCTCTGGCAAAGGGTCAGGGATGGCAGAGACACTGAGAAGCAACAGGAGTGGCCTGAGCCCCTATGGCGGAACTTGACAAAGGAACAAGACCTCAGGCAGGCAACCCTGTGGGTTGGTGCTCTGGAAGAGGAGCAGGGAGCTGGGGAGAACCCAGGGAAACTGAAAGCTCAAGCGTAGGATGGGCAGAGTGGCTTATGTCGTGTGTGGTTCTGTTTGGGGCTTTTCTGTGGGCGAGCACCAGGGAGAGGTCTGGGAATCCCCTGCTCTGAAAGAGCCCTGGAGGGGATGGAACCTGTGTTGGTGACTAGTGCCATGCAGGACATTGATTCTCCGGAAGGGGTGGACAGTAGCGTGACCTGGCCTGAAGGCCATATCACCACACCAGGCCGCAGGAGTCCAGGGGAGGTGAAAGTGTTGCCACGCTGGCTCTCACTGGGAGAGGGCGCTCTGGGATGGCGAGTTTGTCTCATTGTATTTAATGAGATATGAAAACATTGATGAATAATAAGATCAAATTTCACTTGAGGAGAGCAGACATCAAGCTGTCATCATCTCCTAGGCAGCATGTGACCCTCAATATGCCTTTCCTCATTTTAATTGAAACACACCCACTCTCCAGCTCGATGTGTAGGTGTTAGTAGCTAACACTCCCAAAGTGTCCCTGTGTGCACTGGATCTTGTGGAAAGACTGGGATGGATTCTTCTTGAGGGGGAAGGAGAGTCGGTCTCTCTCTTGGTTGTTCTCAAGTCTTGGTCAGGAATACAGAGAGGGCAGGTGGCGGTGGTCGGATCTTTCTGGGACATTACACTTTACAGTCTGGGAGTTCCTTGAAGGTCTCATTACTGGCTCAAAGCAATGCCGTGCCAGGTCATTGCCTGTGACTGAAGATCAAACAAGCTCCGCTGTGGAGCTCTGTCAGTACTGCCGGTGCGGGAGGGTGAGAGCGAGCATAGCTGCTCGGGATCCTGGCTATGTGGTGTGCTATGTGCACGGTGTTTGTTGCCCAGTGAGAAGACACAGGGAGGAGGCGGGAAGCCTTGAAGTTTGTGTCCCTTTGCTCTTTGGTTGGGATCCAAAATGCTCCGCACAGTGCACCCTCTGCTTGATTAGCATTAAAGCTGTGAAGAGCCTCTGCTGGATTGTAATTATTACAACAGGGTCCACACAAGTTGGCAGACTCCACCGGGCTCTACTTTAGTGGAGGTTTTTGGAGAAAGGCTCCGGCCAATCAGCTGGATTGTGGGTGTAGGGAGGGGAGAAGTAGGAGCTGGTGGGCAGCTCCTCCCCTGTCTAGAAGACAGCAAAGCCCCTTACAAAGAACATGAGACCCTAATTTGAGGAACTGAGCCCTACCCCTACAAAGTGGAGGGGTTAGCTTATGTCTTCTACAAGAGTATATATGGTACCTTGCCATCCCATTAAAGTCAGTGACATGTAATTGAAAAGGTAAAGTGTTTGGAATTAGCCGTTTTTGCTGAATACTTTACGGTCTCCACAGTCAGACCCAGGGCAGGGCCATGTCTTGTGGGCTAGTGCGTAAATACATAAGTGCACACAGAGCTGTCATGAGCTTTTGCCACATTGCAGATTCCTTTGCACCTGCACTCATCTTTGGTCGACTAAGGTTATGTTTTCACTGCCAAAAAGCTGAGGTTTTTTGGAGTGAGAGAAACAGTTATCTTGCTGTAAAATGCTAGTGGAGAGAGGCACCTGTCTTGTTTACCACAAGATAGCTAAGCGAGGTCAACACTACACTCCTTACCTGGGTTGACCTCACCTAGTATACCTCACAGTACACTACAGTTCCTCATCTCCATTGGGTTTTTGCCTGTTAAGGGTATGTCTTCACTAGCAACGTTAAAGCATGTGCTATGTAGTCGTGGCACCAGCGCTGGGAGAAACCACCCGAGGGTGACCAGACAGTAAGTGTGAAAAATCAGGACGGGGGTGGGGGATAATAGGAGCCTATATAAGAAAAAGACCCAAATATCAGGACTGTCCCTATAAAATCGGGGCATCTGGTCACCCTAAACCACGCCCACGAGGGGAGTAGCTACCAGTGCTGGGAGAAACCACGCCCACGAGGGGAGTAGCTACCAGTGCTGGGAGAAACCACGCCCACGAGGGGAGTAGCTACCAGCACTGGGGGGCACTATCTACACTGGCACTGTGGTTTTTTCACACCCCTGAGCGAGAAAGTTGCAGCGCTGTAAAGTGACAGTGTAGACAACGCCTTACTTAACCTGTGGTAAAACCACACCTTTTTGTAGCAGTGAAGACAAAGCCTTAGGTGATAATGGGGTTCTTTGTTCCAGTCTCTTCCCTTGGGAGCATGTGTGAAGGAGCTAAACCACAATTAGCCTGACCTTTAAAAGTCAGATATGTGTAGAAACTAGGAATGAGATGTATTGCCCTGTGCCTTTGGCATCAAAGGATGGGAATCATTTTATGGCCTTGTCTACAGCAGCAATTTTAGGGAAATCTCCCACCACTGGGACTAAGAGTGGGAGAGTTACAAGCCACTGTTGTTTTTACCATCATGTTATCTAGGCCTGATCTGTGCAAGTCTAGACAACATGGAGATAAAAATGCCTGCATCAAGACTACACTATTATTATTATTTATCTCTTTATTTGTATTGTGGTAGCACCAATGTGCCCTGGTCCATGTGCCAGCACTCTCACCCTCCCTAATACCATTGTTAGGGGAAAGATAGGAGATCTCCCTAAAATTGCCAGTGTAGATATAGCCCATCAGGCAGTCTCTGACTTAAGATGAGCTCATGATGGACTCTCTGAGTTTTATCACTGTTTGCTCACCTCTGTTGTGTACCGATACTGGCCGGTTAAGCCTCATATGGTTATGTCATTGTCTAGTTTAAAGAAAAGGGTAAGGATTTAATTGCCCGAGCTGGGGAGGTTTGAAAGAGCCCTGTGTAATCCACTCTTTGTATCACTGTGGTGTGGGGTATAGTAAGTGGCTTAATTGCTCTGAGATTTGTGCATGCCCTCTGAAGTGCTGATTTATAACAATTCTTTCACTTATATATAGGGGTCTTAAAAATGCTTTACAAAGAGTTGCAAGGGTTATTACTCCCATTTCACATTGGGGAAACTGAGGCACAGAGCCATGAAGGCCAACATTTTCTAAAGGGCCGCTGATTTTTGCCCAAAAACTGAGGGTATCTCAAATCACTGACTACTTCTGAAAATTTGGAGGCAGGTGACGTGTGCAAAATAACACAGCAAGTGAGTCAAGAATATATACCAAGTCTTTTAATTCTGTGGGTCTGGTTTTCTTTGCACTTACACTCGTGTAAATCAGGAGTAGCTCTGCTGAAGTCAGCAGCTGAGACTTGAGCCATTTGGTATTGGAGAGAAATATATGAAGACATGTCTGTTGCTTGACCCCTTCATGTGGCTTTGTTGTATTTTAGAATTTGAGAAATTTGAACTGCGGGCCCTTATGGAGTAAGGTTTATTGTGAGTGTCTGATGTTCCCATTTTTTGGCTTCCTTGGGATAATTTTCTTTGGCTTTACTAAATCAACATCAAAATGACATCAACTATTGCATTTTTAATTGGATTAGTCCACTATCCCCTACCATAAAATTCTGGGGTAGGCAGATTCTTAACAGGTTATTAAAAACACATAAACAGAATCCTGAAATGAACCCTATATCCTGGGTCTTTTTATCTTCTAGGTCAAATTCTGAAATCTTTACTTGGTCTTTAGTCAGACAAACCTTCCTTTGGAGTAAAAGGAAGAACTGCAGGGCACAGCCCACAGGTTTTTATGAATTACACAAACCATTCCTCGCCAGCCTCATTGGTGTATGTTCATGGCTGCATTTTGCAGTTGCCCAAAGAACTTTTGTCCATTTTCTGCCTGGATTTGCTAATAGCTGTGAGCACATGGGGCTTGCAATGATTTCCTTCTCATTTTAGACTCTCCTGGGATCAGACCAATGGCCAGTCTAGTCCAGCATCTTGTCACAAACAGTGGCTGTTACCAGCAGCACTTAACTACAGACAAAAACCCTGTGTGTGATCAGGTAGGTGAGGTAATATTTTATTGGACCAACTTCTGTTGGTGAAAGAGGGAGAAGCTTTGAGCTACAGAGAGCTCTTCTTCCGGTCTGGGAAAGGAACTCAGTGTGTCAAGATGGAACAAATTGTTCAACATAAATAGTTAGCACTATAGTCGCCGACTTCCTCTCTTTCCCGTGGATGCTTGACCCCCCCCGTCCCCAACCCTGCCCCCACTCCACCCCTTCCACGAGGCCCCCACCCTGCCCCGCCTCTTCCCACCCCTTCCCCGTCCCCATTCCAACCCCTTCCCCAAAGTCCCTGCCCCAATTCCATCCCTTCCCTGCCAATATTTCAACTCCTTCCCCAAATCCTCGCCCTAGCCCCACCTCTTCCCCTCCTCCTCACCTGAGCGCGCCGCGTTCCCACTCCTTCCCCTCCCTCCTGGAGCGTGCTAACACTGCCAAACAGCTGTTTGGCGGTGGCTGGACAGGAAGCTCTGGGAGGTAGGTGGAGGAGCGGGGACGTGGCGCTGGTGGGGCAGGGAATGAGGGGAGCTTGGCTGCCAGTGGGTGCAGATCACCCACTAATTTTTCTCTGTGGGTGCTCCTGCCCCAGAGCACCCACAGAATCAGCGCCTATGGTTAGCACATAGTTCAAGGGACCGTTCAAGGTGAAGTGGCCTGTGAACACCTCTGCTGTCTATGTGGGACTTTGCAGACAGGCGTATCCTATGGGGGTGAGACAAGGAAAAGGAGTTAATTTCCTGCCCTGCATCCCCATATTGTTATCACTTTATGCCTCTTTACTTACCCACCCATTCTTTATCTGGCTCTTCACACCAGCTCCAAACAGTTACTGCTATAGGTTGATCTGCAACTAAGAAAAGAAGAAATCTTTGTTAGCAGGTAGGAACCATATTACCTCAGTGAAATCAATTAGATCATGGAATGACCTGCCAAGTGAAGCCCTAGAACTGAAAGCCTCTTGGGGTATGTCTACACAGTAAAGAAAAACCTGTGGCTGGCCCATGCCACCGGACTTGGGCTTGCAGGGCTTAGGCTGTGGGGTTGTTTCATTACTGCGTAGACTTCTGGGCTCGGGCTGCTGCCCTCCCACCTCACAGGGTCCTACAACCTGGGCTCCAGCCTGAGCCTGGAAGTCTACACAGCAGTGAAACAGCCCCGCAGCCTGAGTCCCGTGAGGCTGAGTCATCTGGCACGAGCCAGCCACAAGTGTCCAGTTGCTGTGTAGACATACCCTTTAGGAGGCAAATTCTCTGTCTACACTAGAAGTTGGCACTGATGTAGCTACTAACCTAGTCCAAATGCCTACGGTAGATGTGTTGCACTGGTGCCATTTACTCTGGTAAGTTACAGGAAAGTGGGGGTGGGGCAGAGGTGAAAGTAAGCAGGTACGGCCCAGTATGGAGTACCGGTAAAAAAAGGTGCAGTAGTGTACCACCAAATAAGTGGAGCATTCAGTACTGGCTTACTTTCACCTCTTTTGGCTGCATAACAAAAAGTTCAAACTCAAAGCTAATAAAAGCTTGGAAAGGGAAAACTCACTGTCACATTTGTTTGTTGTTTCTCTCCCTCTCCTCCTCCAGCCAGGCTGCCTGACACGGCTAGGCTCCGCGTTCCCCTGACCCTCCCACTCCGCAGGGGCTTCAGGGGCTCCCCTCTAGCTTGTAGCAGGGAGCAGGGGGACTGGCTGAGGGAGAAGCCTCCCCAGGTAGCCTGCTGCCTGCATAAGAACAGTTTAAATTTAGCTGTTCACCCTGTGGTCTGAACCGCAGGATTAGGGGCTATTTCTGGCATCCTTGTTAATTTCACTCACGGTTGTTGGGGCAGGCGGGGTGACCAAAGTCAGGGCCCTGGATGAGGCGATCTTCAATAATATAATACACAAAAAATACAATCAAAATCAGGAACCATTTCCAAGTTCAAATCTTCTCCTGTCGGCAGACTTAGCTACTTTGGGAGATGGATTATGTCAACAGGAAAAGTTCTCCCATTGACATAACCCTTCATGTAGATAGTGCTAAATTGGTATAACTACATTGCTCAGGGATGTGAATTTTTTACATCCCTAAGCAATATAGTTATGCTGATATAGGTCTATAGTATAGATCTGACCTAAGATTTTGCCTTTGCCATCACAGCCATCAGTGTTCAGCCACTGGTGTAGTTGCACCAGTGTAAGCCCCTAGTGTAGACAGGCAAAGAAGTCAAATGGTATTCCCACCCTTATTTCTGCGCTGCTGCTGGTGGCTGCACTGCCTTCAGAGCTGGGCACCTGGAAAGTGGTCGCTGCTAGCAAGGAGCCCAGAGGTGCTGGGGCTATGAACCGCCAAGCCTCAAGGTGCTGGGCTTCAGCCCCAGTTAGCCCCGGCACAAATTAAGCACTGCTTACTGGATCTTAAGTTCTTGCAATAGCATCAGTTACAATTGAGCTACGAAGCCACTCATTTTTTCATTAGTGATGGAAACGGAGCCAAAAAATGAATGTGAGTGGGAGTAAATGTTGCAAAGTTGACAGTAAAAACTGAGTTTTTAACCCAAACTGGACAATGGATTTTCTTTTTATTATGCCACTTCGTTTAAACACAAAACCATTGTGTTTAATATGCCAAACCACTGTATCCATCTTTAAGGTCATCAATGTGAGGTACAACTTTGAATCAAAGTACAGTAACTTCAATGCAGCCTAGCCTCCTGGCAGTGTTGCACAATGTGACAAAATTGAAAATCTGACGTCTTCGGATCATATTCAAATGTCATTCTCACAACAGCAGCAGCTGTACAGGAAAAAGCAACAGCTGCTTCTCTTCAGATAATGTTGGTACTAGCTAAAAAGAAAAAGCCTTTCCCGGATGCTGAGCTTGTGAAGGAGTGCACATTGGAAATGCTGGAGGAGCTTTTTACCAGAGATAAAAACAAAGATGACATTGTGAACCACGTGAAGCAAGTTCCCCTGTCTGATTCCATGGCAGTGTGAAGACGAGGTAATATATGAGGACTGTTTGTCAGCACTGCTTTCCGATTGACATAATGCCAAATACATGTCTCTTGTAGTGGACAAACCAAGTGATTTAAATAACACTTCCCAGCTATCGCTGTTCGTTAGAATTTATGATGGTGAAATTTTCAAGGAAGAATTTTTGTGCTTAATACCATTAGAAACCTACACCATAGGAGAGATCATTTTTGAAAAGGTAAAAGGCTTGCTTGTTACAGACAGAGATCTCTCCATGACAGGGGAAGAGAGAGGCTTTGCTTCATGTTTGGCAGCGATACACCCTTCATTAAATACACTTCACTGCATCATTCACCAGACTATCCTGTGCAATAAGTTGTTTGGGGTCTTGAAAAAAACAATAGGTATTGTGATGAGATTAGTGAATTACATACACTCAACTTCCAGCTTGCAGCATTGTCTTTTTAAAGCTCTTTTACAAGATGTTTCAGCGGAATACAGTGACCTGTTGCAGCACAAGGACGGCTGGTAAAGTAGGGGGCATGTGTTAGAGAGGTTTTGTGCGCTTCAAAAAGAAACAATAGAATTTCTTTCAGACCACAAGACCAACAAGGCTTGTGAGTTCCTGGAATATGAATGATGTCCCCCCCCATGTCATAGGTAGCTTTTCTGTGCGATATTACTGGTCACTTGAATTCCCTCAACTTGCAGCTCCAAGGCCGTGCAAGCAGTGCTGAGGATCTATTTGAAAAAGTGTGTGCCTTTCAGAGGAATCTTGAAATCTTTACAGGAAAGATGTTGCACTTTCCCACATTGTGTTGTTGATACTGATAAAACTTCAATGAAAACGATGCAAGAATTCCTAAACAATTTGATCAAAAATTTTAAAATGCGATTGAGAATTTTAAAATTCCAAAGGATTTGCTTTGATTTGTTCATGATCTGTTTGTTGTCTCTTCTGCTGATGGACCATGCCGTTCTGAAGCAAAGAACAGTCTTGACTCAATTGATGAAGGTGCCTTTAATTAGAAATTGTAAGGCCCCAGAGCTCAGATGCCTTGAAGGCAAAATTCAGAGAAGTGGGACTTGGTGATTTCTGGACTCAGTACGCTGACCAATTTCAGAATAGCCAGAATCTAGTCATCTATCTTTTAATGAGGTTCGGATCAACATAGCTCTGCAAATCTGGGTTTTCTACCATGAACATTATAAAACACCAACACCGCAATTGCCTGCCAGATGAGATCTTCACCAGTGCATGTGCCTTGCTCTGACTTCCTGTAAACCATTCTTCACAAAGCTTGCCAGAGATCGTCAATGTCACCTCTCCCATTAGCGATCGCCACAAACACAGGTAATATTGTTGATTTATAAACTTTGTTAAAAGATAGAAACACTAATACTTATGTTGTAATCAAGGTCTTTATTTATTGGCAGCTGAAGCTTTTTTTATAATTATTTTGTCAGCCGTCTGCGCAAATGGCCTGCCTCTTGTCATAACATTCTCAAATTGGCCCATGGGTAGATCTAATAGAGTATCGTGGTGCTAGATTGTAGTGGTCCCTTCTGACCTTATAATCTATGGCTCTAGAGCAGCGTTACCATAATAGAAGCAATAGAGTCTAGAGATAATAAGGGGGGAGAAGATCTCGGTAGGTATATCGATGGCTTGCAGGTTACTTTAGCTTGTTGCTTGGCAGAGGTTTGGCTTAGAACTGCTCTTGATTGATTCACATGTCACAGACAGATCTCTGTGAAGTCACTGATTTCTCCCCTGTTGACCAGCTTCCCTGCCACAGTCTCTCCTCTGAGCTCTGCGTGGAAGCCCTCTTCTCCACCTGTCTGCTCCACAATGATCTGTTGAAAGGTTTTTCCACATTTATTGTGCTTCTTGAGGTTTTACGAGCATGATTATGGGAGGCATAGGAGTGGGAGACAGGAGACTGGGTTCCTAATTCCATCTGTGCTGGAGACTTGCTGAGTGGTATTGGAGAAATCATTGACAGCTATGTTTTTAAGCTCGGCCACTGGTTTGGATGCCTTAAATTCTGGGTGTCCATCTCAAAGCACTCTGGGCCCAAGTTACAGAGCTGCTCTGTACCCACAAGTCCTGTTGGTGGCAGTTGGAGTTGTGGGTTCTCAACACTTGGCAAAATTGGGATGAAAGTGTCTCAAGATGGACATCTAAAAACAGAGGTATTCGAAATCAGAGGCCTTAATCTCTGTGCCTCAATTTCTCCATTTGTAAAATAGGGATAAGTATGCTTAGTCACCTCTGTGAAGTGCTTGGAGATCCTTGGATGGAAGGCACTATGTAAGTGCTAAGTATTAACATAGTCATTAAAAATGCAAACTCCGTTAGGGAAACAAGTTATAGAATGTAACACGGTTGTATGGAGATGTAGTGGGGTTCTGTAGCAATTACCATATTCCAAAATAAGCTATAGCAGAGAAGAGAAAATGGTAACTTTCCTGTAGGCGTTATATTTTTTTACATTATCCTAAAGCAGGGATACAATTAAATGCCACTGGATGGCCCAAAAGTCTATAGAAAGATTAGTAATTTGATTAAATTCTGTAGGACTTTTTTTTCCTAAGGCCTGCGTCTGAATACAGCTTGAATAGCTCAGGCTGGATTGCAAATGTTCCCATTACAAGTAGATGGAACTGCGCAGGTGCCTGCCCCACACACTTATGTCCCTGTAACTCACCAGCTGCCAGCTCCTGCTCCTCTGAGGGCTTTGTGATCATAATCATACTGGCTGCATGTCTCTGTCCCTGGGGCCTACTTAGGTCTCTGTTGATGTCACCATAGTAACAGTGCTAAAGGGAGGGGCAGACCACTGAAACCTGTTGCTGAGAGGCAGAGTAGCAGGAAAGAGCCATGTTTGGAGAGCATAAAGCAAAGTCAGTCTAGGTCAGATGGGGCAGACGTGGGTGAGCTGCATTCACTGTGTGTTGGAGAGAGATCAGTGGAGGAACTAGTAATGGGAGTAGCAGGGTGACTGGACTGGATGCAGGTTTCTCTGTCAGCTGAAGGTAATGGGGTAGATTAACCCAGTGGCTGCTGTTATGCCAGCTTTGTAGCAGCATATGCCAAGGGAGCTGGCATCCATGTCCGTAATATCTGGAGTTGCAGCCATCTCATAGTACACTGCAGTGGACATTGTGACATGGCTGCATTGGTTCCTGATATCACAAGCTAAACATGATGATGGCTAAACAAACCTGAGGAGAGAAAGAACTTCATAGGCCTCGGAATAACATCATAAACAGAAAAAATCTCTCTCTATCTTCCAGAAAAATCCGGCAGGCCCTGGAACTGGCAGACTCGGATAAGCTGGCAGGAGAAAAGGAATGCAGGAGGAAGACTGTAAGTACTGAATGCTGCTTGCCAAGTGTTACACTTGTATTGCTGGTTCTCTCTTATTTTTTATCTTATGCTGATTGTCTCATAACAGAAAGCTCCTATCCCAACCCCCTGTACCTCCCACAGGGCAGTCTGTCTATTCTGGTAGACCATAGTGAGAGAACTACTGTATCCACCTTGGACCTTTGAAAATGTTGGCTCTAGTGGCCATCTTCATTTAAAGGAGCAGATTTACCCAGGACTGGACAAAATCCAGGAGGCATTTATTTTCTGGGAGTCAGAATTCACGTCTGTCTCACCCAGGTAACATTCTGGGAATGAGACTTTGCAAGGTCTTCTCACTTAAAAATACAGAGGGAGGTGGGTGATGCTTCCTAATTCATGGTTGGTTACGACAGCGACTGGGGCGCGCGGCTCTGAGATCAACGGCTTCAAAGCCGGACAAACAATTTCTATTTTCTTGATGGATCTTAAGTGCTCAGGCTTCAGTTTATTTTCATTTATTTTAGGACAGCGGTACCCAAAACCTTTTATTTTTTGCAGATCTCCTCCTTTGTTTAGGTGAAGCCCTCTGTATGTTATTAATAGACATGGGCAATCATAGGCATGGGCACAAACCAAAAACCCTGATCCAAACATCTCTTCCAAACTTTGAAGGATTCCTTTCCAAGGTTGGAAAGGCTGTCTTAGGGCTTGTCTACACAGGGACATTTACAGGCATTATGAATCCAATATAATTATACAGTGGCCGCTTTCCACCACTCTGGGCAGTGTAAAGGGGTATTAGTGTAACTGGAGAATCAGGCTCTAAGTAACTTGCCTAAAGTCACCTAGGCTAGGAAGCCTGTGTCGCAGCCAGGAATTGTACCCAGTGATAAACCCTTCCAGAAGTTTGGGTCCATGCAAAGTGTAATGTCAACACAGAAGCAGATTGGCTATGTCACCAGTCAGAGATGCAGAGCAGGCTGTGCTAGTCCATAAGAGAGACTGGTCAGCTTTGAAGGGGAGGAAAATCATGGCTTGGCTTTTTCCTCTTGCATCCTTCATCCAAGGGAACTGGGCTGGGTTCCCAGGCCAGACCCAGGTGTTAGCTGGGTCTGGAAAGCAAATGCATCAGGCTGATAAATCAGCAGAGCCATTATAAATTAGAATCAATTTGGCAGACTGGGGGAGTTATGTCCAACTCTAAAAATGAGGAGGGAAAGACAGTTCATCTCCGATAGAGGAGAAGAGGCTGGAAAGAAAGGAGAATTCCTTTTGTTAAATGTGGTCCCTGCAAGCCCTTGGTTATACCCCCTGCCGGGTCTCAGAACTGAAAGGCAGAGAAAAGGGCTTGTTGACCTAATGTTAACCTTCAACTGTCAGCCATTCAGCTTGCTGATCTTCACACCCCTCTCCTTAATCCCAAAGGGAGAGGGTACAAAGCCTACCCAGGGACTGTGCCATCTAATTAACATTAGGCTTGAGCAAGATTTTGTCCTTCTTTGTGTTTGCAGCAACTTGCATTTAAATGGCGCTTTTGCTTGCTCGTGTTATAGCCTGGGCTGCCACTGGCCTTCATTATGTCCTGGCCAGTATATCTAATTCATAGCCAATAACACATACAAAATGTAATGCCACTGAGCTGTAAATCTGTAAGATTATTTAGTAGCAAAATAAAAGCCAAGTGTTGGTCATTGGGGGGAGGGGAGGGGAAGGGTGGATAGATCTTATAGGAATGAAAGCTGGGAAAGACCTTTGTGGCTGTATACTCCATCTTTTGGCCAGAACAGAATAGTTTCCATGGTGATGTAGATGAGATGGACTGATAGGGCCTGATTTCCAGAGGTCGTAGACAGCTGCAATTCCCACTGACTTCAACTGGAGTTATGGATCCTGAGCAGCTTTGCAAATGAGGTCATAGTACCTGACTGGCCATTGGTGGTCTCATTGAAGGCTGGGAAGGAAAGTAGTCAAAGTTCCCCCAAGCTCATTGGGTTGATGCAGGTTAAGGCATGTCAGTTTCATAGCCAACCGTACACAGAGGCCTAATGTGGCCAGCATCACATCTGACTGCCTTTGACTGCCATAACTTGATGGACCAAGTACCCATTTTGCAGCTGGGTGAAGTGAAGGTGGCCTTTCAGCATGAGATTGTCTCCAACCCATGCCCTTCAGGATGGTAGCTGAGCGCTTTAACCACTCAGCCGGTAGAAATGAAGTGGGAGGAGAGGGAGACAAGGGAAGACGCTGGCCTCTCTATAGCTCTTTGGTGTCCATGAAGCAAATTCTGCTCTCATTTATGCTGGGTACAGGTACACCTTAGTGACATGGGAATAGCTGAGGGTGAACTTGGCTCTAGGAGTGGAGTGCTCTTATAAGTCACTTTACGGTGGAGTTAAAGCTGCGGCCACATAACTCTGCCTTGTGATCGCTGTACCCTTCCCCGCTAGAACTAGTGAGTACTGCCTTTAATTCTTGGCAGGGAGACTGGATGCTCCAGGAGCTTAGTAAAGGGTTATAGACTATTTTACCTCTCAGATAGAGATTCAAGAACTTGTAGTGACCAAAAGTTGTTCCCATCTGATGACCATTGAATGGCATGAAATGAGCTTGACGCTGTTGGTTTGGTTCCCAGTGGACAAGTGTTCACCTTCCCCAAAGGAGCATTACATGGCCTCCTTGTAGATAAACACAGATGAAGAAGAGGACTGAATGAGCACGAAGACTGAACTCTCCTCTCGACCGTAGATGTGGTCCCTGTCTGCCAGGTGTGGTGGGACAGTATGAGGAGACTCTTATTCTGCAGATTCCCACACCATTCTGGCTCTGAGGATGAACTAGGTGCATTGTATCATAATATCTAGTTAAGGAGGCTGTTACACTCCCTTGACACACACTAACAGTTTAGTGACGCCAGGATTGTGTGCCTGGACCATTGTGATCCCAGCTTCATGCAGGGTCAAAAACACTAGAATGTGGATTTCTAACACTCTCACCTCAGAACAATCATCACATGGAGAAATGGGCCTGCACCAGAAACCCATGTCTAGACACTCCCTCCTCCGCTGCAGAACTTTGGGGAAGTTCTGATCCAGGTCTCTCTAATGGGTCTGAATGAAAACCTGTAATCTGTTCGGATTCAGACCCGCATTTTGCCTCTCTTGCCCATCTTTACTTTTGGGTAAGTCGTTTTCGATTAGCTACATGCAACTATCTTCTGATGTCATGGGGAAGGGTTGTATTTGGAGCACTGACGACTGTGGTCAGTCGATCAGATTACCTGCCTCCTAGCCTTCCCCTCTGCCCAGCCTCTCCTGTTTCGCAGCCTCTAGCTGTGCCAGCTTTCCTGATCCTGTTTGCTTAAGTAATTGGCACCGCATACCATGGGTAATCAGCTTATTTTTTTTCTCTTCATAATTTGTATACACTTCTCCCTTTCTCTTCTAAAGAGATAATGATGTAGCCTGTTTCTGTGAGCTGCCTGGGTATTTTGCCGTGTCCTGACTGCAATAACACTTTTCCCATCATAAATCCATTTTGTTTTTCTCTATAGACATTCCACTGCAAACACTAGAGAATTGACTCTAGAGTGCAATCATGCCTTGACTGGGTGTTGAGGGGAATAGATTAGATGACATAACAGGTCCTTTCCTCTTCAGTTTTTATTTTACCATGGGTGGATATTTGAAAGATAGCGGGGAAAAGCCCAACATAATCATACATTCTTTCCTGGTTTATTCCTTTTGACTTTACTAGACGGGGGGACCCATGCTGGAAAGTTTGGATCTAGTTTCAAACTTCCCTGAAGTTTGAAGCTATTTGGGCTACTAAAGAGCTAGGGGCCAGCTGCGACATTTGGATTTTGAACCTTGCCAAAGCTGACATTTTAGTTTGAACTCCTCTCCAGGTAAAATTCCTCTTTTATTTCTTTTTCATTCAAATCTTGGCAACTTCCTCTTACCCAGCTGTAAATCTGCTCTTACCTCTACACTCTAATCCTTTCCTTGGCTGCTAACACTATCGTCCTCCTTGTTTCAGGGCCTGGATTCCTACTGTTAGATCTCCTTATTGGATTTTTACCCTCCAATCTATTTAGTCTCCTCTGTGTGCTCAATATAGCCCTTTAACCCTTCAACACCCTTTCATCTCTGCCTCCCAACCTAGGTACCTGCCTGTGCCCTCCTCATCACATGCATACAGCTCCCATTTGCATTTCTCCAAACTGGGTCTTTCAAGTTCCCTCCCTTCTCTCCATATAATCATGCTTAGGTTTGATCTTGTTTTGTCTGGCTCCTTTTTGTAAATTGCCCAGAGAAGGCTTCTGAACCTGTATCACCATCTCTAATCTCATTCTCTTTGTACACGGTGGGTGGTTTATTGTAATCTCCTTTTCTATTTGTGGGATGTGCAGCATCACAAAGTTCAAACTGGTTTAAAAAACCCCACATCATTTTTCAAGAGAACATTGCCCAGAGATTTTAGTTCTCTGCAAGAGCCAAAAGGGTCACAATGCTCCTGGAGAGATTTTGGGAAGAGGTTAAGAAAGCTGAGACTCTATTTTTTCCCTGTAGAGGACTTGGGGTGATCTGATTTCTTACAGGAACCCTAAGAATTCCTCAACCTCTCTCTGTTTTTCCAGTCTTGTATGCCCCATCTTGCAGCCACTCCGAGCTTATGAGTACTAGCCAGAAACCCCTTCTGCACCAGACAATGTGATCTGGAAGAGGGGTCAGGTTTGGCCCAAGATTTCCAGTGGTGCCTACTGATTTTTGGGTGTCCAGTGTGAGGCACCTTAAAGAGGTCTGATTTTCAGAAGACAAATGCTATGCAGTTTCTGAAAATTTGGCCCCTTTTAGGTATCTCAAGTTGAGCACCCAAGAACGGAGGCACCCAGAATCGCTAGTCACTTTTGAAAATCTTGGCTTTGAGCAATTAAAGTCTGTCCCTCTGTTTTGTCCTGTGTTGGGATCCATGCCCCAGGCTGGATGAGAGAGCAAACGATCAAGACCAGAAACCAATCCTCAGTTTCCTGGGGTGCATTATGGATTAAGTGCTAGACATCCAGGTCATCCTTAAAAGCCTGGAATTGAACCTTTTTACGGCAAGAAAAAAATTAATTATTTTAGTCAAATGCAAAACTATAGAGAGGTCTGGGTTCCAATCCTGGCCCTGCATTCAGGCAAGTCTCACTGTGCCTTCGTTCCCTATCTGTAAAATAATAATATGTATGATAATAAATACCCAGCTCTTATATAGCACTTGTCATTCATAGATCTAAAAATGTTTTACAAAGGAGGCCAGTAGCTTTATCCTCATTTTACAGATAGGGAAACTGAGGCATAGAGCGGGGATGGGACTTACCCAAGGGCACTCAGTAGGCCAGTGGCCGAGCTGAGACTAGAGCCCAGCTCCCTGGAGTCCTGGCAGGGACTGACTCTTACTGTGTGTATGGATAGCACCTGGTGGGATGGGGTTCTGATCTCAGTTACGGCCTCATGGAACTGCTGTAACATGCCATATCTCTTCTCTGAATAAAGCAAGGATTATTTCAGTACGCAGGGCTGTCCCTTCAGCACCACCTCAGGGCTAAATGTACAGTGATAAATGATGGGCCAGATCCTCTGTTGGTGTAAATCAGTGTAGCGCCATAGAAGTCAGTGGAGCTAGGCTGACTCACGCCAGCTGAGGCTATGGCCCAAGCTGTCTGTACTCTGTGTGCTGCACAATCGGTGGTGATGTGGCACCAGTGGTATCTGTCTTGCCACCCCCAGGCTCAGAGTGCCTGTTAATGGAATACAGTCTCACTTGGAAGGAATGTGGAAATCCAGCCACTGGATGAATGACCATTGGTTCCTGGTGCTCTAATCACCCAGCCTGCCTTACAAATAGAGGGATAAAGCAGCTGAGACAAACACTTCATATCGTTTTGTTTCACAGCCCACACACTGACGCAGCACCATTATTTTTAGACAAACTGGCTCTTTGTTTGTGGCAGGTCTTTATTCGGACATCGTGGAATGATAAACATGCTTTATTCTGTGTGTTGGCCAAGGCAGCATGTTTATATTCAGAAGGGTCTGGTGGTAACAGTGTAAGTCGGAACACGAGCCCTTGTCTCACTGAACAGCCAGAGTGTGAAACATAGGGAGAAAGAGTCAGACATGCCAATGTTCAAATCCAGAGACACATGATCCATTTCTTACTATGCCTGGCTTTTCATCTTTCTGCTCCATTGCCTCCTGCAACCAGCCAGCCACTCCCTAGGCCTTGATTAGCCCGTATCCTCCTCCTTTTTGTGCCTTTCCAGCTACTTTGTGATCTCAAAGCCTTTATCTCTGTAGCACTGATATGTGTTGCTATGGCTAAGGCTGTGATTCACAGCAGTGTTTGCATCTTACCTGAAACTGGAGATATATATGTATGTGTTTGCACTGAGCACTTTCCCACTGTTCAGTTTTATTTACACTGGGGAAAAAATCCCTGGGAAAGAGACCCTACTATAGAGGCAGGTGGTGGCGGCGGGGAGAGAGCTATTATGGAAGGCCTAGTCTGGAGAGGAGAGTGATGAGCAAAAAAAAATATATGGAGGAAGGGTCAATTTGAGTGTGGGTGGCTGGTTGGTGGGGTGTGTGTGAGAGAGCTGTTTTTGATTTAACTAGGACTGGCACATGTTCAAACCCAGACTGGCTTCATGGAAGGGGGAAGGATGTGTATGGAGTGTCTGTATAGGTGGGAGTCATATGTTCTGACCCGCACATCATCCCTCCATAGATCACATTTAGCAATGACTGCAAAACCTTTCTCTCAGCCCTACACTTTCCTGGGTGTCCGTTTGCATATGGTATAAATGTGGATTGTAGGGAGCTTCTTTTTGGTCATGACTTGCCACAAGGAAACTGGAGGAGATAAATATTACCAAGAACGGCTGGGGAGGATGGGAGGAGGAATTCTTCTCACACACCTTTAGTCCTTTCATTATTTATTGAGTTCCATTTAATGGAAGCCGCACATCTCAAGGTTGCTGCTGGCCTGGACTCCAATTATTTTCCAAAAACAAGCCAGTCAGTCACAGTCCCACCTAGGTTGTTTTCTGCATGGATGCCCCCTTTGCTGCCAGGATGACAGCCACATCCTTTGGTGCTAAGTAGGTGGTTCCCAGTGCTTGCAACCCAGGGTGGCAGGTCAGATTCACACTCCAGGAAGTACTGGGTGCATCGCCAGCTGACAATAGACTGGTTTTCTTCATTCTGTTTTTTGCTCACCAGCAACTTATTTCCACTCCTAGCTTCTACCTTCCCATTGTCCTGTCAGCCTAGATAGGACAAAGCAGAGAGGGCCACAGAGAGGACCTTTTGCCTCACCCAGACTGGGGGGAAAAAATTGTTAGCTGCAAGTACTTTTACAAATGACCCTCTTTTATAGTATAGATAGATCCTCTGCCCACCCGCCCCCTACTGCCTCCTGTCTCCTTGTGTCTCTGTCTTTCTCTTCACTAGACATGCTACATGTGCCATATAGGTAGGAGAAAGCATACTGCATTTCAGGCTAACAGAGGGTCCTGCTTAGAAGACATGCCCATAGCTCACTGAAAGGTTGGCCTGGTAATAGTGCTCTGCATTACCCTGGACACCCAAATAAGATTTCTAGTTCTGCCTCTCCAGGTTACCATGTGCAGGTAAAGCTACCACAGCAGCGTGCTCAGAGCCTGAGGGAGAGACACTACATTATGTTGCTGGCTAATCAAAGATTGACACTGACGAACACCAAGGGGGAACTTTCTTCAACTTTCCTTAGCCAGTTTGTAGGTGGCTATGAGATTAATTCAAGGACCAGTGACCATAACGATTTATACCAGTAGAGGGTCAAACCCCTGTGTTTTTGAGAAAAGATGGTCTAGTGCCTAGGCTACTAGTCTGGTGTTTAGGGAGATCGGAGTTCAATTCCCTCCTCCGCTACAGATTTTCTTGGGCAAGTCTCTTAGTCTCTGTGAGTTTGTCCCTTTATCTGCTCCCATGTAGTTAGTTCTGTTGTTCAGAAAAACAACCTCGGTGTTAGCTTCATAGTGTAGCAGTTTGGGATCTGATGATTCTATCATTGTTTGTAATAAATTGGCTCAGAATAATGGATCTTTTATGAAAGGCTGACGAAGCTCTTGGGTTGTGTGGATAATATTATTAGAGAAGTTTGCATTGATGGAATAATTCTGAATTACTTCACATAAACATGCATTCAATTAAGAATTAAATCAATACTTCCTGGGCCCTCTTCCAGATCTGGAGATGGAGAAGGCACTCTACTTAGGGTTGGGTTTTATTTCTGTCAGCCTGTCTCTATCTCTAAGGGCTTATGTATACTATCACTTTTGTCGGTATAACTTATGTCGCTCAAGACTTTGAAAACACATCTCCCTAAGCGACATAAATTATACCGACAGAAGCGCAGTGTGGACAGCGTTACATCAGCAGGAGTTTCTCTCACTGACATAGCTACCAGCACTTTGGGAGGTGGTTTTATTATGTCAACAGGAGAGCTCCCATCTATTATGTCTCCCTTCGGCATAGTGCGGCTACATGAGTGATCTTACAGCAGCACAGCTGCATCGATACACTTGTGCCACTGTAAGCTCACTAGTGTAGACAAGCCCTAATAGCAGTTTCATATCGCATTTTCGGGGGCTCCCAGAGGGGTTGACCCCTTAATGAAAATCACATTGTGATGCTGCATCTTGATGTTGAATCTTCACATCGCAGCACTGAGTCAGTGCATGAAAGCATTGCGAAGCTGCACCATCATGTTGATGGGACATTAGCACACCATACTAATAATTGGCTTTCCTGTGCCAGTCCCAAGGAGCTATGGAGCCGGAGCAGCAATGCTAGTCATGAAACAAACCAGCAGAGCCTGGAAAAACATTACTTACTTTCAGACATGGATTGTTAAATGGGTTAATTCCCCCCCATTAAACCTGTCTAATGTTTCATTATTATCCTTTGGCCTTTTGTATAGTAATATTGTAATTGTTGGGAAGGAGGAGGTGTCCTCTAGGATCCCCGTGTCCATTTGATCTATCTAATCCCCTGCAACAAGGCGTGTCTTGTCTGACTGCCCCATCCTTCTAGCTGAATGGAACTCCTTCTGGAGCCCATCAGCTCCACCCCTGACTCATCCACAGGACGCTGCTCCAGAGCGAAGCCAGACTCTCCCTCCCCATTGTCAAATATGTCACATTAGCCACATCCCTGGGACCTGCTGCACTGACAGCTTGGAACTAAGCTCAACATGCTGCTCTAGAGACCCCCTTGGTGACAGTGTAACCCGCAAGGAGCATGTGGATATTTGTCTCCCTCTAGGGGCTGCTCCACATAAGAGGTTTATGAGTCTGCAACTATTACTTCTGGTTTAAAGAGGTTTATGAGTCATGCTACTATTGCTTTAGCTGAAACAGTAAAGGCTCATGCTTTAGCGCTGAAGGTTCCCATTCCAATCCTGCTGTTGGCCCAACATAGTGGAACAGTGGCTTAGCGCGTACAGGTATTGTTTCTATAGTGTTTGAAACACTAGACGTTTTATTTTCTTCATTAGTGTGGCCATTTAGTAGTTGGAATGATAAAACATTCCCAGGTGTAAGTTGTGGTCTAATAACCAACACTCCTCATTGATGGCTGGTGGTGATTTATCTTTCATCATTCACGCCTAATGATGCAACTCATTGTGGTGTGGTGTACTATGCAATAATGCCCAGCCTGCTGCGTCTCTGACTGCTTAGCCATTTTATGTAACCATATAATTATAACCTGGGAGGTGGTGTTTATAGAGCTCTATCTATAATAGTATTAATAACACTGCTGCTGTTTTTTAATTTCTGACTGGCTTCACTCTGATGAAAAGGCAGTTCCCTTGTTTCTTTCTCAGCTGCCCATAGGAAGTTCCTCAGACATGTCCTTGTTTTATCACTCTGGTCTGCTATCATCCCACCTGTGGGGTCATTAATGGGGCTGCTGGCATTATTACCATTCTCCTTTGATGCTACAGTGGTTATATTCCTGTGACAGGTTGACTGGCCCCTTTAAGAAGGAGCGGGGTCCAATACACCTGTGACTACTAGTCACTGCCTCCCAGCTGGGCTCAAGAGAAGGCCCTGGGCTATATAAATTGGAGACTGGGTGAGTCAGAGCCTGAGAGAAGTAGGGCAGGTGAGCTGCCTGAGACCAGAGGAGAGACAGAAGATGCAGCAGAGAGAGTTGTCAGAGGGAAAGGGCTGCAGAAGACCTGAAGGAGGACCGTAAATGTGAGCTGCTGGTGATGAGCTCAGAGGAAGATGGTTGATAAGCACTGGCCAGAGCAGAGTGAGCTGAGGAGCCCTTGATGCATTACAGGAGAGTTTGGGCCGTGACCCCTAGGAAAAAGGGAAAGATCCAGCTCCTCAGGGTTGCTGTGCCAGGAAGCAAGAGGGTTGGTGTGGGATGATGGACCCTGCTGAGCAGATGTAGGGCTTGCAGGTAGGGATACCTGGGGGAGTGGAACACTGTAGGAAGGGGAAAGCCCTCTGGGTGAAGGGCTGTGGGAAGCCTCTCAGGCAGGGAGGTCTGGAAATTGGTGTCCTCGGGGGTGGAGGGAGAGGGAGAGTGCTGCTGTTGACTCTCAGGTGCGTGACTTGGAGGTGAGGTCCCTGGAGATGGGAATGGAAAAACCCTCTCTCTCTGTATATTTACTGTGGGAATTAGAGAGTAGTTTTATTACAAGGCTTTTGGGGAACTAGTGCACTAGTGTATATGAACACACTATACCCAGAGGAGGGCTTTGTATCGGTCAGTTAGAGAATGTTCCTTTCACCGGTGGACAAACAAGGGAAACGAAGGCTGGGCCTGACATTGCAGGGTGCTTGTTGCCGTACCACAGCTCCACACCCACTCAAGTTAAACAGTGTGATTAAAAAGAACAGGAGCATGAATTCTTACCACTGTAACAAAACCATCCCTGTTGGTTTTAGTAGACCCTAACGTCCATAGTTATGCTATGGGAAAAATTTGGCTCTTGTTTTTATGAATAGGACTATCTGGGAATGATCAGACTATAAGCATTGTGTTACCTGGGTGCCACTGGCTACTGCCATAGTCATGTTTGGGACAGACAACAAAACATCTTATAAAATATATAGGGTGGATACTCAGGACTGACTGACTGGGAGCCACAAAGGAGGTGGTAGGCCATGCTTACACCCACCTAATCCTCAAGCTGTTGAGCCTAAAGTTACTTCTGAGGCACAACTTAGAGTGGTCTCAGTGATGTGCTATGTTACATCTGACTGCCTGTGGTCCCAAGGGGCAGTTCTGAAAGCCAGGAATTGCCATTCTGGCCATGCTCCCTTTCCCCCTGCTATTTCCCTACACCATGGGATATGGAAGGAGGTGGTGTAGATTCCTGTACGCTGGGTGAATTGGTACAAAACCGCCACAGCAGGAGCTAGTTTGGCCCTATATATCTTACAGGGCCACATGCTGAGCCCAGAGGCCAGGGCAGGGGTATGGACATCGGGTTCTGTACAGGTAGTAAAACAGGACCAGCAGGAAAAGGCCTGTTTCTGAACAGCCAGTAAAACTCATTTGTCCATTTCTCTTGCTGGACTGGATGATTCACCCTCATCGTTTTGTTAATTGTTCTAATAGCAGACACAGAGCTCTTTGTTTTCCTGCATTCTGTAACTAACCATGAGGAGGCAGTGAGCAGCAGATCTTGTCAGTAACATACTGTGTTGTTGGTATGCCTCACTTCTCCAATATACCCTAGTGAATCAGTGGAATTACACTAGGATACAGTAGCTAAGGTAATGGAGTGGAGAATCAGGCACATTTACCGTTCTGTGTTGTACATAGAGGCTAATCTCCTTCCTTCTCCAAGGTTTGGATTTATTAATGAAGAAAACAATAAAATAACATAAGTCATCTCAAATCTTCTCCCCAGGCTTGGCTATTTCTATGGATCCTCCCTCCAGACTGCTGAGCTCACACCCTAGATCCTCTCTTCCTGAGAGAGAGCTACCTTCACCTCCCTTCTAATTGGGGTGGTAACTAAGTCCCATGCATTAGTGAGCCAGCAGAACCTATTTAACCCTGGGATCAATACCAGCTAACTGGGCGGAGTATTTCAGGTAAACACTGCCAGCCTATTACAGTCACCAGCTATGGAAGGCTCAAACTTCCCCTATAGAATAACAGAGAGCTAAGCCCCACCACCACTAGCCCACTAGCAGAAGGGGAGAGTGTTTTCTTTAATTTCCAGTGTGCCCTATGGTGAACACCCCATGCATTTGAATGGGAACAGAATGGCATTAAGGGGTCTGTAGCAGAATTGTGCTCTCAACATCACCTGCCTCAGGAGGGATTTGGTATCACTGCTCTGAGTTGTTCAGAAAGCATATTATGGGGTGTATGAGCCGAACAGTAGGACAACGGTGTGGCTACAAGTATCATGTCAGAACACACACATGCTGCCGCTGCTCCTGTGTCCCAAGCGGGAGAGGCACAGCTCTGCACCAGACCCAGAATGCAGTACTGCTGAGTGCATGTATCTGCATTTGTAGCTGTGGGGCAGATACAGGACCCAGAGGAGCTGCAGGTGGAGGGATGGTCCTTGGGATGGCGAGAACAGTCCGGATCACATCAGTTCCCAAAAGAACTCTCCAGCAGGGCCTGGTCCGAGAAAGCTCTCTTCTTTCGTAGTCAGGCTGGCTGAGTCATTCGGTCTCCAGGGAAGCAGCTGTTGGAGCTTGGGGTGAAATGAAGTAGGGATGTGAAGAGGGAGGATGAGTAGAAAGGCTCAAGCTTTTGAATCCAATTTTGGTAGGCATGGGGCAGGCTTCAGTGCACTGGCTCAGCCCCTTCTATTCTCTCTAGCAGGGGGCTTTCTTTTCTCCCTCCCTCAGGGCTGTAGCTCAATAGAATGGCTTTTCCAGTAATGAGGGGGCGAAGGGGAGGGAGATGGAATTGCCCATTCAAAGGCAGCTCCCCCTGGTCCTCTGGACACTGTCATCCTTTTCACTCACACAAATGCTGGCATCACATGACCCACGGCTGAGTGTGCTCCAGCCCGAGGTCTGATTGGTCACCAGCTCCTTTTTTGAAAGCCTAGGTGGCCGTGGCAACGAGAAGCAGGCCAGCCATGCTTTCCTGGGCCCCAGAGAAGTGCCGCAGGCGCTGAAGAAAGGCAGGCGGCACGCACCAAGAACCATCAAGTGGGTCACCAGCCCTTCTCCAGGTACCTGCTTGTGTTAATTCCCAGTGGTCCTCTTCCTTTCTGCTCAAATGTTTGAGTTGCAGTTAGCTTTGTGTCTATTTCGGTGTGATGTGTGCATTGTGGAGGGTCCCTATTTGTGTTAACTTGCTTGTCACATCACCCATCTGTCTTCTATTACCAGGAGAGTGCTCTCAGGCCATCCCAAATCTGTACATATACAGAGGAACCTGTTGCAAGAGGCCGTTAAAAAAAAAAAAAAATCCATCACCTCAGACTGGTGTGCAACAACCAGTCAGGCAGAATTGTAGTCAAAACTTTAAAATGATTGAGTAAGAGAGGACTCGGGGCCAGATCCTCAGCAGGCGTAAATTGGTCTAAGTCACCACAGCCTCACTGTCTTCAGTGCAGCCACACCAGCAGAGGATCTGGTGTGTACACTTACTAGAAATAACGTTTACTGCAGGTTTGACTGTGGGACAGAGGGATAGCTGAAGAAGTGGCCACTGAAAAAGGCTTAAAAAATACATAGCTACTTTAGGGGCTTTGGGTTTTTTTTTTTTTTTTGGAAAGACGAAAAATTAGGACTAGCAAATGACGTCAGGTTGTTTTTGGTTTGCTTGATTGATCAAAATCCATCAGGACCTCCAGGACTTGCAGTTCTGCTGGATATATTATGCTTCAGAGAAGGTGGATTTGGGTTTAAATGAAAGAAACCTGTCTTGCTGAGAGAGCTTCTCTTGAAAATGATCCCTTTGCTTTAGCACAAACAGAGAAAAACCTGTCTTATGTTCTGTTCCTCTGCAGTCTGGAGGAGGGGTGAGAAAGGAAGGGCTCAGTTAAATCTAGGGAAGCTGCTGTGATTGTGAAGAGTGCATTGTAAAGAAGGGGCTGTTTGAGCAATCTGGGATGCAGAGTGCAGAAACAGAGGGTGAGTCCAATCAGCCTTCAGCGAGAATTGCAAGGTGTTGTGCAAAGGCAAAAATTCATAGAGCGGCATTTGTGAAAATATGAGCAAGCAAATTAACAGCATCATCATGCAAGGCTCTTGGGGTTCTAAATCCTCTCTTAAGGCTGCCTTCCATCCCAGAAGAGCCCCAATTTGTTCTGCAGGTCTGGCTTGTGAAAGAGGACGGATACAGTCCTGAATGTATTATGTGACATCATAATGCAGTATCATGACACATTGCATCACTATGTGATGACACTGTCACAATGCAAAGATCTTTCTGTTTGCAGCTTATTACTTATATTGCAGTAGCACCTTGAGACCCAGCTCCCATCGTGCTAGGTGCTGTACGTACACTTAGTCAGAGACTGTCCTTGCCCTCAAAGAACTTGTAAATAGACAAAACAGAGGGAGTATTACTATTCCACATTCTACGAATGTGGAATTGAGGCACAAGATTTCTCCAATGTCACACAAGGAGTCCAAGGTCTCCTGATTGCTAGTTCAGTGCCTTAACCACAAGACCATGCTTCCTCTCTTGGTCAGTTAAGGATCACAGAAGATCCCTGTTCCATTGTAGCTGATAATATCCACCCGAAGCAGCACTAAACTTGGAGGCAAACTTGTACTCTATAAGCAAGTTCTCAGGTACACTATGGAGGATTCCTTCATTCTGTGACACACTCATGCACCAGACTGGAAATATGCAGTAGTTTAATTTACATATAAAATATAGCTCTTTAATGGTTTTAAAGGTTAGGCAGCTGGTGTACTGAGACTATTGCCTATCATTCTGACTGATGCTGTCTCATTGTTTCCCTGTTACCACTCCATCTGTCTGTATCCACCTGTTGTCTTTTGCTCCGTACTTACATTGCAAATTCTTCAGGGTGGGGACTGTCTTTCTGTTCAGTGTTTGTACAGTGATTAGCACCATGGTGTATGATTGAGGCTGCTAGGCACTACTGCAATACAAATAATAAATAATGAATGAAATTGAATATCAGTACAGTTGCCTTGTATTTATTCTAATAGTATATTCAGTTTTATATGGGCCTCAGCTTTTGATATACCAGAAAGTAAGCATGGGTAACACAATTTCTACAAATAAATTGTCAGGAGTAAGTGTCAAGTTGTGGCAGTTGAGCAGGGAGCATTTGGAAGTGTAGGTAGGCAGTTTGGAATTGTAGGAGGAGAACATTCGCTGGGTGTTTCTGCTAAAATAATCAGCAGTGAAATAGTTAACAATGTTGACAAATTATTTTTAGGTTCAGAATTAACAATCCACTGGGATTGATTGGCCAGTTCAGCCCCATTTAGTGCTATTTTGTTCAGATTGCCTTCAGATACAAGCAGACATCACAGCATTCATTTATACTTGGTCCACATTTCCACATTTCACACTTGGTTCACGTTTTCAAGGTGTTTTTTGCAAGCATAAGAGCTAGGAAAGGAAGGAAGAGAGCTGAGGTTCTGGAACAAAGGTTGGATTCTACTACAAATTCTGCTGTCACAGAATACATGGGATTCCAGCAGCCCATGTTTCAGCCTACAAATTTGGTTGTTCCTATTGGGATCCAGGAAGTCAAAGAGTCCTGATGACATGGAAGGTTTGGGGGTCTGGGAAAGAGCTATAAGAAAACTTGTCACACCAATGGTGGGATAGGCCAGGAATTGAACAGACTATGTGAGGATACTGTTGAGAAGTAGGCCATTTGTGGTGATTTTTTGTGAGGGGACATCTGTCAAGTGAATTGAGTCCTCAAATTTACTTCACAATAGCTCATTGAGCAGCCATCTTAGGAAAACAACTTTTGGTTACCATTGGACTGGATTTGAACTAATGATCAAGAAATAGAAGTCCAGGTCTAATTCCTTGAGCCCTCTTATCCCTTATCATTGCTTCTAAATGGCTATTTATCACCTGTTTTGAATAGCTTCTTTTTTTAGCAGAAGAAAAGTGCTTTACACAGTGTTGCCAATGCTCACAATTTTTATTACAAGTCTCATGATATTTGATACATTTCTTAGGAACCCAAGAGCTGAGGTTTTGTGATTATGTGAGACTTTTTTTTGTTTTTTTAATAAAAGCGGATATTAACTTAATAGTCCTCCTGGTTCGAGAGAAGAGCTTCAGAATGTGATTCAAGTGGGCCCTGAAGGCTCAGAAACCAGATGGTTAATGAACTGAGCCCAACATGTGTGGTTTTTTTTAAATTCCATGATTGTTGGCCTGATTTAGTGTGTTTAATGTTTGAGGTTGGCAATACTGTTCACGTCCAAATCAAGACAGACCCTGACCACTTTATCCAATTATGATCTACTTTGTCTTCCTGGTGGGTCAAACTGGTAAAATCTGCTAGATTTCAAGCTATGGAAATTGTAAAATAATTTAATAATGAGCTACAAATCCATTCCAGGCAGTAAGCAGGAATTTCAGCTTTGTATTTGGCTGTTCTGTTCTTTTTTAACTGGGGAAGCTAGCATTAGTGAAGAAAGACCATCCCAGAGAATCACTAAATAATTTGTCTTTTCTGTTTTTTTATGGAATAAACACCCACTGTCTCTCATGAAGAAAGTTTGATTTAATTAGGGTAGGATTATGTTTTATAATGTTCCCTGTGTTGTTTGCTCCTGGTGTAAATATCTCTAGCAAATAATTACTGTAAGAAGACTGGGGCTAATAGTAAATTCACTCCAATAAGGTTTAATGCTGATGTATGCTATTGATTGGAGGAGCTGACAGTTGTCAGTTTGTAGCATTGGTGATTAAGGTGGAATGATTTGTCACAAGATGATTAAGTGCTAATGAGGAGCTAGTGGACTGGAGAAGTCCCAGTTAATGCACATTACCTAAAGAGGTGTGTAGTCATTAGGACTATAATTCTAAAGGTAACCATGTCTGAGGAATGATTTGTTGCCCTTGTTTGATATTGCTGATATGTTGTGGCAATAGCCATTTGGAAGGTGAGCTTGGCAACCAGAAAGGCTAGAGACTTCTTTTTTTTTTTTTTTAAATGAAATGCAGATGCTTCTGACGTTCCTCAGGAAAGATTCCTGCTTGCCTTGGGTTCATGGAGTTTTCAAACACAGGTAGATACCAAAATTTGGGGTTCCTCAATCTAAACAGGCTAATACAAGCTATACAGAATGGCCACTCAAGATGCTACCTAGCCTGAGTGTCCAGGAGAGCCTAGAGTTTTCACCCATGGTTTTAGGGCTCTCTCTCCCCTCCTCCCCCCTGGTGCTTGTATTCATTGCAGCAACTGCAGCTAGCAAGGCAGTCATTCTCCCTTACCATTGGATGTTTTCAGTCTAAGTAGGTGCCAGGAGGGAAGCAAGCCCTGTGTTCAAAACAGCGTTGCCTGCTGCACCCTATTCCACCTTCTGAGGCTGGGACCATCCCCTCCCTATGGCTAGCTCTTATGTGGTGCTTTTCATCAGCAAAATCTCAAGGTGCTTTACAGAGGTGGGGGTGGCAGTGGGGAAAACTACACCATGGTCAAATCTTGAAGCACACTTTATAGACAGGAGCAACTGGCTGGCTAAGATTGGGGCCATTTGAGATGGTGTGAAGAAAGTCAAGGTGCTGTTACAACTGTCACCACCAGTCTGTCAGTAAGGCAGCTAATTAGGTGGATCTGACACCCTGTGATTGCTCTGGTAAATTGACTCATTATTTGCAGTTGTCTGCCAGGGCCCTTTCCAATTTGCCTGATTAAGAGGCAAAGAAAAGGAGTGTTTCTCTCTCCTTTTTTAACAAGGCTTCCTCCGGCACAAAATTACACATAAAATAAATCTCTACACTAGGAGATTGTCTTCCTAGGTGTTTTGATGCCTATGAGCTGTGCGTATTTTTTCCTGAAGGAAAGAGCCTGGTCCTGTTTATGTGACAAAGGGTGGGATCCGCAAGGGGACTGAAGCCTTGCAATGCCCCCTTAAAGATCTGTTGGCATATTGGGAAGCCATCCTAGTACCCATGGCTGTTCCCAAGGTTGAACAAAATAACATTGTTATAGGTGAGGATGAATTGGATGAGTTTGATATGTGACCTCACCCATCTTTTACCTCTAATATTCTGGGACCAACATAGCTACTACAACAACACGGCATACAGTACTTCTAAGGGGTTTTTCCTTCTAAAATTCTCTCCAGCTGAAGGGAAAGAGGTGCAGGTGTTGGCAGCGACCACTACCTTGTGACAGCCTCCATCAAGCTAAAACTGAGAAGTGTGGGTCCACCAAACAAGGGACATAGATGTTATGATATTGACAAGCTAAAGTCCCTTGAAATACAGAAAGCCTTCATTCTGCAGTTAAAGAACAGGTTGCAAGCACTTGCAGACGTTGATGAAGAGGAGGGCAGCACCATCAGCCAGTTCGGTGGCACAAGCCAGGACATCCGGAACAAAATCAATAAAGCCAGGAACACCTTCAGAAGCTTAAATACAGTCTGGAAATCATCAAAATACAACACCAAAACCAAACTTAAAGATTTATCAGAGCTGGGTACTTTCAACACTACTTTATAGTGCAGAATGCTGGGGAATGAGAAAGTATGACATGTCCAAACTGTCTTCATTCCATACAACCTGCCTCAGAAAAATTCTCTGTATCTTTTGGCCCAGAACAATCTCAAACCAAGATCTATTGATACAGTGCAGCCAAGAGAATCTGAGCACCATCATTGCCAGGAGGCGCTGGAGATGGATCGGTCATGTGCTTCGGATGGAAACTGATTCCATCACCAGAGTAGCAATAGATACCTGAAGAAGAGCTGTAGAAGCTGAGCTGAAAAAACTGGGGCACAGCTAGGGAACCATTGAAAGACTTGCCAGAAACAGACAGGAGTGGAGGAGCTTCGTCACTGTGCCAGAGGCATAATAGGAACATGATGATGATAATGATTGATGACTAGTTTAACTACATAGATTTTTTTTTTAATTGATTTAGATAAACCTGTAAACACACAGGGCCTGAATCTCCTCTCAAGAACAGCACCCTTGAAGCCTGTGGAATTACCCCAGTGTAAAAAAGCAGCGGTGCTGAGAGGAATTTAAAGTTCCATGCATAGGGTATTTGCAACACTTTCTCTTTTTGTGAACTTTCTTGTAAACAGAATTTAGCTTGTACATATGTTTGATGGGCCACAAATACCACAGGAGTGAATTTGAAGCTCTTAATTAAACACATGTTCATAAATACTATTCTCCCATCTCTGCTACCTACCGCCTGCTCTTTTTGCTCCCTGTGTTATATGCAGCTCACTTACTGGAGTATGTAACTAACTTCCTCACAAAAAGAACAGGAGTACTTGTGGCACCTTAGAGACTAACAAGTTTATTAGAGCATAAGCTTTCGTGGAGTCCACGAAAGCTTATGCTCTAATAAACTTGTTAGTCTCTAAGGTGCCACAAGTACTCCTGTTCTTCTTTTTGCGGATATAGACTAACACGGCTGCTACTCTGAAACCTAACTTCCTCACATGCACAAGATAAAGGAGATTATTCTAGCAGTGGTGCGGCCTAATGGATAGCCTCCCTAACTGGAGCTCTGACCTGGGTTCTATTCCCAGCTCTGCTGAGGAGTGACTTCGGGCAAGTCACTTCACCCTTCTGTGTCTTTTGTAAAGCACTCTGAGATCCACAGAGGAAAAGCACTATCTGAGAGCTAGGTATTATTATTCTACACCTTGCCATAAAGAGGGATGGCCTACTAGTCTGATCACAAGACTGGAAGCCAGGAACCAGTGAATGGGTTTTTTTTGTTTGTTTGTTTGTTTTTTAATTCCTGGCATTATTATGACTCCCTCTCTGGCATCAGGCAAGTCACTTAACTTTTCTATGCCTCATTTTCCCCCAGGTGTAATGTGGGAATTAGTATCCCCACATGACAGGAGGGTAGAAAATAAGTTAATTAAATGTTTCAGAGTGCTTTGAAGATGAAAAGCACTAGACATATAATAAGTAGCATATACAGTACAAACAAACTTAGCTATGTATCTCTCAGACTATGACTAAAGGAGCAAAGAGGCTGCTTTAACCAGGGGTGTTGCATCTATCCCGTAATTAAGAGATTGTCTCAATTATCCCTTCAGTGTACTGTATCCTCCTGGCTGTGTAGTGAATGACATTGTAACAAACTGGCAGAGGTAGCTGGAGAAAAGCTTGTCAGCCAGCGAACTGAAGCAACATATTTAATAGGGAATAGCTTTTCAGAGGACTCCGGTAGGTGCTTGCACTTGGATCTGGCCTGAAATAAATTTAGACTCAACTGTCCTCTCGGTATCCTAAACTTTATGCCCCTCGACACATAGGGCAAACCCAGAAGCTTTCCCTGGTCCCAGGCAGCGTTGCAAGTGGGTCAGTCTGGCATGAATAGTTCCCTGCTGTGATGAAGCTGTCAAGATGCAGAGATTCTTCCTGGTACGTCCCCCTCAGCTGGCATCAAAACAGACCTGATCTGGTGGCCCCAGGGACAAACCCTCTCAGGGGAGATTGCCATATAGACAAATGGGAGACCCAGACTAAAAGTTGCTACTTGTCCTGAATATACAGGGCCTGGAAGGCAGGCTTATGGGAGGTGAACCGTGTAGATGCAGGCAGGTACAGCGTGGGGTCCTTTTTCCAGTGCACCTCAATCCAGATCTGCAGCATGCCTTGCTATTCTTGTGCTGGGCCCCCCACCAGGTCTGCCAATGCACCTCCATCTGGACCTACATCACCTCCTGCTACTCTAGTCCTGAGCCCACAGCACTAATAATGCACCTCAATTCTGACCCAGTGTCATTTGTTACTGCCCAGCCAAGGGGCACCCATTCTCAGAGTACTGACAGAGAGACATGTGCAGCTTGCATATGAGAGACAAGGTGGGTGAGGTAATATCTTTAATTTTCGACCAACTTCTGTTGGTGGAAGAAGCTCTTCTTCAGGTCTGGGTAACTTACTTCTCGGAGGCCTGCTCTACACTAGGAAATTAAGTCAGTATAACTCTGTCATTCAGGGGTGTGAAAAATCCACCCCCACTACGCCAAACAACCCAGTTAAACCAACCTAACACCTGCTGTAGACAGCATTAGGTCAATGGGAGGATTCGCCTGTCGACCTAGTTATTGCCTCTAGGGAGGTGGGTGTAGTACCTACATCATGGGAGACGCTCTCCAGTCAACATAGGCCTTGGCTACACTTGTAGATGTACAGCGCTGTGAGGTAAACCTGTCTTCGTACAGCTGAGTAGGGAAAAGCGCTGGAGTCTGTCCACACTGACAGTTGCCAGCGCAGTGGTGTGGCGACACTTGCAACATTTGCAGTTGGGAGCGGTGCATTATGGGCAGCTATCCCAGCATTCATGTGGCTGCAACGTGCTTTTCAAAACGGGGGGTGGGGTGGATTGTAACAGGGAGTGTGGGAGAGAGAGAGTGCTTTTTGGAGCATGTCAGCTCTCTATTTTGCAAGTTCTGAACTCCCGTCCCCCTGCTCATTCATTCACTCACTCAAAGCAAGCTGCAAACTGTTTGCTTTTCTCTGCGGTATGAGGTTTGAAACCGGCACTTCCGCATTCCTGCAGCAGGTCACAACAATGGAGAGGATTGGCCACTTGACAAGGTGATTAGTACAGCCCTGCAAGCGTTTACACTCACACCCGTGAGTCCTAGCCACTCCGCTGCAGCTGTTATTCCTCTCCGAGATGTGGAGTACCTGCAACGGTGTACCCAGAGAGATACAGCGGTGCAAATGCCCTGCCAGTGTGGACGGGGAGTGAGTTACAGCTTTGGGGAGGCTTTACAGCGCTGTAACTGCCAAGGCCATAGAGAGCGAGCATCTTCACTGAAGTGCATCTGCATGCACTGCTGCAACTATAAGTGTGGACAAGCCCTGGGTGTCCAAGCTAAATACAAGGTGGGACAGATTGTTAAACATAAGGGATTAACACATGTTGTAAAAAATAGGGTTATCATATTTTAAGCCTCCAAAAGGAGGACACTCCACGGGGCCCTGCCCCAGCCCTGCCCCCAACCCCGCCCCTTCCCCAAAGTCCCCGCCCCAACTCCGCCCCCTCCCCTGCTTCCCGCGAATATTTGATTTGCGGGAAACCTGAAGCAGGTAAGGCGGGTGTGGGGGGAGGAGACGCGGCCCAGTCTGCCCCCCCCCCCCTCGGCGTCTCCAGCCTGGGTCAGCCCGCCCAGCACTGCCGGTCCCCAGCCGAGCACCCCCGGCCCGCCCAGCACCGCCGGACCCCGGGCCCCCGGGATTTCCCCCCGGACGGGGATTTGGAGCCCAAAAAGCCGGACATGTCCGGGAAAATCCGGACGTATGGTAACCCTAGTAAAAAACCACTTAAATGAAGGGAGCACTTAACACCACTGCAGTCGGAGGACAAAAGAGGGTTAGTAGGTGAGATTGTGATTTTTAGCTTCTAGCAGAGTTATGAATTTAAGTTCCCAGGCCTGTCTCCTGAAGGTCATGTGGACAAGTCCCAAACCCAGTTGTCATCTATGTAGATATTCACAAGACATTTACTCTCAAAATAATATAGAATAAAAGGAAGCAGGATCACCAATCCCCAAGCCTTTAGAAATCATGAGTCCAGCCTCCCAAAATCATGATGTGCTTTTAAAAATATGTTTTTTTTTTTATTTGCCGTCTAGTTGCATTTTATTTTGAGCCTTTGGAATACACTCAGGTCTTGACAACAAGACCTTTCTCCATTACTATACAGGCTAAAAGCACTTTTTTTTTTTTTAGTGAAAGTTGAGATTCCCATGTAATAACATGCCACCTGGAGCTAGGGCTGTAAGAAAAACACCAAAAATTGTGAGTTGATTGGGGCAGGAGAAGGGGAATAATTATACCATCTGGTGGTTCCCCCTGCCTCTAACTCATCAGAGTGAGCAGGACCAGTTCAGAACAGGCACAAGAGCCTGCTCTTCCCTGGGGAGCCTCATGAGTTAGTGTATTTACCACATGCTTTCTCCCATGATCTATGTGCAACAGGCTGGAAGATCATTGGCCCTGCCTGCCCTGCCTGTCAGGCAGATGTTTAAATCAGCGACTGATGTATCGGCTTTTGGATTAAGAAGCTGTTTAAAATGGATTCCCAACTGGGCCCCTCTGTTTTAGCTTTGATGTGATTTCAAGCAACTTTCCTTGAAGTTTTATCTCTTGTTCAGCTATTTGCAGGTCCATAGACAGCTAGGTATGTACTTCCTCTGAAGCAGTAGCCCATGGTACTGATGACCAATACTCCATATATAATGGGAGTAAAGGAGAGAGGTATGTGAAGTGAGTTTATTTACTGCCATCTCTCTGCTTCCCTCCATGGGCCTGATCCAAACCCCACTGAAGTCTTCAGTGTTCCGAAAGATGTGTGCGTCATGCACCTTTCTGGGCCAGCCTGCGTTAATGTCAATGAAATGCCCACGGTGATCCACAAGCACCTGGAGAAGCATATAGAAATACCCCTTCCAATCAACGTACTCAGAGGCTAAGTGGGCTGGTGCCAGAATTGGAATATGCGTCCCATCTATCGCCCCTCCGCAGTTAGGGAAACCCATTTGTGCAAAGCCAGCCACAATGTCATGCATGTTACCCAAAGTCACGGTTGTTCTGAGCAGGATGCGATTAATGGCCCTGCAAACTTGCATCAACACAATTCCAATGGTCGACTTTCCCACTCCAAACTGGTTAGCGACTGAGTTGCCAGCTTCCAGATTGCAATAGCCACCCGCTTCTCCACTGGCAGGGCAGCTCTCAATCTCGTGTCCTTGTGCCGCAGGATGGGGGCGAGCTCAGCACACAGTCCCATGAAAGTGACTTTTCTCATCCGAAAGTTCTGCAGCCACTGCTCGTCATCCCAGACTTGCAGGACGATGTGATCCCACCACTCAGTGCTTGTTTCCCGAGCCCAGAAGTGGCGTTCCACGGTGATCAGCATGTCCGTGAATGCCACAAGCAATCTCGTGTCGTATGCATTACTCAAGTCAATATCATCATTGGAGTCCTCACTGTCAGTTTGGAGTTACTCGACTGCCAAACATGACATGCTGGCGAGACTCGTCAGCATATTCCTCAGCAGTTCGGGCTCCATTCCCGCAGACCAAAAGGGAAGACAGAGTGCACGGTACAAAAAAAGTTGAAAGATGGCACCAAATGTGGACGGAAGCAGAGGGATTGCTGGGATGCGAACTGATGCATCACAGGGCGTTGGGACAGGACCCAGAATGCCCCGTACCCCCCGTCCCCTTCCCACAAGCCACAGCGCCAGAATGGGAAGAGGTGCTCTGTGGGATAGCTGCCCATAATGCACCACTCCCAATGCTGCTGCAAATGGGGCCACGCCAGTGTGCTTGCAGCTGTCAGTGTGGACAGACTGCAGCGCTTTCCCTACTGTGCTCTACGAAGGCTGGTTTAACTCAAAGCGCTCTACATTTGCAAGTGTAGCCATGCCCTTATTGATAGTAGGTAGGACAATTCCAGTTGCAATTTCTCACAATTGTCCCTCTGGTATGGGTGGATCTTTCTTTTTGGGATGGGTATGTAACACCTTCTGTTGAAGATCAACCCTTCATGGTAATTTGTCTCTCTTCTGCTTGGTGATTTACACAGACATAGAGACTAACAATACAACTGCTCAAATATTACCTTGCAGTATGGGATACAGACCACTAAACACTGAGAATGGGGTGGAGATTAAAGATAATCTAGGCATGGCCCAAAACCTAAACAAATACTTTGCCTCAGCTTTTAATGAGGCTAACAAAGAGTTTGGAGTAGTGGCAGGGTGGATAATAGGAAGGGGGAGGTAGAAATTACCACATCTGAGGTGGAAGTCAAACTCAAACATCTTAATGGGACTAAAATGGGGAGGAGGGGTCAGATAATCTGTATCCAAGAATATTAAAGGAATTGGCACATGAAATTGCAAAGTCAGTAGCAAGGATTTTTAATGAATCTGTAAACTTGGGGGTTGTACCTGTGATTGGAGAATTGCTAATATGGTTCCTGTTTTTTAAGAAGGGTTCGGGGGAAAGTGATCCAGGAAACAGTTGTATGCAAGGTTTTGGAACAATTTTTGAAAGGGAAAGTAGTTAAGGACTAGGATGACCAGATGTCCCGATTTTATAGGGATAGTCCTGATTTTTGGGGCTTTTTCTTATATAGGCTCCTATTACCCCCCACCCCCGTCCCGATTTTTCACACTTGCTGTCTGGTCACCCTATTAAGGACATAGAGGCTAATGGTAATTGGGATAAAAAAAACAACATGGTTCTAAAAAGGTAGATTGTGCCAGACCAACCTGATCTCCTTTTTTGAGAAGATTACTGCATTTCCTTTGTCTAAAAAAAAAAAAATCAGTTGACGTAATCTGCCTGGATTTCAGTAAGGCATTTGATTGAGTTCCACATGGGAGATTGTTAGTTAAATTGGAGAAGATGGGGATTAATATGAGAATTAAGGAACTGGTTAAAGGGGAGACTACAACGGGTCATACTGAAAGGTGAATTGTCAGGCTGGAGGGAGGTTACTAGTGGAGTTCCTGGATCGGTCTTGGGACCAACCTTATTTAACATTTTTGTTACTGATCTTGGAACAAAAACTGGGAGTGTGCTAATAAAATTTGCAGCTGACACAAAGTTGGGAGGTATTGCCAATATGGAGGAGGACCGGATTATCAAACAAGAAGATCTGGGCAACCTTGTAAACTGGAGTAATAGAAATAGGATGAAATTGAATAGCGCAAAATACAAGGTCATGCATTTAGGGACTAACAACAAGAATTTTTGCTATAAACTGAGGACGTATCAGTGGGAAATGACAGAGGAGAAAGACCTGGTGTAGTGGTTGATCACAGGATGACTATGAGCCACTAATGGCTTTAAGCTGGTGGCATAAGTTAGAGCTTCTCCTCTGCAACTTTAATTTACACCAGGGCCTGGCAATTCAAGATCAGGGAGCTGCAACTATCTGCTGCTCCCCTTTCCCTGCAGAGCTTGGGCAGGGTGAATCTGCAATGATGTGTTCAGAGATCTGTTTACTCTCATGGAGCTAGTCTGCAACCTGATTCTTTCATCCCTACCGATAGGTTGTGAAAAGGCCATGTGTGTCCTCCTCATGGAAACTCCCTTTATATTGTTTTCCTGCCCGGCTCCTTCCCTTGCTGGCTGATGCTGTTGACAAACCAGTGTTGTCTGTGTAAAGGACAAGGCATCAAGCTCTCATGGCTGAAAGATTCTAGTTGGACTTTTGCCAGCAAGTGGGTGTAGCAGCTGGCGTGGGAAAGCTTTCCACTTAAGGGGAAGAAGGGAAGGAAAACTAACAAGAGATTTAGCAATCAGATGGCTCCGGACTCATACCTCTCTACCTGCTAGGTTGTTAATAATCATTTGCCCTTTAACAGTAACCCTCTGCCCTTAAATCATAAATCCCTGATGCTTACCTTGCCCTTTCATTCAAGGATCTTAAACATCATTACAGCTGTTAATTAATTCTCCCTACCCACCTCTTGCTGATGGGGAAACTGAGCTCACTCTGTGAGACGGTGGCAGAGTAGGGAAAGGGAACACAGTCGTTCTGACAGCCAGATCCCTGCTCCAACTTCTAAAGTACTCACACTTCTAAAGCATAAAGAACGGGGGAAGGGAGGTATTAATGTGGCTTACTGGGCCATGCCTACTGATGTCATATAAGAGGGGAAATGTAATGTTTTAAAATAAATAATTGGAGTTGTCCATACAAAATACAAAAGGAATGTCTTTTTTCACTAGTAGGTTCCTCAATTCTCCTAGTGTGTGGAGTAAACTTGTATTTGGCCTAAAGCGTAGGGTATGTCTACACTACGGGATTACTCTGAATTTACAGAATTTGATTTTTGGCAACCGATTGTATAAAGTCAAGTGCATGCGGCCACACTAAGCACATTAATTCAGCGGTGTGCGTCCATGTACCGAGGCTAGCATCGACTTCCGGAGCGTTGCACTGTGGGAAGCTATCCCATAGTTCCCGCAGTCTCCCCCACCCATTGTAATTCTGGGTTGAGATCCCAATGCCTGATGGAGCCAAAAACATTGTCGCTGGTGGTTCTGGGTACAGCCTCACCCCTCCCGTGAAAGCAACGGCAGACAACCGTTTCGTGCCTTTTTTCCTGGGAGAACTGTGCAGATGCCATACCACGGAAAGCATGGAGCCTGCTCAGCTCAAGACAGCAGTCATGAACATTGTAAACACCTCGCACATTATCATGCAGTTTATGCTGAACCAGGACCTGAAAAAACAGGCGAGGAGAAGGCGGCTACGGCAGTGCGGCAACGAGAGTGATGAGAACATGGACACAGAATTCTCTCAAACCGCGGGCCCCGGCGCTTTGGAGATCATGCTGTTAATGGGGCAGATTCTAGCCATGGAATGCCGATTCTGGGCCCGGGAAAAAAGCACAGACTGGTGGGACCGCATAGTGTTGCAGGTCTGGGACGATTCCCAGTGGCTGCGTAACTTTCGCATGCGTAAGGGCACTTTCATGGAACTTTGTGACTTGCTGTCCCCTGCCCTGAAGCGCCAGAATACCAAGATGAGAGCAGCCCTCTCAGTTGAGAAGCGAGTGGTAATAGCCCTGTGGAAGCTTGCAATGCCAGACAGATACCGGTCAGTCGGGAATCAATTTGGAGTGGGCAAATCTACTGTGGGGGCTGCTGTGATGCAAGTAGCCAAAGCAATCACTGAGCTGCTGCTACCAAAGGTAGTGACTCTGGGAAATGTGCAGGTCATAGTAGATGGCTTTGCTGAACTGGGATTCCCTAACTGTGGTGGGACGATAGATGGAACCCATATCCCTATCTTGGCACCGGAGCACCAGAGCAGCCAGTACATAAACCGCAGGGGGTACTTTTCAATGGTGCTGCAAGCACTGGTGGATCAAAAGGGACGTTTCACCAACATCAACGTGGGCTGGCTGGGAAGGGTTCATGACGCTCGCGTCTTCAGGAACACTAATCTGTTTAAATGGCTGCAGCAAAGGATTTACTTTCCAGACCAGAAAATAACCGTTGGGGATGTTGAAATGCCTATAGTTATCCTTGGGGACCCAGCCTACCTCTTAATGCCATGGCTCATGAAGCCATACACAGGCAGCCTGGACAGGAGTCAGGAGCTGTTCAACTACAGGATGAGCAAGTGCAGAATGGTGGTAGAATGCCCTTTTGGACGTTTAAAGGGTCACTGGCGCACTTTACTGACTTGCTCAGACCTCAGCCAAACCAATATTCCCATTGTTACTGCTGCTTGCTGTGTGCTCCACAATCTCTGTGAGAGTAAGGAGGATACCTTTATGGTGGGGTGGGAGGTTGAGGCAAATCGCCTGGCCACTGATTATGCGCAGCCAGACACCAGGACGATTAGAAGAGCACACCAGGAAGAGCACACATCAGAGAAGCTTTGAAAACCAGTTTCATGACTGGCCAGGCTACGCTGTGAAAGTTCTGTTTGTTTTTCCTTGATGAAAACCTGCCCCCTTGATTGACTCATTCCCTGTAAGCAACCCACCCTCCCCCTTCGATCACAGCTTGCTTTCAAAGGAAATAAAATCACTATCATTTAAAAATCATGTATTCTTTATTAATTGATTATAAAAAGAGGGAGAGAACTGACAAGGTAGCCTGGGTGGGGTTGGGGAGGAGGGAAGGAAAAGGCCACTTCAAAAGTTCAAAATAATGACAGCCTTTTGCTTGGGCTGTCCACTGGGGTGGAGTGGCAGGGTGCATGGAGCCTCCCCCCCCCCCTGCGTTCTTATACCTCTGGGTGAGGAGCTATGGAACTTGGGGAGTGGGGAGGGCGGTTATGCAGGGGCTGCAGCGGCACTCTGTGATCCTGTTGCCATTCCTGAAGCTCCACCAGACGCTGGAGCATGTCCGTTTGCTCACGCAGCCGCCCCAGCATTGCATCCTGCCTCCTCTGATCTTCCTGCCACCACCTCTCATCTTGGGCGTCCCTCCTCTCTTCACGTTCATCCCTCCTTTCTTCACGTTCGTGCCTCCTTTCCTCACATTCACTGGCATCTTTCCTGTACTTTGATCCGTGCCTTTCCACTTATTCAGATGAGCTCTTTCATCACGGATCGATTGCATGATTTCTGAGAACATTTCGTCTCGTGTGCGTTTTTTTTCGCCGCCTTATCTGAAATACCCTTCAGGATGGAGGAGGGAGGCTTGAAAAATTTGCAGCTGCGGGAGGGAGGGAAAAAAGAGAGAGAAGAATTTAAAAAGATACATTTTACAGAACAATGCTTATACTCTTTCACGGTGAACAACACTATTCACATTACATAGCACATGTGATTTCGGTACAAGGTTGCATTTTGCATCTTATATTGAGTGCCTGCAGCTTTGGTGTTGGAGATCAGACACAGGTCCGGGCAACAGAATTCAGCTTGCATGCAGCCATGATAAGCCATTGTCTTTTGGCTTCTGCAACCTTCATAAAAGCAGTGCCCTCCTTTCCCATACCAAACAAAGCCTGTTAAGTGCTGCGGTTTTCCTGTTAACGTGCAGCAGCAGAAACCAAACTAAACCCCACCACCACCCATCCAATTCTCTGGGATGATCGCTTTACCCCTCCCCCCCACCGCGTGGCTGGTATCAGGGAAGATCCCTGCAGAAACCAAACTAACCCCCCCCCCATCCAATTCTGTGGGATGATCATTTTACCCCTCCCCCCACTGCGTGGCTGGTATCAGGGAAGATCCCTGCTAGCCAAACGCGAAAAGCTCAGCGCCAATGCCCCCCCCCCCCAGCTTGGCTAACTGCAGGGAAGGATTTATTTTCAGCCACAGGCAAACAGCCCAGTAGGAACGGCCACCTCTGTCCCCTTAATTAAATTCCCGTATTTCAACCAGGTTACCATGAACGATATCACTCTCCTGAGGATAACATAGTGAGATAAAAGAACAGGAGTACTTGTGGTACCTTAGAGACTAACAAATTTATTTGAGCATAGGCTTTCGTGGGCTACAGCCCACTTCTTTGGATGCATAGAATGGAACACACAGAAAGAAGATATTTATACATACAGAGAACATGAAAAGGTGGAAGTAGCCATACCAACTGTAAGAGGCCAATCAATTGAGATGAGCTATCATCAGCAGGAGAAAAAAAAACTTTGAAGTGATAATTGAGATGACCCATAGAAGGTGTGAGGTTACTTAACATGGGAAATAAATTCAAGTAGTGTAATGACCCAACCATTCCCAGTCTCTGTTTAGACCTAAGTTAATTGTATCTAATTTGCATATTAATTCAAGTTCAGCAGACTCTCTTTGGAGTCTGTTTTTGAAGTTTTTTTGTTGCAAAATTGCCACCTTCAAGTCTGTCACTGTGTGGTTAGAGAGGTTGAAGTGTTCTCCCACTGGTTTCTGAATGTTATGATTCCTGATGTCAGATTTGTGTCTATTTATTCTTTTGCGTAGAGACTGCCCAGTTTGGCCAATGTACATGGCAGAGGGGCATTGCTGGCACATGATGGCATATATCACGTGGGCAATGTGCAGGTGAATGACGGATGTTGCTTGAATGCCAGCAAACACTGGGACCATACGCTGCCAGGCTTTGTCATGCAATGATACCAGATTACTTGCTACTAGCATGGCGTGGTCAAGTGTCCTACCATGGAGGACGGAATAAGGCTGCACTGCCCAGAAACCTTCTGCAAAGGCTTTTGGAGTACCTCCAGGAGAGCTTCATGGAGATGTCCCTGGAGGATTTCCGCTCCATCCCCAGACACATTAACAGACTTTTCCAGTAGCTGTACTGGCCGCAAATGCATCCCAAGTCCTCAGGGCAAATTAATCATTAAAAAACGCTTGCTTTTAAACCATGTTTTATATTTACAAAGGTACACTCACCAGAGTTCCCTTCCATGCAGGGCCGCTGCAACCCATTAGGCGACCTAGGCGGTCGCCTAGGGCACTAGCATTTGTGGGGTGGCATTTCGGGTCCTTCGGTGGCGACTGCGGTGACTGGATCTTCGGCTGCCCCGGTCATCGTCCGCATTTAGGCGTGGGGGGTGGCACACAGGAGACCCGCTCCCCGCCCACCTCTGCTCTGTCTCCTCCCCTGAGCACGCCACCCCACTCTGCTTCTCTCCCTCCCAGGCTTGCGACGCCAAACAGCTGATTGGCGCCGCAAGCCTGGGAGGCGGGAGAAGTTGAGTGGCGACAGTGTGCTCAGTGAGGAGGCAGAGCAGAGGTGAGCTGGAGTGGGGAGCTGCCGCACGGCTCCCCGGGCTGGGAGGAGCTGTCACAGAGTGGGAGCCTCAGGGCGGAGGGGGGGGAGCTGTTGAGGGGGGTGTGTGTGCCTCAGGGCGGGGGGGGGGGCAGAGAGCTGCCATTGGGCTCGGGGAGGGGAGAGCGCAAGGTGGAAGTTTCACCTAGGGCGCAAAACATCCTTGCACCCGCCCTGCTTCCACGGCTTCATGGTCTGGGATACCGCCTTGGGAGGGTACTTCAGTCAGGCTGAGAAAAAGATCCTGGCTGTTGGGGAGAACGGAGTGCTGTGTGCTCTCCGCAAGCTCGTCCTCCTCCTCATCATCATCATCTTCCCCGTCCGCAGAATCCTCAGGCATGACTGAGATTACCCCGCCTCGGAATCCACGGTCAGGGGTGGGGTAGTGGTGGCGCCCCCCGCCCTAGAATTGCATGCAGCTCAGCGTAGAAGCAGCATGTCTGTGGCTCTCCACCGGACCTTCCGTTTGCTTCTTTGGTTTTTTGGTAGGCTTGTCTGCAGTAGCATAGCTAGCAGGGTGCAGGGGAAGCAGCCGCTTCCCCTCAGCAAATTTCCCCAAAGCAGTGCCTTTCCAAAGGCGGACGGAGGAGCGAGGGGAGGCGCACCATGCTGCCGCGGCTGGAAGAGCAGCAGGGGGAGAGGGGCGCACCATGCGGCCCGCAGCGCGGCCGAAGCCGCGGCCGGAGGAGCGGGGAGGGGGTGCAGGCTGCCCTCCCGCAGGCCGCAGCACAGCCGGCAGCTATGGGTGGGTGGCGGGCGCGCTGCTGAAGGAGCTTGGGGAGGCGCACCATGCTGCCGGTGCTGGAGGAGCGGGAGGAGGCGCAGGCTGGCGGCTGGCAGCAACCGGGGATGGCGGGCACGGCTGGAGGAGCGGGGTGCGGAGAGCGCAGCATGGTGGCCAGCAGTCGCAGCCAGAGGTGTGAAGGGCGGGGGGGCCGCAGGGGTGGCACGGCAGGGCCGGAGGAGCCATGGGGGAGAGGGGCGGAGCGGCCAGAGGAGGAGCCAGACAAGGGGGGCGTGCCCAGAGGAGGAGCCAAGGGGGCGCCTTTTTTATGTTTGCTTACCCTCTTCTTAGAAGCTGGCTACGCCACTGCTTGTCTGAGCTCCTTAACTTTCACGCGGCACTGATATGAGTCCCTATTATGGCCTCTCTCCATCATGCCCTTGGAGATTTTTTCAAATGTTTTGGCATTTCGTCTTTTGGAACGTAGTTCTGCTAGCATGGAATCCTCTCCCCGTATAGCGATCAGATCCACTACCTCCCGTACAGTCCATGCTGGTGCTCTTTTTCGATTCTCGGACTGCATGGTTACCTGTGCTGATGAGCTCTGCGTGGTCACCTGTGCTCTCCACGCTGGGCAAATAGGAAATGAAATCCAAAAGTTCCCGGGGCTTTTCCTGTCTACCTGGCCAGTGCATCCGAGTTCAGATTGCTGTCCAGAGCAGTCACAATGGTGCACTGTGGGATAGCTCCCGGAGGCCAATACCATCGAATTTCATCCACACTAACCCTAATTCGAATCGGCAATGTCGATTTCAGTGCTACTACCCTTGTCGGGGAGGAGTACAGAAATCGATTTTAAGAGCCCTTTATGTCGAAGTAAATGGCTTTGTTGTGTGGACGGGTGCAGGGTTAATTTGATTTAACGCTGCTAAATTCGACCTAAACTCAGAGTATAGACCAGGCCGTAGAATGGAGTCCTTCAGGAGAGGGCAGTGTGGTCCAGTAGCTAGATTGCAGGCTTGGGAGTCAGGAGGTCTGGGTTCTATCCCCAACTCTGCCGCAGACTTACTCTGTTCCCGTGGGCAAGGCACTCCCCTGTCTGTGCCTTCAGTTCTCTCTCAGTAAAAATGGGGATA
Organism: Trachemys scripta elegans; assembly: GCF_013100865.1. Lineage (NCBI taxonomy): Eukaryota > Metazoa > Chordata > Testudines > Emydidae > Trachemys > Trachemys scripta. The sequence goes on from NC_048301.1 coordinate 111,647,298, forward strand.
AGGCTGCCCTTCGTTTGTAGAAGCTGTTTGAGATCAGGAAGGTAAAAGCACTGTGAAAATGGCAAGCATTACTGGAGAAGTTTGCAAGTGCAATAAAGTACTGCCAGGGGTATGTTGCCCCAAGGCTTCAACAATGAGATTGTTCTATAGAAATTTGTGAAATATAATTGTGAACAATGACAAAGTGTAAACATGGGCAAAGCTAATTAAGCATAGGGAAGCAATGCCTCAAGGTGTACAGTTACTCCCAGATCTACATTTCATTGGCCACTCAGGTTCCTGCTGTTTCTCTCCCCCACCCTGGAGTCCCACACATTCCCATCACAAAAGCCTTTCCATGTTTATCACCCCACCCCTGAATACTTGGCTATGGTATTCAAAATGTTACAGATTACTACTTGCAGGCCTAAGGTGTTAGCTCCGCTTTGCAGTTGGCTGCCCTGCCAGATATAGCTATCCCCTTTAAGGATGATCTTCAGAGCCTGTCAGTGGCACTCTTCAATTATCCTGAGTGAGTGCAAGGCTCTCCCTCAAGACCTGAGCATGCTACTCCCCCCCACCCGCACAGTGGGGGAAGCTAAGGGCTGGGAATCTACCTGGTGTTTCCCAGCCCAGGTACCATTGTGGAGCTCCAGGCCTGAATTCTTCCTTTATTATAAAGTACTTGAATGACCCAACCTGCAATTGTGTTTCATTAAACTCTCCTCTGTCAGTATTGGTGGCTGATCCTAATCATACAACCTAGCAATGATTACAACCTAGGTAGTTTACACCTGGATACATCTATCCCACCTTTTCCCTTCTTCCCACTCCAGGTGGGTTCTTTCTGTACCTGGGCACCCAGGGCCTGACTCTCCACTGTGGGTTCATAGAATCATAGAATTTTTTCATTTGACCAGAGCTCGGAGAGCCGGGAAGCGACCTCAGGAGGTCATCTAATCCAATCCCCTGCTCAAAGCAGGACCAACCCCAACTAAATCATCACAGCCAGGGCTTTGTCAAAAAAACTTAAAAATCTCTAAGGATGGAGAGTCTACCACCTCCCTAGGTAACCCATTTCAGTGCTTCACCACCATCCTAGTGAAATAGTGTTTCTTAATATACAACCTAGACCTCTCCCACTGCAACTTGAGACCATTGCTCCTTGTTCTGTCATCTGCCACCATTGAGAACAGGCTAGCTCCATCCTCTTTGGAACCCCACTTCAGGTAGTTGAAGGCTGCTATCAAATCCCCCCCTCACTCTTCTCTTCTGCAGACTAAATTACCCCAGTTCCCTCAGCCTCTCCTTGTAAGTCATGTGTCCCAGCTCCCTAATAATTTTCATTGCCCTCTGCTGGACCCTCTCCAATTTGTCCACATCCCTCCTGTAGTGGGGGGACCAAAACTGGATGCAATACTCCAGATGTGGCCTCACCAGTGCCAACTAGAGGGAAATAATCACTTCCCTCAATCTGCTGGCAATGCTCCTACTAATGCAACCCAATATGCCATTAGCCTTCTTGGCAACAAGGGCACACTGCTGACCCATATCCAGCTTCTTGTTCACTGTAATACCCAGGTCCTTTCCTGCAGAACTGCTGCTTAGCCAGTTGGTCCCCAGCCTGTAGCAGTGCATAGGATTCTTCCTTCCTAAGTGCAGGACTCTGCACTTGTCCTTGTTGAACCTCATCAGATTTCTTTTGGCCCAATCTTCCAATTTGTCTAGGTCACTCTGGACCCTATCCCTACCCTCCAGTGTATCTACCGCTCCTCCCAGCTTAGTGTCATCTGCAAATTTGCTGAGGGGAAAATTAATCCCATCGTCCAGATCATTAATAAAAATGTTGAACAAAACCGGCCTCAGGACTGATCCCTGGGGCACTCCGCTTGAGACCAGCTGCCAACTAGACGTCGAGCCATTGATCACTACCCATTGAGCCCAACAATCTAGCCAGCTTTCTATCCACCTTATAATCCATTCATCCAATCCATACTTTTTTAATTTGCTGCAAGAATACTGTGGGAGACTATATCAAAAGCTTTGCTAGTGTCAAGATATATCACATCCATCACTTTCCCCATATCCACAGAGGCAGTTATCTCATCATAGAAGGCAATCAGTTTGGTCAGGCATGACTTGCCCTTGGTGAATCCATGTTGACTCTTCCTGATCATCTTCCTCTCCTCCAAGTGCTTCAAAATGGATTCCTTGAGGACCTGCTCCATGATTTTGCCGGGGACTGAAGTGAGGCTGACTGGTCCGTAGTTCCCCTTTCTTCCCTTTTTAAAATATGGGCACTACATTTGCCTTTTTCCACTGGTCTGGGACCTCCCCCGATTGCCACAAATTTTCAGAGATAATGGCCAATGGCTCTGCAATTACATGAGCCAACTCCCTTAGCACCCTTGGATGTATTAGATCTGGACCCTTTATACTTGTGTGAAGTGTGTGTGAAACAGCCCCTAGTGTGATGGAGAATTATGACTGGTAGCACTTTGCACTGTAAATAAATACAAAAGTTATATCCTTGGAGAATCAAGGAATATATTAGTTCCCACACTCAGGCCTCAAGCACATGTCTAAAATTAAGCACGTAAGTAGTCCTGCCATGGCACAACATGGGAATTAAATCTTAAAGTTACACACGAGCTTAGGTGTTTTGCTGGATTGGGGCCCCGGTCCATGAGGAGAGGTACCTCAAATTGCCTCCACCAGTGAGTGGCAAAGATGTGCATCTCCTCTAAAGTTAAAATTGCTAAAAAGTTGGAGGCTGGGGGAAGGCAAATTTACATGGCATAAGGATCTGTGTTGGGGGACTAATGATGATAACCTGTTAATGTGTTATATTTTCAAAAGTGAAAGCTTTATCTCTGGAGGCTGAGTGGAGCCCCAGATCAAAGTATGAGAATAGAGGGTTAGGCTTCATAGACAAGCCATGGCAGGTTAAATGCCTTTACTTCTGCAGAAAGATAGACAAACCAGATCACGCCGGGAAGCCCAGCTCCCAGTGGGGGACAGATTAGCAATGCCACTGGTATATTTACACACGTGGAAGGAGTGAGCGCCAGTCAGTGACGGTATCTAAGGTTGGGCTTGTGTGGTGCTGCAGTGAAGAGGCTTCTCCATGTTCAGAGGAGAGAGGTCAGGTCTAGATAAACAGTACGTGGTCCCAGTAGCTTTAGTCCCCATCACAGAATCACTGAGGTGGTAAGAAAAACTTTAACAGCTGCAGTGCTGCTTTTGAACCTAACAGTAAAGGATGGGTCAGGAGGTCACTGCTTCAGTGCCCCTGGGAAGGAGAGAACTTTTTCCTGGAAGCCTTTGAAAACCTTAACTAAATTAGCGTGACTGCCTTTGCTAAATGCTTGAGAAATCCAGATGGCTCAGGTCACAGGCTTCCCTATAAGCAGAGACACCAATAACTGTTTGCATTCCCATACCCAGCAACATAAGTAATGGTGCTACTTCCTGGGAAGATTATATATATATATAAAATAGTAGCCAATACATGTGAAAAATAAACATTGTGGTATTTGGAGTTTCTTCTGATATCCCCTTCTCTGCTCCTTCCTTTCCTCTTTCCCTCCACCTTCACTTCTTCATCTCACCTCCTTTTCCACTCTCTCTCCTTTTGCCCTCTTCTCCCTCTACTCTGCCCTATGTCACACAGCTCAGCTCATTGCTGGTGGTGGGACTGGGACATCTGTGGGGAGTTCTAATAATGATAGACAAGAGCCTGAGTCAAAACTCGAAATCCAAACAACCCCCTCACAGGCACACACTGCCGGTGGGAAGTCCTGGAACCCAGATCTGATTTTATTATTGTTATTCATTGTTATTTTTTGCTGGCTCCTTTCCTTGTAATGGCATGAACCAAAGCTGATCCAAACTTCTGAGGTGTTTATTCACAATGTGATTAGGATTTGGCCGCTCAGGTCCATCCCCTAACTTGTATTTCAGGTAAATAGCTGATGCAATGGATTAGCAGATGATTAAACCAGTGGCAGTCTAAGAGTGCTACTTATTACACAAAAATGTGGTCATACTGTTCTCTCTTCCCCAGTTCCCTTTACCCTGTTTCATTTCTCTGCTAGGTCTTGATTGTGAGCTCTGTGTGTCAGGGACTGTTTGCAAAGCACTTGGTGCAGCTGAGCCAATGATCCTTGGCTGGGGCCCCAGGTAGTGCTGTAATACAATAAATATTAACAATATGATAGTGTAGGGGGAAGCAGGGCCGGCTCTGGCTTTTTGGCCGCCCCAAGCAAAAAAAAAAACAAAAAACCAACCAACCAAACAAAAAACAGGGCGGCCAGAACGGCAAAGCAAAAAAAAACCCAAAAACCTGCGACGCGGCCGGAGTGCGGGTGCAGGGGGACCGACTGGGAGGGGGAGGGGGAGGGAGCAGGCGGGAGAGAGAGAAAAGGGGGCGGCCAGGGCTACAGCAGGGGCGCTGCCACACGGCCCCTCCCGCTGCGCCGCCTCCTGCCGTCTGCCGCGAGGGCTCCGCTCCAGTCCGCTCCAGAGGGCGGCTGGAGCAGAACAAAAAAAACCCCCCAAAAAACAACAAAAAAAGCGGCCGTGCCGCCCTAGGATTGGGCAGAATGCCGCCTCCAACAATCTGCCGCCCCAACCACCAGCTTGCTCAGCTGGTGCCTGGAGCCGGCCCTGGGGGGAAGACAGCTACAATGGCAGCTGTTGTTGTTATTACTGATATAGCCCCATAGGTACAAGATGCTGTACAAACGCATAAGAAGGTCAGGGTCTCAATATCTGAGGCGCTTACACTGTAAAGATCTGATCCTGCAGGGTGCTGCTGATCTCCCTGAATTCACATTTAAGTCACATGAAATGCTCAGCAACTTTCAGGGACAGGCCGCTCTGAAGTACCATTGAGGGATGGGAGAACTCCTACAGCTTTAGAATCTGGAAATTCCATCCTTAGACAAGAACATAACCTGGTGGAGAAAGGCAGAACTAGAACCAAAGGCTGGGAGTTAAGGCCAGTTAAATTCAAGTTAGAAATAATGCACAAGTTTTTAACAGGGAAGGTGATTAACCATTGGAACAAATGACCTGGGGATGTGGTGAATTCTCCATCTCTTGAAGTCTTCATGTCAAGACTGGATGATTTTCTGGAAGATGGTGTTTCTGCCAAACACAAGTTATTGGGCTCAATACAAGGGTCACAGGGTGAAATTCTCTGGCCTGTGTTGTTCAGGAGATCAGACTAGCTGATCATTCTGGTCCCTTCTGGCCTTAAAATTGTTGACTCTGAGACCTGACCTCTGTTTGGTCTGACAAATTACAGCTTCCCAGCTGCTTTGATGTTGTATTACTTTTTATTTTTCATTCCTCTGGTTGTCCTGGAAACAGAGAAAAAAATACTTTTAAACAAGATCATTTACTTTCAAGGTGGCATCTTGCACAGCACACTCTGTTGCTTAGTTAAACAAAACATAATGGTTTTAAATTAAATTTCTCTTTGGGGGGGGAGAACAGTTTACATTTAGGGGGAGAGCTTGTTTTGAGAAACATGAAAAATGTCATCAAACTTCAAACTGTCCAAAAGTTCTAACGATTCCATGAAACCTAAGTCCTCAATGAGTCCTCTCTATCCAATTATGGGTCAAGGTGAAGGAGGTGAGCATTGGAAGGCAGGTGAAACAAATTGGTTCGAAGGAGGAAAGGAAGCCAAATCCTTGTTCTGTTGAAGGCAATGGGAGTTTTGTTAATGACTTAGGAAGGATGGCTGAGGAACTGGAGTGGTAGTTGGGAGTTCAGGTTTAAGTTCCTGACTCTGCCACAGCTTTCTTGTATAACCTTACGCGTGCCATTTAATCTCGTTGTACATCGTATGTAAAGTGGGGATGATAATACTTCCAATATCTGTCTAGTCTATTTAGGTTGTAAACTCTTTGGAGCAAGGACTGTCTTGCTTTATGACTGTATAGTATCTCGTACAATGGGGGCCTGATCTTAGTTGGAGCCTCTCTAGGTGATACTGCAATGCTAATAATAATGAGAATGACGTCAGTGGCACCAGGTTTTGTCATGTGCAGAAATACGACTTTTTTGTGGTCACTGGATCCTCAGTTAAGTCAATCAAAATTACAAGACCTTTATTGCACATCTGTAGAGTACTGGCTTTTAAACTGCACGATTAACATCCTAACTGGTGTAGTTTCTCTGTGGAAATAAATTAATTCAGATCAATTTGGGGGAAATTATAGTAGAGCTGCACTTTACGGATGACTAGGAGCTTGTTTGATTAATGTACAGGTTTAAACAGAAAAGCCACTCTGTTTCTGACCTGGGTGCTAGTTGGGTGGTAGGCGAATCAGAATTTGGGCCATGTTGTCAATCCATGGGGGGAGGGATAGCTCAATGGTTTGAGCATTGGCCTACTAAACCCAGGGTTGTGAGTTCAGTCCTTGAGGGGGCCACTTAGGGATCTGGGGCAAAATCAGTACTTGGTCCTGCTAGTGAAGTGACCTTTCAGAGTCCCTTCCAGTTCTATGAGATAGGTATATCTCCATATATAAATAGAAGTGCCATTCTTGGGGAGGGATAGCTCAGTGGTTTGAGCATTGGCCTGTTAAACCCAGGGTTGTGAGCTCAATCCTTGAGAGGCCCATTTAAGGAACTGGGGTAAAAATCTGTCTGGGGATTGATCCTGCTTTGAACAGGGGGTTGGACTAGATGACCTTCTGAGGTCCCTTCCAACCCTGATATTCTATGAACTGCAAACATCCTTCATGGCACAGGCTGTGTGCGCTGTGGTGGCAGGATTCTCAGCCTCCACTGGGAGCAGCAGGATGTGTCCGACACTGCTGACAAAGAACCCAGGGGTATCAGGGTTGTGTTTCAGAAAAAGGCATATCCAGTTCTCCTCATATAGTAAGACGAGTCAGCTCTCTGCATGGCCTTTCATTGTGGGGAATAATTGGGAAAATATAAGAGCCCATCTGTCCTAATGAAAAACAAAACAGTGTGTGTTATTCCTGCCACTTCTTGTCCAGTGATGCCAATCAGGGCCCTGATTGCCAGCCAAGTCAGCAGAATTGAAACTTTTAAACTGGGCAGAGCTTATGGTGAGACTTCAGTAGGTCAGGCGCCAAGTCCTCAGATACTGTGGTGCTCAAATGACTTAGAAAAGCCTATAAGTAAAGACATTATCCATGGATTCACAGAATGGCCCACAGTGAAACAAAACGGATCAGTCCTCGAGGGAACCAAGCAGTCGTGTAACATTGTAGTTACCTGGGTTATACTTCCCAGATTGCACTTGTCTGCCTTTAAGGCAGCCTGTCACACAATTACATAGTATGGTTTATTTATTACAAGACCCAAGGTCACCCATCCTCACTTCTGGTGTCGGGTTACAGCTCGTAGGCGGGCTTCTCTTCATGGAAAATTTTCACCCCAACATAGCAGATTACCTCTTAGGCTGAGAAAGTGACTCTTTTTGTCTGTTGATGCAAATGCTTCTTTGGGAACACTTGGATTCTGGTATTTCCTATCTCTTCTAGTGAGGGAAAACCTCCTCTTGGGAACATGCCCTTTCATGTGCTGAGCCAGGCAGTCAGTGTGCTGTGTAATTTATCTGCAGTACATGAAATATAGCTGCTGAGTCAGGAAAGAACTGTGACTCAGAAACTCCAGGAGCATCAGCAGGTCAAGAGGTATACTCCCAAGGTCAGGAAAAATCCTCTATAAGAGGAAAAAACGGAAAGTATAGTGCAGTGTGCATTATATAGACAGGTTTCAGAGTAGCAGCTGTGTTAGTCTGTATCCGCAAAAAGAACAGGAGTACTTGTGGCATCTAAGAGACTAACAAATTTATTAGAGCATAAGCTTTCGTGGACTACAGCCCACTTCTTCGGATGCATATAGAGTGGAATAAATATTGAGGAGATATATATACACACATACAGAGAGCATAAACAGGTGGGAGTTGTCTTACCAACTCTGAGAGGCCAATTAAGTAAGAGAAAAAAAACTTTTGAAGTGATAATCAAGATAGCCCAGTACAGACAGTTTGATATCAAACTGTCTGTACTGGGCTATCTTGATTATCACTTCAAAAGTTTTTTTTCTCTTACTTAATTGGCCTCTCAGAGTTGGTAAGACAACTCCCACCTGTTTATGCTCTCTGTATGTGTGTATATATATCTCCTCAATATTTATTCCACTCTATATGCATCCGAAGAAGTGGGCTGTAGTCCACGAAAGCTTATGCTCTAATAAATTTGTTAGTCTCTTAGATGCCACAAGTACTCCTGTTCTTTTATTATATAGACAGGGCACCCCACTCCCTACTCAAAATTGAAATATAATCTCCAGCTCCTGCACCAGGCTGCACTGGTTGATCAAGAGGCAACAGACACATTTAGTGATAAACTTCTGGCACTGATTTTTCACAAGTACTGAGCATACACTGCACCACTTGAGATCAGAGGGTGCTGAAGCTGCTTAGCACATCTGAAAATCAGACCCACAGTGCTTAATTGTAGAGTTGGTTGAGAAATAGTTTTTTTCCCCATGGAAAACTTCAATTTTGGCAGAAATTCAAATTCCAAAATATTTGTTTTGGAAATACTGGTGAGGTGACTCATGGATATTGTAGTTTGTGTGTTTCCAGCTCTCATTCTCTTTTATAGATTAGGCTCCCTTGTTGGACTACATCTCCCATGATGCACTGTGGTCTCCCCAGTTGGAGAAAGGGAAGCAGTGTATCATGGGAGTCCCTGGTCATGGTGCATTATGGGAGATATAGTTTGGCCAGGTCTACAAACCTCTATTGGTATAACTACATTGCTCAGCGGTGTGAAAGATTCACATCCCTGAGCGATGTAGTTATGCTGACCTAGCCTCTTGGGTAGACAGCGCTATGTCAAGGGGAGAGTTTCTCACCAGTTGCACCAGTGCAGCTGCACCACTGTAGCACTGTTCATGAAGACAAGCCCTGAGTACCTTTCTCAGACCTGTGGAAGAGCTCTGCCTATCTCAAAAGCTTGTCTCACCAACAGAAGTTGGTCCAATGAAAGGTATGACATCATCCACCTTGTCTCTCCAAAATAGTTGTTGAACATAAAGACAGAGGTAAATACAGTTAACATTTTAAACCCATCTCAGTGGATGGTCTCAATAACACATCGTTCCAAGTTCAGTGGAATCGCTCATATGTGTAGAGGAACTCCTGTGCATAAATGTTTGTAGGATTGGGGACTAAGGGACCATTTTCACCCTGAAAGTGATACGTTTTTATTTTATTGATCGTAAGGTATCACACTGACTTCCTTTAGATTTTAAATCTCTTTTGATTCTTGTTAAAAAAAAAAAAATCAAAGAAGTCTACCATACCTATTTCGGACTGTGAACCTCAGACCATTTACTTTGGTTCTGATCAAAATCTTCAAAGTGAGTCCAAACAAAAACCAAGATGGAAATCTGATCAGAATAGTCTTTTTATTGTGTGTGTGGGGCGGGAGGAGGGCGAGGGGAAAGGGTGGATACACTTCTGTTTCTTCTAGATTGTAAACTCTCCAGGGCAGGGGACTGTCTTATACTGTGACAGATGCATTATCTGCTCTTAACAAATAATTAATAATAATAAACAGTAATCCAAAACAACAACAAACTTAATTAAAAAATCAATTAAAGCTGCTGGGTGACAGCAACATACTAACCTATTGCATCACTTACAAACCCCATGGGACACTAAGTCTGACACAGCTCGCCCAACAGGATACAAAGTATTCTAGCCAAGTATCAATTAATGCATATGTAAGTATAATAATGTAATGCAGCCCAACAGTCCTGTAACCCATCGCAGCACAACCGCCACAATAACTGGGATCCAACATGAATACTATTCTTTCACCAGTAATCTCAAAATAGAAACGCACCACAAAACCTTTTGGGGAATAGAAAACCACATAGAAAGTGTACATGTTCCAGTTAATGACACATGACCCCAGATTCTCTGTTGAACTCCACGCCCTTTGCACTTCTCAGCTGGCACAGATGGAGCCCCTGTCAGTTTTAAATAGTCAGTGAGAATTCCCCTCCTGGAATTCCCGCTGCTGCTGTAAACGCTCCTGAGGTAGCTGCCCCACACTGTCCAGCAAGGGGTGGGGAAGGATGTGTCAGAGATGCTTCATAATGCTATGCTGGTCCTCTGCTGGCTGCTCTAACAGATGCCGGCACTGGTGGCATAAAATCAGAGCACTGGCAATTAGCTCTGACACTTCCCCAGCAGCAAATTGTTGGCCCACAATTGAGAATCCAGCCCATGCTGTGTAATAACGAAGGGCCTTCTCCACCCCTGCATTTCTCTAATGTCATACTGGTATTATTCCATTTCAGTTGCACCAAAATAAACTGGAGTAATTTAGTGGCGAATCAAATGCAAACTATCTTGTTTGGGGGGGGGGGGGGGTTTTGGATTATTTTTTGTAATCTATTGTTTGCTAAAATCAGACAATGAATTTGGCATTGTACCTTTCCTGGAGAGTTAACAATCTTGGATCCCAAACCTGCAAAGACTTTCTCATGCTTCATGTTAAACATGTGACAGTAATCTCATCAAAACCACTGACTTTGATGAGACGACTCGTATGCTTAATATTAAGCATGTGCACATAAGCCTTGGCAGGATCAGGGCCAGGGCCGGCTCTAGGTTTTTTGCCGCCCCAAGCAAAATAAATAAATAAAATTAAATTAAAAAAAAACCTCCAAGAGCACAACTACCGAAGCAAAAAAAAAAAAAAAAAACCTCCCAGAATGCCGCCCCTAGAATTGTGCTTCCCCAAGCACATGCTTGGTTTGCTGGTGCCTAGAGCCGGTCCTGATCAGGGACTAACAGCCACATAGAGGATCAGATTCTGATGTACTACTCAATGGGTGCAAGTGTCTTACTCTGCAAGTAGCTCCATTGATTTGTGGAATCAGGTATGAATCCCCAGGAGTAAGGGGTTCAGAATCTGGCCCAGAGAGAAGATATTGAGATTGTAGGTAGATATTATATGTAGATACTGACATTTATGTTGTGGGCCTCATGGAAGAAATGGGTCTTCTGAGTGAGAAAATGGTGAGGAGAAACTTATAACATCCACAGCACCAGGGACCTTCTAAACATTACAGTAGCCCTTCACCATGCTGGGAGGCACCTGTATGTTCCCAAACCTGCTCAGCTTGTCTCCTTTCCTCCTTGCATCATGTTTCTTAAGTTTGTAGTGTGTAGACTGCAAAATACCTGAAATGAAGGGCCTGACCCAAAGTCCTTTAGTCAGGTCTCAGATCTTTTAAAGCTCTAATCCTTAAAGGCTTTGGCAGATGATTGGAGTTTAGAAAACATCAAGTAGGCACATTTCATTCCAGGCAGTTCCTCTCTAAACAGAGATTATTTTCTCAAACCCATGTAGATCTCTGCCAAGAAAGGCGACAGTTTTATGGCACAGTCCTATCGTTGGAAAAACACAGGCTTTTAATTATTTTTATGAAGCAGGTTTATCTTGCTGTGCTTGACAGTAACTCCCTGTTGGCTTTTTTACTCAGTAATAATCCAAATCAACATGCTGCAGGGATTTCCCTTAAAATTCAAAGACTAAAGCCTGTAATTAAGGAATCTGGAATCTTATAAACCTCTGTGATATGATCAGACTGACGTTTTGTAACCCTGGTTTGAGGAACATTTCAGCTGCTTCTCTGAACAATGCTGATAGAAAACTTTCCCATATACCTACATGAGCCATGGAGTCTGAACAATCTAATACTAGCTCACTCTCACATTGAGATCATTCTCAGCTGATCAGGGGCCCAGTCCTACGATCTTTGAGTACAAACTGCTTTGATACAGAGAGGGAAGGATGAAGGAAGAAGTTGAATACAAATACAGGGCTTGGTTCTGCACCACTGAAGTTGATGCAATTTTAAAATTGACAAGGAAATGCTTTGTCCGCGCAACTAGCCTGTGGAACTCATTGTCACAAGATCTCATTGCTCCCAAGAGCGTAGCAGGATTCCAGAAAGAGATGGATATTTTTATGGATAAAAAGAACATCCAGAGTTGGAGTAGCAAGGCTGAAAAAGAGCGTCTGGGAGGGATATAAATCAGTCAGTTTATGGGCACAAGCCAACCCCTCAGTTATGGAGCTTAGGAAAAAACTTTGTCTGAAGACAGATTATGCCATAACCACCTACTGGAAGGTTTCTTACACTTTCCTCTGAAGCAGCTGGTACAAGCCACTGGCAGAGACAGAATACTTGTCTAGATAGAGTCACTGAGATCCTGTACGGCAATTCCTGTGCTCATATTGGAAGTCTTCCAACTGACTGAAATGTAAGCAGCACTGGACCCATAAGGACTCCAGGTGCACTTGGTGAAAGCACCAGCTGATTAGCTGGCAGCAGCTCAAATGGCGTAACAGGTTGTTTTCTTACAGGTGCAGCTTGGATTACAGCAGAGCACTCCCCCCTTGTGTGGTCATATCAGCTCCAATTACTGTGTCACCTGGTTGCCAATGAGGCCCTGAGTTTGAGTTCTCTGTGTGTGTGTTATCTCTGCCATTGTCCTAGAGCTGCTTTGTTTAAAGAACCATTAACCTTTTATGGCCCTGAAGGATCTGAACGATTTCTTTAGGCTTTTAAAAAGTTACTATTATTAGTCAATGAAAGTGGATGGCCAGCAATACTGTGACATAGAAGGCAGAGGAAGATTCACCAGGAGTAAAACATCAGAGAATATTTCTTGCCTTTGAAATGCTAACCGAATAGATTTATAGTTACACTGCAGGATTGGGCCCTTGATACTAACACTGCATAGATTTTAGCTTCCGAGGAGAAGGTGGCCTCATAATTGATTTCTGTACTCAACTATAATGCTTAGCTGCAAGGGGGTGCTGGGTTTTAGTCCCAAGACAACTGATCTATAAAACTAATTTTGAAGAGTGAAATAATCCTTCAGCACTTTCTAATGAACAACAGCATTGTATTCACGTTGCTCTGTATGTATTGTTTTAACTGAGGACCTGGTGTGCCAGTTAACTTCTACTAGAAGAGATTTGTTTTTTAAATTGAAATGTGGTGCGCTCATAAAAGGTGCTAGTTTTACAGCCCTGGAAACTGAGGAAGTTTTAAGCAGCGTTGTTATAGCTTTCAGAGTTGCAGCCGTGTTAGTCTGTATCCGCAGCTGTGTCAGTCCCAGAATATTAGAGAGACAAGCTGGGTGAGGTAATATCTTTTATTGGACCAACTCCTGCTGGTGAGAGAGACACGCTTTTGAGCTTACATGGAGCTCTTCTTAAGCTTTCACGATGCAGTCGGTAGTGCAGCAGCAAACGGCTTTGTCTGCGACAGGAAACTGGAATGATCAGTTTGTACTTGGAAACCGTAAAGTGGTCCAGGTTGCTGTGGTTCACAAACATAGTCTGAATTTCCAGTTTTGGAGTGAAACCCAGAAGTAGGGGAATTTGGGCTGGTTTGGGATTTCTTTATGGTTCCACATAGCTCTTCTCAACCTTCCCCCCCATCCGCTGGGGTGGGAGATGAGGTGGAACAAAGGCCCTACAATGAACAAATAACAACAGGAGGTGATTTAAGATACATAGGATAAATAACATTTTCCATGACAGGTCAGCATTTTTTCTATTAACTTATTAGACTTTAAAATAACACAGAAAAATAAACATAATAAATGGCATATAAACTTCTCATAATATATTAACCATGTGCTATCTAATCTTAGCTATACATTAAACATTTCAAAAAAAGAAGAACAGGAGTACTTGTGGCACCTTAGAGACTAACAAATTTATTTACTAATAAATTTGTTAGTCTCTAAGGTGCCACAAGTACTCCTGTTCTTCTTTTTGCGGATACAGACTAACACGGCTGCTACTCTGAAACCTGTAATGAAACATTTCAGTACATATATAATATGAATGGTTAAAATCATAGAAGTGTAGGACTGGAAGAGATCTCGAGAGCTCATCTACTCCAGTCCCCTGCACTCATGGCAGGGCTAAGTATTATTTAGACCATCCTTGACAGGTATTTGTCTAGCCTGCTCTTAAAAATCTCGAATGATGGACATTCCACAACCTCCCTAAATTTATTCCATGACAGGAAGTTTTTCCTAATGTCCAACCTAGACATCCCTTGCTGCAATTTAAACCCATTGCTTCTTGTCCTATCCTCAGAGGTTAAGGAGAACAATTTTTCTCCATCTTCCATATAACAACCTTTTATGTACTTGAAAACTTTTATGATGTCCCCTCTCAGTCTTCTCTTCTCCAGACTAAACAAACCAATTTTTTTCAATCTTCCCTCAGAGATCATGTTTTCTAGACCTTTCATCATTTTTGTTGCTCTCCTCTGGACTTTCTCCAATTTGTCCACATCTTTCCTGAAATGTGGCGTCCAGAACTGGACACACTACTCCAGTTGAGGCCTAATCTGGGACAACCAGAACTGCATTCAGTATTCAATATGTGGCTGTCCCATGGATTATTATAGTGGCATCATGATACACTGTCTTATTATATATCCCTTTTCTAATGATCCCTAACATTGTTAGGTTTTTGACTGCCACTGCACATATAGCAGATGTTTGCGGAGAACTATCCACAATGCCTCCAAGATCTTTTTCTTGAGTGGTAACAGTTGATTTAGACCCCCATGATTTTGTATGTATAGTTAGGCTTATGTTTTCCAACGTGCATTTATCAGCATTGAATTTCATCTGCCATTTTGTTGTTCAGCCACCCAGTTTGTGAGATCCCTTTGTACCTCTTCGCAGTTTGCTTTGGACTTAACTATTTTGAGTAATTTTGCATCATCTGAAAATTTTGCCACCTCAAGTAATTTTGTATCATCTGCAAATTTTACCATGGATGACAATGATAATGGTGGGAAAGAGACTTTTTCAATGGAAGGCCACACGTTGACTTCAGTGGAATTCAGACCAGACCCCCAAATCTGAGTGTAGAAAAGTAAGACATTTGAAAAGTGTGGGAGGGGGACCTTAAAATCTCAGGTGCCTCCATGGAGGCCTTCTTGAGTGAAGAGGCTAGGGAGTGTCTGCACTAGAGATGGGACCAAGCCACAGGATAAGGAATAGGATCTGGATTTTGAACACCCCAGTGTTTGGATCTGTGGCTTTTGTGGGGAGGAGGCATTTAAAGATAGGGGCATCTGGCCAAATTGGATTGGGATGTGGGGTGGGAATTTAACACCTCCCGACCCAAAAGTGGGGGGTGCTCAGCGGTGGGGCTGGTTGAGGAGCCCGAGCCGCTTGCCTTACGCGGATCTCCCAGCGTAGCTCTGCCCACACCTGCGAGCCCTGGCATGGCAGTGGGAGGGGCCGGGCAGGGGGCGGAGCCGGAGCCGGGCGCAGCGGACCGGGCCGCGCTGTGCAGAGACGGGCTGCAGGTTGCTGAGACCTTCGCAGCGAGGAGTTGCTGCTGCCTGAGCTCCGGCGATCGCAGCTGAGCGGGGCTGACGCGCGTCCCAGTGCGGCGGGAGAGGGACGGGCCGCTGCCCCCCCGCTACCGGGGCTTGGAGTCGCCTACAGAGGATCGGGCCCGAACTCCCCCCAACAAGTTTGCAAAGTGGAGCGGAGCCCGTGTGACCTTGCGCGGAGGGCAGCAGCAGCCGGAGCTGTGTGCGCGCGGGGAGGAGGCGCTGCTCCTGCGAGCTGGGTGAGGTGCTCGGCAAAGAGGATTTGCTTTGCTGTTTCTGTCCCGGCTTATGGGAGAGGAAATTCAGCCAGGTACGTGCAGCTGCTGCTGGGCGATCGGTCATCCCGCTCGCCTCCCTTGCCTCTGTGGTCTCCCTGCTTTTTTGTACTGTCTCCTCCAGGGCGCAGCCCACACCCAGCATCCCTCCTTTGCCCCCCTCCTCCTACTGCTCCTCTGCTTTCTCTTGTGGCCCCCTGGCACCCTGCTCCATTATTTTCTCCTCCCTGGAGGAAACATCCTTTAGCTCTTTCTTTAAAATACTTGTGTATTTAAAAAAAAATCTTCCGTGGGTTTTAACCTGGCCTGCCTTCTTGTGTGTGGCTCATTCAGCTCCCCACATGCGACTATTTGAGGTCTAAATCCCCTTTCATCTCCTGGGCATTGACTGGTTGTTTTTAGATGGAAGTGCAGCCTGCTGTGAAATCAGATTATCTGGAGTTTCTGGTTTATTCTTTTTAAGGCAGGGGAGAGAGGGACACGGCTTGGGGGTGGGGTGGAGGTGGAGGAAATTCATTTATTCTTCTATAAGTACTAAAAAGTTCTCAGCCCAGCCTAGGAAGAGCTTTAAATACAACCAGTGTTGAAATTAAAGCCCAGGGTGGGAATTAAGACATCAACAACCACCAACCACCCACGTTTAATGCAGTGGATTGTCTGTCTCAAGCAATTTGCATGTAGCATAATCAGCTGCAGCTCAGAGACTTGCATGCTACACCTTGTGTTTGGCTCACATGTATTTAACCTTTTACTTGCTGTCTAGCTAGCTGTGTGCCTCTCCCTCCCTCCCTCCGGAGTCACTCAGGGTTGATGCGTGAATAGAAAATTGTACGTTGGTAGACGTAACAAATTAATAATTCTATTGTACGTGCCTGCTCTGTGCCCCAAGACAGCCCCCAATCTGTGCAATTGGCACTATCTCTGACATTCAGGCGATTTAGTGCCACCCTGGAATGGGTACAGGTGGCACCGGTTGCTGCAGGTTTAGCTCTTGTTGCTCAGGTAATTGTATTTACCCTCTGTTGGGCAATAGGATTTTCAGTTGTCTCACAGCTAGCTGTTAAGTTAAAACCAATACCGTTTTATGATATAACTTCTGCATGGAGGGTTCAAGCACTTCTTCTGTGCCTTAACTGGACCTGTTGTGGTTTATGCTGCACAACGGATCTCTTTTCCTTCTACTGCTATTTCACTCCAATGCCAGACAGATTAGTAATAGCAGAAATATTGGGGAGAAGGTGAGACCAGTGCAGCCTGACTAATACAGGTACCGCAAAATCTGCAGTGGGAGGTGAAGCGGCCCCCTGAAGCTGTATCCATTTACCTTCTTTAATGACCTTTTCCATTAAGCCACACTGCAGCATACCATTGTACCTGTTCTACAAGTCTGTCTTCCTTGTTGCTGCTATGGGGCTTGTCCTGATTCCCTTCTATCCCACTCCTTATTGTCCCAGGCAGTCCCCTGGGTTCTATTCCCAGTTCTGACACTGACTCGCTCTGTGACCGTGGGCAAATCCTTTGACATACGTTGACAAATACAAAGTAAAACACATTGGAAGGACTAATCTGAATTACTTCTGCCACCTTGTATTCCAAATTAATTGTAACCTCTCAGGAGATGAACCAGGATGGCATTGTGGACAGCTCAATGAAAACCTCTGTTTAGTGTGCAGTTGCAGTTTAAAAAAAAAAAATGGCAAACAATGTTAGACTGCACAAGGAATGGGATAGAAAATAAAATTGCAAATATTATTATTTTAGTATAGAAACCAATGGTACTCCTTGCCCTGTAAATGTGCAACAAAATATCCCTGATGACAAGAGCTTTGACTTTTAAGTCACTTATATGAACATATATGAATGAGAACTTCCACAGTCCTACCTTCTTTGCCTCAGTCTTTCAGTCTGTCAAATGAGCATACTACTGAGCTATTTCCCAGGGTGCTAGTTAGGTTCTAATTAACATTTGTAAAGTGCTCTTGAATTACCCAGATGAAAGGTGCTATAGAAATGTAAAAGCTTTATCCTCCATCTGACATGGGCTCTCCCCTATCTGCACCCATGATCATGCTGCCTGATCTTAGTCTGAACAATATCCTGAGTTTCAGTAGCTCTGTCCCAGTTTTGAAAAAGTTCATTTTTTGGTGTGGTTTATGATATAACGGAGGGTGTTTTTTAAAGACATTCCATTGCCAATTTCATGGATATAACTTATGCTTAAGATGAAGACCTGACATGTTAGGTGTCCAAAAGTGAGTATTAAAGCGGTTGGTCTGCTAGGTGCTTATAAAAGCTTTTGGGGAGGAAGAATAGCCTTGTGGTTATAGCCCTAGATTGGCACTCAGCAGATCTGGGTTAATTGCTGGCTCTGCCACAGATGTCTTGTGTGACGTTGAGCAAGATGCTTAATCTTTCTGTGCCTCAGATCCACTGCATGTAAAATCAGAATAATAATGCTGCTTTTCTCCATTCTTTTTGTCTGGATGATCTACTTATATTGTAAGTTCTTTGGGGCAGGGATGGTCTTTTACTATATGTTTGTACAGCAGGTAGAAAAATGGGGTTGATTACCATTATAACACAAAAACCCTGATCCTGGAAACAGTTACATCTGTGTTTAACTGTACTACCTTGAATAGTTCTGTAAAGCTAAACACTGAAGTGTTTGCAGGGTCCTAATAATAATCACTAATGTGTGTGGGTCCTAGTAGAAATACTTTTGCTTTATGAAATTAATATCTTTATGTTTCCTTCAGACTTTCATCTTAAATGAATAAACAAACTAAAACTGATCATAAATCTTTACTGGTAGAGAAGCAGATGTGATATTCTGTGGTAGTGCCCAGCGGCAACAATGCAGATGCGCTAGATGCTGTACAAACATGCAGGAAAACACTGTCCTCTCCAAAAAGCTTGCATTGTAATTTAATTTAGGTGAGTTAGTTTGTGTGTCCCTGCTGCATCGCACTTCTCTGAAAATAAGAAACAGGTGGTACCCTCTGGGATTAGCCTTGGGCACTTAAGAAATAAATTGGGAGCAGTCAGTCCCTCCAGAGAAATGGTGGGTATTCATTTTATTTGAAAATTCAAGTGGGCAGATTATAAATGCACAAATGCCATTATTTTCTTCCTTTGAAGTGAAATAACGTCTTAGCGAGGCCAGCCTCACTGGTGTAAAAAAGAAAAGAAAAAACAAACAAACGATCCAAACCCTGAGAGCCCATGATTTGTTGGTCAGCTTCAGGCGCAGTAATGCAGCTCCCATAAAAATTGAAATCTTTTAATGACAGCTCAGGATAAAACGACTTGGTGAGCTGTGCAAACTGTCCTAGCCATGACCCTCCTGGCATCGGCAAGGTTCTAAGCCCATTTACCATCTGCACAGCAGAGGCAAAAGCTACTCTGTGCTTGTCCTTGTGCTGTTTAATGTTATGAGCCAGCTTAGGCTCTCCCTCCACCCCCACTGGTGCAGCTGGACTTGAATTGGAGCAGCAAAGGCATGTGGGATGATTAAAAAATCATTTTATGTTTGTCTGCGTCATCTTGAGTGATGATATTCTATTATAAATGATAAATCCCTTAAACACCGCACATGAGTTCAAGCGGAAGCACTGTATTTTTGTCTGTCTTGGAGGCTTTCGCTGGAGCACCAGAGTGGAGTCAGTTGTGATGTAGGAGGGTTTCAGCTGGGTGCTGGAATGAGATCCGTACAGCATCTCCATCTCTACGGTAACAGATTAAAAATTCCCTGTTTGAACTGGATGCCAGGCTGGGCTGTTGTGGGGGCCACCCTGAGTTCAGCAGAGGGTGGGCTTGCTGGCTGGTGGAAGGCATGTTTGGCGGGGCAGGTGGATGGACTGAAGCTGGCATGGCTGGAGTAGCCCTAGAAAAAGGCTGTCTTCTATATGGTCCTTTTCCTGTTACTGCCTGTTTAAAGAAAGGTGTAAGCATTGAGGTTTCTCCAATTCTCTCAAGTACACATTGTCTAGGAGGAGCTCTTGGGACCAGAGAGAGTCTTGAGTGGGGGCGAATTTTCATACAAATTGGCCATTATCCATGTTTGCATCATTCCGATTCTTTCCTTCTGCAAAGTATGTTTGCGCTCATCATGTTTTTTCATCCTTAGTCCCTAATGTGTTGCAGTAGGAATAAACTTGCCTTTTAATTTCCATTGCCTTGTGACTGTTGCTTATAGTTACAAAAAACCTCAGTAGGTTTGCGAGGGAGGGAGCTGCCCTTTGATATGATACTGTTAAGAGACATAGAGGAGGCCACTTTAGCCTTGAGCACTTCATTGGAACAAAGTAAGTGTGTTTGGTAGCATAAACAAACTCTGTTATCACCTGCTAGAAGTAACCACCAGTTTCCTTGCTCTGGTCAGTTTGGTGAGCAGGAGGAGCTGGTTTTAACTCTGGTTCGTTGTCCGTGCAATAGTGTTAGAGACAGGGCAGTTCTACACTACAGAATTAAATCAGTATAACTACATCACTCGGGGGGTGAAAGATCCACACCCCGGAGTGACGAAGTTATACTGATCTAAGCGCTGGTATAGACAGCACTCTGTCGCCAGGAGAGCTTCTCCCGCCGACAGAGTTACCACCTCACAGAGGTGGATTAACTATACTGACGGGAGAGCTCTCTCCTGTTGGCATAGAGCATCTTCATGAAAGCACCACAGTGGTGCAGCTGTACCGATGAAATGTAGACCCGCCTAGAGCATCTGATCCTCAAAGGCACTGAGAACTCAGTTTCCTTTAACTGCCATTTGAATTATGGGTGCTGGCGCTTCCGAGAATCAAGCTTATAGTGTGTTATTTGGGGAGGGAGGTGGTTGATAGTGTGTCCCAAAAGTGGGGGAAGGACTTCTCATAAATGAGTTTGCATGGATA
This sequence comes from Trachemys scripta elegans, assembly GCF_013100865.1. NCBI lineage: Eukaryota > Metazoa > Chordata > Testudines > Emydidae > Trachemys > Trachemys scripta. Next base: position 111,667,906 of record NC_048301.1, read on the forward strand.
CAGTTGGTGAGGGAGAAGGATGTACGGAACGTTTTTGATGGGTTCATGGAAATGATCCAAAGAGGCATCTCTGACAAGATGTAACTTTCACCACTCCCTCTGATAACACAGCAGACTCCTAGCAAGAATGCTACAGGATTCTGTGATGCCAGTAAGCTCTGGATAAGAGAACTTTGGTGGTCCTAGTGTGGTCACCTCTGAAGAAAGTTGTTTGGCAGGCATTGTGCAGTCATAACTTGCAGTGGCTTGACAACTTGAGCTGTCAGCAGGGGAATACTGGGTTGTGCATACTTCCATTAACGTTTCTTCCTTGTTCCAGGAAAGTTCAAGTCCCTGTACTTAGAATCCTCAGTGGGTTACTGGGGATGTCCCCAAAGAAGGCTACACACAGTCACTTGTACAAGGAAAATGGGGGCTGGATGGAAATTGTGTGTCCATGTGTGTTGAAAGCTTTATTGGAAGGGTATGGAGGATAGAAGGTTCTCTCTTAAACCCCTTGCCCTGGTTATGTAGCAGTGTTTCTCATCCCAGTAATGAAAAGGCATGACTCCCCAGAGGGCAGAGGTGTGCAGGGCAGTTTTGTAAGACAGGGTGGGAGGCCTCAGATTTTGCTTATTTGAAGACCTTGTGCCTGCTGGAATTCCAGGAATCCTTCACTGTGCTTTGCTGTGCTGCTCTCTCTGTCACAGATATCATGGGCTCCTCTGGGATGTCTTTAGAATAACCCCTATCTTATCTTGGAGCATGATATCTTGTTGACCTTTCAGCTGCCTTTTTTTTTTATTTTTTTTTTTAAGTGTAGGTTTTACTAAAATCTTTTTCCCTCCCTTATTAACAAATTTATGTGAAACTAGCCCTACTGACTAATTGAATGCCTTGAGCCCATGCTTAATGTGGCTGAGAGAATTCAGGCTTCCTTGCCAACTGTAAATACACTTCAGTCCTGCTCTGTGCCTCCCTTGTAGGCCTCTGTGTGTTAACCAGTCTTGGGCTGCAGTCTGTGGTCCGGGGTTTCTTGAACAGAGCATGATTGGTGGTCTGAACTGTAATGTGTCTTGTGCATGGGGAAGAGGAGTGAGTGGTTGTTCAGAACGGACGCACAGTGTTCACGTATGTGCAGACTGAAGATTTAAATCCAGATCTCCAGGCAAATAGCAACCCACGGCTCCTCCTGACTCCTAAGAAATGTATCTGTTCCTAAATACCTGCAGATGGCTTGGGTAAAAAACTTACAATATGAAAAATCTACTGCAGAACTTAATGGTTGTGTCACAACCTTCTGGCAATTGGCTCTGGCTACCTGGCACAATGGATCCAGCACAGTATTTGACTGAATGATCTGAGGATGCAGTGTCCAGTGCTCTTTCGGTTATTATGCTGTTCTGCCTCCTTTTGGTTTAGCACAATGAACTTCAGAGTCTCCAGTGTGACCTGCAAAGGCGTTAGATGACCACATAGCGGATTGAATTCACTTTTTAGCGTTAAGTTCCATTTGTCTGATGTTCTTGGTATTTTTATTCTGCATTATTGTTCTGATTTCCCCCCCCTTCTCTCTGGGCTTGTCTACACTAGGAAGTTTTGCAACATTAACTTATACCAGCATAGTTAGTGGAAATCCTTCCCTAGTATAGACGCAGTTCTACCAGTATAAAAGTATTTATTTATACAAGGATATCTTATACTGGTTCAGGAAGAAAAATAGGCTTTAATGATGTATAACATCTATTATGTACTGGTAGAACTGCAGGCACACTAGGGACTGTACCTGTATAATTATCTTTTGGGTACTTTTTTTTTTTTTTTTAAAGCATGCAACTTTGTGAAACTTCCTGTATCTGTTTAAACCTGGCTTATATTGCTTGAACTTGCTTCTATAAATTGCGAGGGCAAACTAAGCCAATACAAGTGTGTCCATGCACAAAGTTTGACGAAACCACTGCAAGCTTGTGTGTAGACAGGATCACCTTACAGGTGCAGCTAAATCCTTTTAATAGTGTCTGCACAAGGGTCTCTACAGGTTCCCTGAAACTTTTGTGTGTGCAGATCAGCCCTACAGGGACCTGTTGGCCCTGGTTCCAAACGTTCTTGGGAGTAGTTAGTTCCACAATGGGTGACTGTAACAGACTGACAGTGTTTGCTTGAAACACCCCACCCTCTTAGCAGGTATTGATTGTGCTGGGTTCTGCTGATTCACTGAGGTAGGTGGCTCACTCCCCCATCTTGATAGAAGGGAGGTGGGAGTGGCTTTTTGAGGGAGGGGAAAAAATAACTCAAGATTCTTAAACAGCTAGTGGCTTTTGGGTGCCTCAAATTTTAGGTTCCCCACTAAAAGGACCTGGATTTCAGAAAGTGCTGAGCTCCCTCCCTCTGAAAATTAGATCCCTTTCAAGAACCTCAGACTAGGCACCCAAAATAACAGGTTTTCAAGAAGCAACTTAACCTTAAGGTGTGGGCTGAGCAGACCTGAGCTAGAAACCTAGGCGCAAACAAGCTTGGGGAGAAATCTGGAGCTGAGCTTTGTTTATAGTAATTGACAATGTGAGGTCAAACACTCAAGAAGGTGGTGGTGGGGGGTGAGTGTTTGACCCTAGGCAGTGTGTGGACTTCGCTTTAGAACAAGTTGGGAAAGGTACCTGCTCATAGTGACGTAATAGCCTCTCACATTACTTAATGTTAGCTTAGCTAGGATGATGAGTCACCCCACTGCCTAGTATCTGGCTCTGAACTTGGCTTCTTCATGCTACAACACCTGAGTCATATGGTAATGATGTAAAAGTTCCAACCTGGTGACACGCTTCAGATACTTAAGTAGACACAGCGTACGATAACTGGAGATAGACGAGCGATTCAGCTGAGTTTCCTTGAAATAACAATTGAACAGATCTGGCTAGGTAGTATGATATATGCACCATGTGTAATACGCAGGCACGTAGGGTACACATGTTTGCTCTGTGGTGAGTCTTGCCTTCCTGAGAGCAGCTATGCATTATATGCTGGGGCGTGTTTGTTTGTGTGTATCTGTTTTATAATGTTCATTCTGATTTAGTCACTGTTAGATCACCGAGAAATTGTGGAGGAAGGGGGGAATGTTAGAGACAGTAATCTTATGGAAGATCCATTTTCTTCATTCAGTATCTTACAGCTAGATTAACTAAAAAATGGTACAGAAGAACATGGTTGGATCAGGGTAACTGGTGCAAGGTGGTGATGGTTAGGCATGCCTGTAGTAGATTCCTTCTAGATCTAACCAACACAATACAGCAGCTCCTTTGAACAGTTCGTTTTTAATGGAGGTTTGCTTAGGCTAGTTAAAGCAACAGCCAGCCAGAAATATTCTCTATCTTGTGTTGAATGGAAGTTAAGTTAATGTGTCACCACGAGTTATGTGCATGGAAAGAGTCTCTTCCCCCAGTTTCCTAATCCCAGCCTAGACCATGGACTGAAAAATAGTTTTCCCAAATCCTGGCCTTGCAGTGCAGGCTTATATTTTACCAGTCTTGCCTTCTTCCTAAAACCAGTTGATGTTCTTACATTTGCTGTACAAAGCACTCCACGTGGTCCTCCATAGACAGGTGCTGAAGGAGTTAGGTACTCAATGGGCCTCCTCAAGCAACCATTGAAGTTAATGGGAATACTTCATTGATCAAGCCCAGTGTGTTTACCTGCCTTTGGAGATTCTGGTTTTCAGTCGAAGGTGTGTGTGCGGGTGTAGTAAAATCAATTTGCATGCTATTAAAGGGAGTATTGTCTCCACCTATTGAAGTGAAATGCTGGTGGGGAATCTGCTTCAGCTGTGGAGACTTCGGCATAGCACAGTCTGCTCTCTGCTCCACTGGCGACTTCCTGACTTGAATCTGTCTGACTGTTCTGCTACAGCACAGTAGTGGGAGGAAAAAAGTGTGTATATTTACTCTGTTTACGCCTGTCTGGGTAGAGCAGATGCCTATAGGTGGGAGAACCAGACAAGCCTTCAGCTTGTACTTCTAGTTACCCAGAATCAGTGTATCAAGGAAGGTCTTCTAAGAACGCTTCGAGTGTTCTCATTAGTCTAATTATTACTATAACTATAGGGAATTGTTTCCACCACAGCTCCGTGGGCGTAGCAAGGGGCACAATGGGAAGTGTTTTGTCTTTGCTTGTGGCTGTTTGTGTCACATTGACTATTTCAAGTGGGGAACTGGATAAAATACATCTGCCATCTCAAAGAATACCCATTTAGTTCAGCTCCATGGTATCTACTGTCACTTGTTGGTTTGTATTACAGTCATGCCTGGAAATCCCAGCTAAGATGAGGGATCCATTGTGCTGGCACTGAGCAAACACGTAGTAAGAGTCCCTTCCCCAAAGAGACAAGACAGAGGGTGCAAGAGGGAGGCAAAATGACTTGCCCAAGGTCATACAGCTGGTTAGTGGCAGAGCTGGGACCAGAACCCAGGTCTCCAGAGTTCCAGCCCAGTGTCTCTTACCCACCGGACTATGGTGCTCTACATCTGTACATGTTCATGTTGCATTTCATCCAGATCCTACAACAAGGAGGGCTAAAGTTATCTGAATGGCTTGGCTCCTTCCCCACTCTTGGATATATTCGTTTACATGATAATTATTGCTATAATACTTTTTTATATAGTCCTAGGGCTCTTGAGTGCTTTTGAGTGTTTATTGCTTACAGTAATTAATTTAATATTATGGGTTTTTTTTTATTATAATTATTTCCAGGTTACTTTTTCTTATACCTGTGGGTTCCTCCTTTGGACTAGTATAAATTTAGATCAAGGTCTTGCTATTGTGACCGGAAGCCCCATCACTTGCTTTGACTGTTGTATCCACCCTTTGTCTCTTGTCTTGTAGTTAGGTTGTAACTCCTTGGGCTGGGACACTCTGTGTTCCTGGTTGGCAGACACACTACTGTACTATCCCTCATCAGGTCTTATCAACACTGGGATTTCAGCCACCTGTGTTACTGCCGCAGTGGTAGATTCTACCTGCACTGATGGTTTGCCCCAGTGTAGCTACACCATGGTCAAAATTCCTGTGGAGGCATGGCCCTCATATCTTTCCCCAGAACTGACTCTACCATTACCTGTTTGATTTTGGTCTAAGGGGGACAAAACTATATTATGAAACTGCTTTTAACTCTACTTGAAATCTGGTCTGTTTCAAGAACACCTGACCCTGAGGCATCCTGATAATCTTGTGGATTTGAAAACATGTTTTCCTGTATTTTAAAGTGGCTTTTTTCTCCCTTCATACTGGGTAAAAGACCCGCACAAACAGGGGAAACGGTGAAATTGACCAGCTACAGTGTGCTGTCAAATGCACAAAGTAAGCTGAGAAATATTTTTTCTCTAATCACTTCCCGTTATAGTAATTTTAGGTGTTTAAACACAACTTTAGTTTAAAAATATAATTTTTATATTTTATATTTAAATTTTATATTTTATTTTTATATATATCTATTGACTTAAGTTGATGTCCCTTTTATTGGGTATTTAATATCAACCTAGAGAGAGAAACAGTTTAAAAAAGTAAATCGGGGATAATCTTTTCAAAAGCTTCTGAGATTTAAGGTCCCAAATGCCTGTCACTTTTAAAAACAGGACATGGGTTCCTAAGTCATTTGCCTTTGAAAATGTTACTCTGGATTTCTATATACCCCCCAATTCATGCTGTGGAGAGGGACTGTGAAGTACTACACACTAAACTGTTCTAGTATTGTGCACATTACCTGGAAACTTTGTAAGCTAGTGTCTGATCTAGTCTTACAGGTGTTTTAATGGCTCAGTGCCGACTTGTGCCAGCTGAGGTTCTGGCCCTGAGAACTTAAAATGCAACACCTACATACTGAGTAGGACTGGTTTGTCCGGTTCTGAAGAAACAGGTCTGTGTACAGCTAAACTAGCATTCAGATGGGTCAGTCTCACAGCCATAAATGTGAGGATTCTCTGTTTTAGCAAAACAGATTCTAAGATTACAAATACAACATTAAAAAGTGCAGATAAATCAGTGAAGCTGCAACACACACACAAAATCTTTGTTGCTTCCATTCAACTTCAAAACACCACCTCACTGTGAGATTGTGATTTGTATTGGCTGATTGAAAGCTCTTTCTTTTGTACTGCAGCCCCTTTTTAACAGTTTATTTTTACGGGGCTGTTAACTGAAACTCAAATGCTGTTGTGGAGGGTGAGATAGCACCAGGCATTTTTGTGAAAGATAAGGGATTGAATTGCCTCACTGCAGATGAGGTGGGGTTTTAGCTGTTTAAAGAGCCCATTATGTACGTGTGTGTTCTGGTTAGGATTTATGCCACCTTCAGCTAATTAATCACATGTGAGATACTCTGAAAGCAGAGACTTCAAAAGTACCCAAGTGTCTTTTATCAAAGGTTTCAACCTGGATTAATCCTAGGTCTCTTGTTTACTTGATTGTGTGCATGGCAGAGGGGTAATTGCAACTCTTGGCAAACAGTCATTTTAAAGGCCTCTTTAATCCAGAAAGGTATAAATAAATATTCATGAAGGTGTGCGTCTGCATATTTATTGATGAATTCAACAGAGTTTCTCATGAGACACAGATAGCAACTACTCAATACCTGGCTGCTTTATAAAGAAATTAGAAAATTGTGAACTGTTCTAGAAATACACAGTAATAAAGGTTTCAGAGTAGCAGCCATGTTAGTCTGTATCCGCAAAAAGAAGAACAGGAGTACTTGTGGCACCTTAGAGACTAATAAATTTGTTAGTCTCTAAGGTGCCACAAGTACTCCTGTTCTTCTTTTTACAGTAATAAAGATTGCACCAATTCTTGGGTAAAATACTCATTCCTCTGCTGCTGCCTTCAATCCAGTTAATAATTTATATGATTGTAGATTCATGCTCATCTCAGTAACTTATGTTATCCCTGCTTGTGGAGGGAAGGGGAGAGAACAAGGAAATCAATGACTTAAAAAAAAAACCCCAACCTTATTTAGCTTGTAGTCCTTCTAGCTTCTAGGTAGGAGAGATTTCTTTGGGCCCTTACTCCATCAAGGAGATCTGCTCCCTTGGTGGCAAGAGATGTGGGTAGCCTAACAGCTAATTAAGCCCCTTTTGGCTTTCTGTAGCGTCAGCATGCAGAATGGACAACATGCTTCACTCATAAGAATGGCCATACTGAGTCAGACCAATGGTCCATCTGGCCTGTCTTCAGACGGTGGCTGGTGCTAGATGCTGTAGCAGGAAGAGACCCTAAGACAAGCCCTGGTATCAGAGGCCTGGTATGAGGCAGGACCTGCTCACAGAATCTGGCAAGAACAGGGCTGATACGGTACAAAAACATTCCCCAAGGATAACAGGAACACACTGACCCCTCCTAAAAGTTAAGGTCAGGATAATAGTACGTAATAAAGATGTTTCGATTGAGCCATGTTCAAGGCAATGGGTAATAATAATCACGTCAGGGGACAGTAACTATGTCAGAGGGGCAGTACTAATTTGTTTGTAGCAGGGTATAAAGATGTATTTCAGAGGGAGTATCTTTGTCTGGCCTAGGTAGGAATGGAAAGTCCTGCCGTTCACTGAGCTGGTCCATTGTTATGGGCATACATGTATTAGTTGTCTGGTAAAGTCTGCTGGATACTAGTACCATGCCTCCTCGACAATAAACTGGGCTGGGTGCCTTCGTCCGTTAACAGATCTTGTGGTCATTGGGCAATTTGCTCGAGGTCTGCCGTCCCAGCTGTCTGTGCAGTGCTGGGGCAGCACAGAGGGAACACACACGCAGCCAGACATCTTTCAGCATCTAACCACACTGGTGACCCACGACTGCTGATCTGGTAGGTAAGCGAGCTGTCCTCTGTAGAAATCACAATCTAACAGATTGTGTCAGAAAACCACTGCTCAAATGCATCTCAATCTACCATATATGAACAATTAAGTTGGCAATGAGCTAGAAACCACTGTCAGTTAAGTTAAACTTGGCTACTATATAAAAGCAACTGTATTATTGCTGAACATCATTTACAATGTGCATAACATTGCTAAACTGTCTAATCAACAAATAGCAGCAAACAACATGAAGGCAAGTTAAAAAACAAATTGGTAAATAAATTAAGTTACACAATACCTAAAAATTGGGTAAACAAATTCCCTGGTAGTACCAGTCACACTGGTTTTTACATTAGCTATTCTTCAGTCATCTGGTATATAGACTGATTTAAGTGATAGGTTACAGATCAGTTAGTAGTTCTGCCATTTCATATTTGAGTTCTTTCAGAACTCTTTGGTGAATACCATCTGGTCCTGGTGCCTTATTATTGTTTAATATATCAATTTGTTCCAGTACCTCCTTTGACACCTCAATCTAGGAAGTTCCTCAGATTTGTCACCTAAAAACAATGACTCAGGTGTGGGAATCACCCTCACATCCTCTGCAGTGAAGACTGATGCAAAGAATTAATTTAGCTTCTCCACAACTGCCTTGTCTTCCTTGAGTGCTCCTTTAGCACCTGGATTGTCTGGAGGCCCCACTGATTGTTTGGCAGGCTTCTTGCTGTTGATGTACTAACATTTTTGTTTTGGTGTCAGTTTTTTATGCCTTTTGCAAGTTGTTTTTTTTTTTTTTTTTCAAATTATTTTTTGGCCTGCCTAAGTATACTATTACGGTTGACTTGCCACCACAGTTTATTCTCCTTTCTATTTTCCTCAGTGGGATTTGACCTCCAGTTTTTAAAGGATGCCTTTTTGTCTCTAATTGCCTCTTTTACTCTGTTTAGCCATGGTGGTATTTTTTTGGTCCCCTTCCTAGTTTGCTTTTTATTTGTGGTATACATTTAATTTCCATGCAGCTTTCAGGCATTTTGCTCTTGGGACTGTTCCTCTTAATTTCCATTTAACTAGCTTCCTCATTTTTGTGTAGTTCCTCTTTTTGAAGTTAAATATTACTGTGGTTGGTTTCTTTGGTATTTTCTCCCCTACAAGGATGTTAAATTTAATTACATTATGGTCGCTATTACTGAGTGGTTCAGCTATATTTACCTCTTGGACCAGATCCTATGCACCCCTTAGGACTAAATCAAGGATTGCCACTCCCTTTATTGGTTCCAGGACTAGCTGCTCCAAGAAGGAGTCATTAATGGTCTCTAGACATTTTATACCTGTTTCCCACTCAGAGGTGATTTGTACCCAGTCGTTATAGGGATAGTTGGAGTGCTCTGTTTTTGTAGCTTTTCTAATCTCTCTGAGCATTTCACAATCACTGTCACCATCCAGTCAGATGGTTGGTAGTATATTCCTACTGCTATCCTCTTGTTATTCAAGCATGGAATTTCTGTCCATAGAGATTCTGTGATACGATTTGGTTCATTTAAGATTTTTACTATATATGACTCTCTGCTTTCTTTCACATATAGTGCCACTCCCCCACCAGCATACCTACTCTGTTATCCTTCTATATTTTGTATCACTGTGTCCCACTGATTATCATAGTTCCACCAAGTTTCTGCGATGCCTATTATATCAATAGCCTCACTTAATACCAGGCACTCAGATTCACTCATCTTAGTATTTAGACTTCTAGCATTTGCATACAAGTGCTTATAAAATTTGCCTGCCTTCGTGTGATGTAACTGAATGGGGCTCATTTTTGTTCGACTATTTCTCTTCAGTTTCTACATCAACTTCTGTCCTCTCCTCTTCTCTAGGATATAGAGAATCCCTTTTACAAAATCTTCCCCTAAGGCAGCAGTTCTCAACCGGGGGTCCGGCTGAAACCCAGTGCTTCGAGCCCCAAAACACCCCTGCGGGGCTGAAGCCAGCATCCCCCTCCCCTGGGTCTGAAGCCAGGAGCAGGGGCAGGGCTGAAGCTGCCCCCCACCCCAGCTCCATCTGAAGCCGGGAGCAGCACAGGGCTGAAGCCGGTGGCCACCCTTCCACCGAAGCTGGGAGCCCCAAACACTGCCCCCCACCACTCCCCTGCTGAAGCTGGGAGCAGCGTGGGCCTGAAGCCCCTAGCCTTGGTGCTCCACGTGGGCAGAAGCCCGAAGCCCATGGGCAGAGTTGGGGGGGCACAATGGTGTTGCCCCCCCAAATTGCAGTGCTTTACCCAGAGTGGGGCAGTCCAGGGACAGCTCCATCGCCCCCACACACACTTCCTACTCTCCCCCAGCCCTCCCTCTGGCCAGGTTGAAGGTAAGAAGCCAGAGCCAGGCAGTGCAGGGCAGCTGCTCTTCTAGCTGTGGTGCCATGGAGTGGGCAGCCTTGGCATTCCCCTGTCTGCTGCTGGTGCCTGGGATTGCGGCTGCTCCTCAGCTCCCAACCCTCTTTGGCTGCTCACGCACTCGGTAAGAACTGCCTGGGCGGGGGGACCTGCTCCGGGGCCGGCAGAGCCCTAAGGGAGCAGCCACTGTGGGGGGAGCCCTCCTGGCACACAGTCCCTAGCTATCCTTCTTCCTGCAACCTAAGCTACCCCCCTGCCTGCACCCCGAGCAGTTTTCAAACTTTTTGACCTGAGTCCCCCCCTTTGAGTTATATTTTTTGGTTGCATCCTCCCCACAACCCAGGCAGGCTGGGTAGCCTACTGAGGTGAGTCGGGGGTGTAGGTGGCGCTCCTTCCCTGGACCCTGCTGTGCGGAGCTGCCTCTCTCTCCCTCCCCCCAAAATAGAAGTCAAACTATGCCAATGCCCAAGGGTTTGCCCCCCGGCCCCGAGTCCGCTCCCCGACCCCCATTGGGCCCTGGAGTTTTTATAGCATGTTGAGGGGGCTCTCGGAAAGCAAAAGGTTGAGAACCCCCGCCCTAAGGGATGTCTCTGTCTGAACTGTGTGCTCCTCTGCACCTGTTGGCTTTTCCTCAGCCCTTAATTTAAAAACCTCCCCATCAACCTTCTTAATTTTTTACATGCCAACAATTTGGTTCTGTTTTCGTTTAGGTGGAGCCCAACCTTCCTGTATAGGCTCCTCCTTTCCAAAAAGGTTCCTCAGTGCCTAGTAAACCTAAATCCCTCCTCCCTCTCCATTGTGCCATCCACGGATTGAGACCCTGCAATTCTGCCTGTCTAAATGAAGCATTTCAGAGAATGCTACCATGGAGGTCTTGGACTTTAATCTCTTACCTTAGCAGTCTAAATTTGGTCTCCCAGACCTGTCTCCTACCTTTCCTGTACCTATATGTACCACAGCCAGTGTCTCCTTCCTGGAACTGCACTTAAGTCTACATAGATGCCTTCAGATGTTTGCACCTGGCAGGCAATTCACCGTGCGGTTTCCTCAGTCACCGCAAACCCAACTATACGTTTCTAATAATAGAATTCCCCTATTACTGTTGCCTGTCTCTTCCTAATAACAGGGGTCCCCTGCCCTGGAGAGGTAGCCGTATTGTGAGAGGATACCATGACATCATTTGGAAGGAGGATCCCAGCTCTGGGATAGTTTCCCTCTGCTCTAGCTTGATGATCTCCTTCCCTAAAACTTTAATTCTCCTCATTACCACAGAGGCTGTCAGTCTGGGGGTGGGACTGCTATACTGTGTCCTGGAAAGTCTCATCTTTGTATCTCCCTTAGCTCCCCCAGTTCAGCCACTCTCTGGTCTCAAGAGCCCGTACTTAGTGTCTGAGGGCCATGAGTTGCTAGCACTGAATGCACACACATGCCGCCTGCCCACAGGGCTCCCATTGACTGTAAGGGTAGGTCAGGCAACTTAAAAACAAAATATAGCCCACTGCGTAATCTGAATAGGGCAGAATTGATATTTTCTCTGATCAGCGCAGATGATCACTGCCCAAAGACTGTTTCTGGATAGGGCCCTGAACTGGCTGCTACTGGGGAGACCTGGGTTCTATTCCTGACTCTGCTTCTGAGCCCCTTTGGGCAAGTCACTTCACTTCTCTCCGCCTCTGTTTTCTTATCTGTAAAATGAAGTTACTTCCCCCAAGAGCTAGTCGGTATTGTGTACAGCACCAAGCACGCTGTGGGCTCCCATTGAATCAGATACAGCTGTTCATGATCTGCCACATTGGACTTTAACTGGACAAAGTATGCAGCTTTGATGGGTAGCTAGATTCTATCCCAACAAGCCTTAATATACCTTAGTTTAAGTAAGCCTTGCCAGACCTGAGGCAGTACAAGGCTTAACTCTTGCTTACTGTGCTTTCAAGGCTTTGAATGTTTCAGTCCATCCATGACATTAAAACCTCCTGGCTTTCCCTTTGGCTAAATGGCTGGTCTCGTCTAATAGGTTTCCCCACATGGGTTGCCTACCTCTGAAATGAGTTTCGCCTACAAACCTGCTGTCACAGTGCTTGCTAGACTCTCTCCTCCTTCACATAGCAGGAGTGCCTGCCTCAAATAATGGACACATCTCTCCGGGAGAGAGGGACTCAGAATTTGTGCAAGTTTGTTTCCAGACCAGGATCTTGGAAGAATTTGGTTGCCTAATGCACTAATAACGCTAGGAGATGTGATTTAATGACTGGGAAGGGGAGCATGTCTGCTCTGTAGGTGACAGGCTGGCAAAATAATCAGTTTTAATAGCTTTTCCCATAGCCCTCAATGGGATGGATTTAAAATAAACAGTCTCAAGACACAGCATCATCAGCACCCTTAGTTTTCCCATTAGTGGTTGGCAAGGGGAGGGGGAGCCCAGCATGCCTGATCTGGTGAGCTGCTGCATGTCTTCAGCTCCCACTGAGGGGAAAACGGAATTGAGGGTGTGCGGCATCTTGCTGGTAGAAGCTTGGTGCTGGTCAGCATTTAGCAGCGAGCCTTGTGAGTTCCAGAGGTGGTTTTTGACCCCTACTTCTGCCACCTTGGGCACTGGGCTTGCCAATGTGTCCGACTGATTCTGTCCTGCTCCTGCACTGGGAGAAGTCTGTTCACGCACCCGTAGGCTCCATCAAAGCAAGTATCGTTGAGATAGACAAGAATAGTGGGATGAGTGTGCTGGGGAGTCTTATGGAAGTGCTGCCCTTAGCCTCTGGTCCTTCTCTCTGTATTCTGGGAGGTGGCAGAGATAAGCTGCTCTCTTGGCAGAGAACGATCCCTATGTAATGATTACAAGGGAACGTTTGAGCCGCATCCGGTTTTCATTTGTCTCTACAGTTTGCTGTTGGGAACGTGACTAGAACTAACCTTTCTGATGAATGGAACACATTTTTCAGGCAGCTAGTTAGTTCGGATGGCTCGATTTTTTTCGGGGAGCCCAACTTGACACCTCTTAAAGGGGCCTGATGGTTCAAAAGGTAGGCGCTCAACACTTTCTGAAAAACCAACCTCTTCAAGGGGTGTCAAGTTGGGTACTGACAAAGGGCGTGCCAGCCTTGTAGCAGCCTCTTCTGGCCAGTTGTGGCTCTGCTGAGGCCTGCCTCAGTTTCCTCTTCACTAGGACTCCCTTAAGTCCACACAGGCCAGAGATTCAAAACGTTCCCCCTTCTGGGGTCCAGTTTATTAAGTCCTGCACAAAGTATCTCAAAAAGAGAACTCAGACTTACTAAGTCTTCATCCCAGTTTCAGCTGAGTCCTGGGGATCTCTCTCTTCCCTTCAGAGTTCCAACACTCGTCTGTTCTGGTTGGGCAAAGCCCCCTCCGTAAGGGTCTGTCTTCCTGTTCTCCCTTTCTCCTCTTGCCAGTATTTTGCCTCTCTCCACAGGCCTTTCCCGCTGGTGCCTTCCCCCTCAGGGCTCCGCAGGAGCCACCTTACTCCCCACAGTGTATGCAAGCATCTGCCTACAATCTGCAGCTGTCTCCCCCTTTATAAGGCTCAGGTGTCCTTCCCCAAGTCCTATTGGGCAGTTCAAGTGCATTGGACGTTCCCTCCCAAAGGGACCAGTCACCTAGTGACAGGCATCTAAAATTGCTGCTCACTTCCGCTCTGCATTTAGACCTCAATCATGTTTACTGAGAAATCTCTAGTGAGGAGGGGACTGCCCCTATTTTATCTCCTTGGTATATGATTGCACGGATCACGCAGCTTCTGCTTTGGGAGCTCCTGGGTGGGCCTTCTTCAGAGCGAGTAGCTGTGACGGGTTGGATCACAGAACCCCCCCTTGGGAACTGCCACCTGATGTACCAAGACTACCTCTGCTCCTGTTTTCCCTGCCAGCTCAGGACTCCAGCACCCTGTCTTGCTGAGCCAGACACACCCGTTGGCTCCAACACAGACCCAGGGTCTGAATAACTTGCCCCAAAGCTGCAGATTTACCTGAAAACAGCTCACAGAAGTGTGCTTGTCTTTAGTACTCAGATGCCCAACTCCCTATGGGGTCTAAACCCAAATAAATCCATTTTACCCTGTATAAAGCGTATGCAGAGTAAACTCATAAATTGTTCGCCCTCTATAACACTGATAGAGAGAGATGCACAGTTGTTTGCTCCCCCAGGTATTAATAGATACTCTGAGTTAATTAATAAGGAAAAAAGTGATTTTATTAAATACAGAAAGTAGGATTTAAGTGGTTCCAAGTAGTAACAGACAGAACAAAGTAAGTCACCAAACAAAAATAAAATAAAATGCGCAAATCTATGTCTAATCAAACTGAATACAGATAATCTCACCCTCAGAGATGCTTCAGTAAGCTTTTTCTCAGACTGGACACCTTCCAGGCCTGGGCACAATTCTTTCCCCTGGTACAGCTCTTGTTCCAGCTCAGGTGATAGCTAGGGGATTCTTCATGATGGCACCTCTCCCCCTCTGTTCTCTTCCACCCCTTTATATAGCTTTTGCATAAGGCGGGAACCCTTTGTCCCTCTGGGTTTCCAACCTCCTCCCCCCCCCCAATTGGAAAAGGACCAGGTTAAAGATGGATTCCAATTCAGGTGACATGATCACATTTCACTGCAAGTATCGGGGGTAGCCGTGTTAGTCTGTATCTACAAAAAAAACAAGGAGTCTGGTGGCACCTTAAAGACTAACAGATTTATTTGGGCATAAGCTTTCGTGAGTAAAAACCTCACTTTTTTACTCACAAAAGCTTATGCCCAAATAAATCTGTTAGTCTTTAAGGTGCCACCAGACTCCTTGTTGTTGTTTCACTGCAAGACTTCATTACCCACTTGCCAGCACACACACATACAGGAAGACTCACAGGTAAACACAGCCATCTGCAGACAATGGGAGTCATCAAGATTTCAAACCACCATTAATGGCCCACACTTTGCATAATTACAATAGGCCCTCAGAGTTATATTTCATATTTCTAGTTTCAGATACAAAAGTGGTACGTTTATACAAATAGGATGATCACACTCAGTAGATTATAAGGTTTGTAATAATACCTTACAAGAGACCTTTTGCATGAAGCATATTCTAGTTACATTATATTCACTTATGTTTTTATAAAACCGTATAGAGTGCACAACATCACAGTAGCAATGCCAGGAGAGCTGTGGGGAGAGCACATATTGGGGAATATTTCTAGAAAAATTGGACTTTTTAAAACCCCTCTAATACTTTAAAAGAAAAAAAAAGAGAGGGGGGGTGTTTTATAACTCAGATGCCTTGCTGGTAAGAGCACCATCGGACAGAAAAGTGCGTGCATATGCTGATGGATAGCAGACACACCTTTGCTATTTCTACTAGAATTGCTACCTAGACAAGTAATCACCGAGTGCTTAACTATCTGGGAGGGTGCAGTTGCCCTAGAGGAAATCCAGTGTAGAAGTTAAACTGTAGCGTTAAGGGTCTGAGTCACGTCATAGAACCATACCTCATTCCTTTCCCTGGCTTCCATTTTTCTGGTCATGTTGCTAACTCTGCTGCACATGGGGGGACAGGACTGCCATGGTGTCCTGAGTCAAATTGTAGTCAGCTTGGCTAGAGCTGATCATAATGATTGCAGCACTAGTTAAGGGTCTGCCAACAGATCCCCTTGTAAATTTTGATCTTTATGGCCAATTTCATAATTGTCACTTGTGTGAGATCCATTCTCCTCACAGGATATCTTCCATTAATGTGAAATGGGATTTACACAGTGCAGCAAACAGACCTCCTCTTCCCAACTTTCAGGCTGACCTGTGTGTGTTTGCAGATGTGCTCTTGCTCACGGTAAATGCAGTTGGGCAGCTTTTTAAGTTATGCAGCATTAAGCAGTGTAAAATAAAATGACCTATTTTTTTTTTAAATAGGTCATTGGCTTTCAAAATTATAGTGTCCTGGGTTGGAGCAGCCCTAACATTGTCTAGCTGAGGGATGGAATGGCAAGTTGCTTTGTGGAGTTGTACCTGTTGTGCATAACATGAAGCAGATTGCGGCCACCTTCTTCTCTAACATGGAGGTACAGCGTGTGGTGACTGAAGTGTTGGCTGCTTGGATCAAGATGTAAGGTTGCAATCTGCAGGGCTGGAAAAAGCACATCCGCCACCTGCTAGCCAGAGGGTAGCTAATAGTCTGTCTAGTGATAGATATGAAAGGCAGAGGAGCTCTAGAGATTGGGTTCAGGAGCAAAGCAGCAGTGAAAATCCCACATGCTCTACTCTTTAATACTGGGAAGAGGGAAAGTGTCAGGAGTTCACCATTGTGCTGTCCCAGGATCCGTTTTGGGGGTCATCTCTGATATCGCCCTCTGCTTAATAGGTGTCTAGTGAGTTGGTAGCTTTGCTACCATAACCAAAAGGGCAGAGGAGCTATCTGTGTCATTCTCCCCTCCTGGCTGCTGCAGATGGAGAGGCAGGAGAAGAGGTATCTGGCCCTTTTTAAGAAGCATGGAAAACTGTGAATGGGGGCGGCAGGCAAAAAAACAGTGTGTCCTTGTACTCCGCTGTCTGTATCCATCTGTTGTCTCTTGTCTTATGTTTACTTTGTAAACTCTTTGGTGCACTCTGTTTATACAGCGTGTAGCACAATGGGTCCTGGCCCATGACTAGAACTCCTAAGCACTATGATAATACAAATAAAAGAACTGCAGTGCTTGCCTTTGTAGGTTTTACCAATAGCAGTAGAAAACTGATTAGACATCAGAAGTGAACTTCCTCATACAAGATTCTGAACAGAAGCATTGAAACTGAACAGAGACTTGTTAATTTCACATTGTTGTTTGGCAAAAGGTATGCACTGCAGCAGAGGCATTGGCTGTCTGCAGACTCAGGAAGACAGTACTTCATAACCTCCCATCTGAGAACCATGTGGAAGTCTATCTTTACAATCAAATGGGTTAGAAAATTAGGGCTTGTCTACACAGTGAGGGTAATGCATTCTAAGGGGAGGTATCAGGGGGTAGCCGTGTTAGTCTGTATCTACAAAAACAACAAGGAGTCTGGTGGCACCTTAAAGACTAACAGATTTATTTGGGCATAAGCTTTCGTGAGTAAAAACCTCATCCGAAGAAGTGAGGTTTTACTCACGAAAGCTTATGCCCAAATAAATCTGTTAGTCTTTAAGGTGCCACCAGACTCCTTGTTGTTAAGGGGAGGTGTGATTTCTAAAGCACACTACTTTGTTGCACATTAATTAGTTCACGTAGACACTGTTGGCGCGACTAAACATTCCCTAGTGTGCTTTAACGTAGTACTGTTCCAAATGACACTTCGTTAAAGTGCACCAGCAGGGCCTACATTGACCAATTAATAGACAACACCTTAATGTGTTTTGGAAACAGCATACACCACACCATTATTGTGTAGACAAGCCTTTAAAAACAAAGAGAGAGAGCCTGGATTCTGCAGGTGGTGATGGTGTAGGCCCCTCACACAGCATGTGTAAGCTTCCCACTTAGCCAGGACAAGTCGATTTTTCAAGCACTACCTATCTAGATGCTTACTTAGCCCTCATCACTATGGTATCTGAGCCCTAGGTAAGTAGCCTCCTTATTAAAGAATAACCATGGACCACCCTTTAATCATCCTTGACCTTTTTGTCTTCAAATAGTTAATGTTTGAAATAACTTTCTCTGTTTTTATACTAGGACAGTTGCACTAGCCCAGATTTCTGTCCTTGAGTAAGACAATCATTGAAACAAGATTTTTCAAATCAGTTTCTAGTGATCCAGCAGGTTGTCTTATTGGGATGTCACTGGGAACTTCAGTTGTGAGATGTGCAGATGCAAGGAAAAGAGGCCCCCCTAATCAATCACTAGAGCATCCGTGTGGATATTCTGCTGTATCTCATGGGAGTTACCAGCTTAGAAATAATAAAACTAGCAAAGTTGTGGACTCTTAATTTGTATGTCACACCTAATTTCGTTACAGTGAATGAAGTACTTTGCATTTTAATAGAACAGCTGTGGCTGTGGGTGCTTGTAAGGAGATTCTTATGTTAGTGTGGAGATGTGGTGTGGCTTTTTTTTTTTTTTTTTCCCAGGTGGGTGGGTGAATGGGGGTTGTTTGTTAAACCATGGTGGAATATGCCCCTCCATCTACTCTGGAAGGCCTGAATCAGCAATTAGCTTCTACTTTCTCTCCAATGGTGACCCAGGTTAGCTGCAGCAGCATTATTTCCTGGCCAGGTGAGACATTCAGGTGCCTCAAATGTTGATATCCTTAAGATCTGTGTTAGGATTTCAATAATTAACATCTTCAACCAGGCAAGAAATAGTTAATCCATTATTTACCTGGCTCTCTCTGTCTAGATTGTTGGAACCCCTAGAACTGCTGCATTCATTAGCCCTGTACAGACATATAGAGATGCACACAGACAAACTCAGGTTATCTGGGTGCATTCTGCTTCCCTGAACACGACAAGCTTGATGCAGTCTCATGCTACCTCTATAAACTAATGCCACAGGTGACAGAAGCCCTACAAACCTAAAGCATGTTTGCAGCTTAAGATGAAACTTTTAGACCATGCTGCTTGCACTGAATTACAGAGTCTTGTTTGAACTCTGCCAAGGCCCTGGCTGCTTTTTTGTGTGTGTGTGTGTTTCCTGCTAAGTTTTAAACAAGCCCAGTTAGAGCTATTTCAGGGCGGTAATAGGAAGAAGGCATCCAGATTTCTGTTCTAAAGAGAACACTTTTAGTGAAGACACTTCTCATGTATTACAGTAATGCCTATGGGTACATCTCTACAGCAACTAAACACCTGCGTCTGATCCGGGTCAGCTAAGTTGGGCTCGTGGGGCTTGGGCTGGAACCTGAGCTCTGGAACCTGCGAGGGGGGAGGGATCGAGAACCAGAGCTCCAGCCTGAGCTCGAACATCTACACTGCAATTTGAAGTCCCCACTGAGCCTGAGTCAGCTGACCGGGGCCAGCTGTGGGTCTGTTATTGCCGTGTAGCCATATCCTCAAAGCAGTGGTTTTCAACCTTTTTCATTTGTGGACCCCTAAAATATTTCAAATGGAGGTGTGGACCCCTTTGGAAATCTTACACATAGTCTGTGGACCCCCCCAGGGGTCCGCGGACCACAGATTGAAAACCACTGCCTTAGTGGCTCCAACTGAGATCAAGACTCCCTTGTGCGAGGTGCTGTACAGAAACACATAGTAAGGCAAACGCTGCCCCAAAGTGTTAGTCTAAATAGATAAGGCAGACACAAGAAGTATCATCCCCATTTTGCAGATGGGGAGTTGAGGCCCAGAGTGACTGAGTGAGTGATTTGCTCAAAGGAAGTCTGGCAGAGCTGGGAATTGAACCACTTTCTCCCGAGTCCCAGCCTAATGCCTTAATCACAAAGCTATCCTTCCTCTGTGAGCATCCTGACTGATGCTTTGTTGTGTTATCAAGGTTTGTTGGCATCCTTCTGTCTGCAAGATACGGTGGGAATTGCAGCCTGTGATGTAGATGGTTTGCAATGTCTCGTGTAACAGAGATTTGTATCAAGAGATTTGTTATCAAGCAGGAGAAGAGAAACGGTATAAAGAAAAGCTGATAGAATTGTTTTCCAAACAGGCTCACTCTGAGCCTCCCATTAATTCCCTATATAGGCAGGCGTAGCGCCTCTCCTTCCCATAATCCTGTCTCTAGGAATACGACAGGATCTCTGAAAGAATGGTGCAGCCCCTCAAAGGAAATCCTGAGATCCTTTGTTCTGGGACAGGCAAACTCCCAGTGAAGTAAACCAAAGTTTGCTTGATTAAGCAGCTTGGATCTGACCCTTTACTCCTGGGTGGGACAGATGAAATGACCTTTGTGTACTATTCCTTTCAGTCCTACAGGAAGCAGGGAGATTATTCTTATGGGTATGTTGCAGTTTGATGTTGTTCCTCCCCCCACCACCTTTTTTAATACTTCAGCTAGCGCTCTGGTCCCAGTCTTTTTTTTTCTCATGGCATTTCAATTCCTGGACAATGGAAATACCACAAGATGTGGCCTTCCTCGAAGATTCTGTGAAGTTCCCTAAATTTGCTAATGTCAGTCTAATGAATGTGGAAGGTGTTTAGATACTCTGGTGGTGGGTGGCAGTACAAAACCCCTAAGCTGAGAGAGAGACTTGGGGACTGCTGCCAGGATATATGGGGAGACTGCATCAAAAGGAAACACAGCGTTCAGTCCCTCATTTTTAACAAACTAGGCTCCTGACTGGCTCCTGGGTGTTTCTGTTTGGATTGCTTAATGCTGACTCTTGTCGTTAGAAATAACTCACATGGGAATGCTTGTATACAGGGTCCATGTGTATCATGGGGTCGTGATTTGGAATAATATTAGAGGGGCGGGGAGAAGCCTCTGTATTTGAGTGGTGCTTTGTGACTGGCTATAGACAATGACCTACCCAATGTGAATGACCCCAAGGCACTGTTGTCTCTTTGCTCTCTTATGCAACGTATGGGTTCGATGGAGTCCAAGTAACCCTGTTTAATAGCTGCAGATGCCATGCGAGGATTAGCTCCTTACACAGGCTGCTAGGCATGGTTCTGCTGGTTTCTGGAGCACCGAAGACTGAGAGGGACACTAGAGGGCTTGTAAATGAGTTAAAAGGGTACACCTGTATTCCCAGACACATGACCTTTTTTTTTTTTTTTTTAAACCCACTTCCTGCCTTTTAGGGATTAATTGGCATCTTGCCAGGGGATTATTTCCCTTCACCTGTGGCTTCGAATATATATGGAAATACAGGCTGAGCTAACTGCAGCACAATGCACGACCACGTAGGGATCTTAGGTGAGTTTGTCGCTAGCAAACTCTTGGGCAGAGGGATGGCTGCTGGTGGGGAGAGTTGGGTGGGTTTGGGCTCTCCCTCAGGAGGAGAGTCCTTAAATGTGCCTTTTGTTTATACTTACCTTTATGCACCCCCCCCCCATCACCCTTAACTCGGGAGCACTCTCCCATGCCTGTTACACATGGCTACCAGCCTCTTTCCGTTCACATCTGGCGCCGAAGCTGCCTGCACTCACACGCTGAGTGAAGAACAAGGCTGGCTGGGTGAAGAGCCGTCCTCGCCATCACCCAGGGCCCGCCGTGTTCAAACTGCTTGTTTAGAGCAGCGGTGTCTGACCTTCGGAGCCTGGGGAGTGAAACGCTATTTCAAGAAGGTCAAAGGGACACAATCAATACTTGTAACTATTTTCCTGGCCTCTGCCTGAGCCTCTCCTGCTTTCCCTGTAGCTCCCACAGCCCAAGAGGGAAGCTGGCAATGGAGCAAACTGAAGAGCCAGCCACTCCTCTCTCCTCTGTAAGGCAGCAGGCTGCCCATGAGGAAGGGAGAGCTGCTGTAGAGTTCTCCCAGCTCAAACCCAAGCTGCTCTGGGGGCTACAGGGCAGGTGGGGAGTGCCCCCGTTTCCTCTCATAGCAATGGGGCTGACTCAGCCACTGCAGTTTTAAAAGTTGCGGGGCACAGCACAAGGAGCCCCCTTTCAATCCACAATTGGATGTACATTGTCTAAAAATGGTTGCCCTCAAGGGCTGGAGATTGGACATTTCTTGGGGCAGGGACGGCCTTCCTCTATGTCCCGTGCAGCACGGGGTTCGGCAGGGCGCAGCACCCTTTAAATTACAGAGCGTCTTGTGGTTCTGCCACAGGATTGTTTGATGGCCAATTGTGCTAGTTTATTACAAGTAATCTGTCTCCCTGCTAGTGTACTGGCTGTGCAGGATGCTACCTTTTGTACAGGGAGGGGCCTGTGGAAGCATTAAATAACTTTCTGATGTGTCATTGCAAGCAGCTGATTGCAGAGCTCTGACTCATAGTGCCTGCCAGCGTACATACGTGACGTTGGCACGTGGCTCCTCTTGTGTTCAGATCTGTCCGCGCTCGGCTTTGGCGTGTATTTATAATTTTCCTGCCATTTGAATACATGGAGCTTCTAGTGACATCTGGTCATTAGTGCGGATTAAATCCCAATCATCTCCACTCCTCCAGCTGTTATGCAGGCTTCCTCCACCAAAAACAGCACCCGGCATCTCTGCCGGTGCACACTGAGCCTGTCGAAGAGTGTTGAGATTGGTCCCTCCTGCACTCTCTCATCACCTGCTAACCGAGAGGGTGAATTGCATATCCCTACTGACATCTTCTGGACTAACGTTATGGCCAGGACCGTGAGCCCTCCACTGCCTGCTCTACACTGGCGATGTTGCATAAAGCTTCCCAGGGTTGCTACCACCAGCTCAGCCACACCCGTGGTGGCAGCACACCTATAGACCAGAGCAGATATCTAGCCACTGGCCAGCTGATCTTCTTTGTGGGGGAGGGGGAAACTCACCTCCTCTCAGCTAATAAAACACAGTGGAAGGTACCTTCAGTCAACGCCCCGTGGAAGCCATTGATTCAACAAGATGATCCCATCTTTGAACTTGCCTAGGATTTGCTACTTTGTGTTCACAGATGAAGCCATTGTATGGGGTGGTGATGGGCCGGATAGAAAAACCTCCAGCCTGAGCTGCTATTTACCGGGGAAGTGCAGTGTGGTGATTGGGGGCTTTGTGCCTGAGAAGAGGAATGTGCTGACATCCAGGATGTTGTGCAGCATTCCCTCCTGTGCCAACGCTAAGCGAGCTCCTCTCATGTGGTAGGTGTGGGTATTGCTGGCTGACCTTTTTCAAAAACGAAGACTCTTATCTACACTGGGAATTTATGGTCAGCATAGTTGCAATGCTGCAAACGCCTCGTGCAGACAGGCAAAGCCACTGTTCACCCTGGTGAAAATCACCCACTCAAAATAGGGGTGAGCTGCAGCTGGCCTGTTGCAGTTTACCTTGTTTGTTACTAGAGCTGTTGCGCTGTTGCAGCTACACCTGCAATCTAGTAAAATATCAGACTATAGACAAGGCCTAAGACTTCATAAGGGTGTATTGGAAACAGTCTAACTTCATATCCCAAAACGATTTGAGTCTCTTCCCTATTTTTTTTTTTTTTTAACTTCTGAAAGGATTCTCTTGCCACTGGCTCTTTATATCCCTCCCATGTCCTCTGCTGTTTAGAATAGCATAAAATGCAAAACCTCTATGGAAAGGCCATGCTGCAGCTGAGATTATAACCACCTATAAGTGGGAAATTACTTTTCCACCCCCAAGTCCGGGGGAGGGCGGCGGGAGATTTGTGCACTAAAGTTGAAAGCATTATTGCCTTCAAGTAAAAAAAGTATTGGACTCTGTCAGTCTGAAGCTGCTCATTTTGAACTGTCAGGTCTAATTAGGATAGAAAATAAAGACAGTCTTTTGTAGCTCCAGGGTACCATGACAGACAGGGCTGAACACACATGAGCCTGGCTCGAGGGGCGGGGCAAGTGGTGGGAAGTGCAGATTAAAAACCAAGATGAAACGGCTAAAAAAATGCCTGCTATTATCTGGTGGCCAGGGTGTCGCTTTTCCTCCCCCCACCCTTAGCCCCAAGGTGACCGCATCTGCCTCTCCTACTCGCTGCCTGTGACCCCATTCCTAGTGAGAGCTCCGTGGCACTCCTGCTTTGTGCTTTGAAACTATAAACCCCAATCCTCACGACAGCCCTGTGCGGGAGGTTGGGAGTAACCCCTCCTTTACAAGTGGGGAAATGAGGCGCATCCAGCTAGTGTTAGAGCTAGACGTAGAGTTTCAGAGGTCCCGCTTCCAGACCACGGCTAGATCATGGGTTCCCAACCTGGAGGTCATGACCCCCCATCAGAAGGGTTGCAGGCACGTTTCAGTGGGGTTGTGCTCTGTGGTTAGATGGGAGAGGGAGTCACCAAAACTGGTCTGTAGCAACGTAGGGGCACAACATAGAGAAGGTCCAGAACCCCCCCCCCCCCCAAGGCCATGGAACAAACTGCCAAATACTTTCTGGGCTTTATTTTTGCCCTGATCACTGGGATGCTTCCACGTATGTTAAAAAGGCCACGTGTGAGGTGTCATGGTTCAGCTGAAGTACTAGCCTTTCAATAGGTCAGTTACATAGGTGCACTGGTGGGAGGTGACCTGTTTTTTAAACATACTGCATGGAACAGAATGTTCTGGGGAGCCCAGCGATTTCCATGCTAGAGAGGTTTTGTCAATGGGTCCATTTGGACAGTGGTACAGCGTTAAAGATGGCCGGAATTGACCTGGAAGCATTACCGTCCAGTTTCCAAACACTTGTAGCATGTGTTAGCTGACCCTGACCTACCTTGACCTCTTTCCTCTATCTAAACTCACCCTTAATGTCAAAAAGGCCCCTGTGGCCAGACCCCAGGAATATACCTGGTGTCAGGAAGTGTGGGGGAGGCAGGGCCCTGCACCCCCCACTTCCTGTGATTCACCCTGACTCTCAGCCAGCCAGTAAAAGAGAAGGTTTATTAGACGACAGGAATACAGTCCAAAACAGAGCTTGTAGGTACAGACAACAGGACCCCCTCAGTCAGGTCCATCTTGGGGGACAGGCAGCTTAGACCCCAGCCCTGGGGCTCCCTCCGTTTCCCCAGCCAGCTCCAAACTGAAACCCCCTCCAGCAGTCTCATCCAGCCTCTCCCCGGCTCTTCCTCCAGCCTTTGTCCAGTTTCCTGGGCAAAGGTGTCACCTGGCCCCAACCTCCCCCCCCCCCCCCCCCGTCCTGGGCTCAGGTTACATGCTCAGGTATTGTCCCTCAAGTGAAGTCACACCCTGATATCCCCATCCCCAATGCAGACAGTACCAGTAAAACTCCCACGCAACATTCCCAGATCAATCAGCCACACTCCCTACTCGGTCACACCTGGGTTCTTCCACCATTCAAAGATAGGGCTGCATTGCTTTTGAATGGTGCTTTGCTCTGTATGTGTGGAGGGGAGCAAATTGCTTGGGGGGCATGTTGGAGAGGAGCTAGATGGGAGGGCAGATGGTGTTGGAGGAGAGGGTGGGTAGCAAGTCTGGGTGTGTGCAGAGGGGAAAGCTGGGAAGGGTGGGGTAGGAGAATATTTTGCGATAGCCATGGTACTTACAGTACAGTGAATGACATGGCGGGTGGGGTGTGGTTTGAATGGCTGGGTGCTGTGTGTGTCTCAGTTTCCTTATGCTAGAGCTCTTTATTTGATCTAGCCCCAGGATAGAATCCGAGCCTTCTGGAAGACTGATTGTAGGGTGAGTGTTTTCTATGCAAAGAGGGCTTAATGGGTAAATACCTGGATGCAAAGCGGAAAAGGCGCTTGGGTGCTATGGCGATGGAAGGACATGAAAGTACTTAAAGACACAGGCGCCAACTTTCCAAAGTGTGGGGGGTGGGGGGCTCTGCCCAAGGCCCTGCCTCCAGCCCACCCTTTGGGAGGGAAGGCCCTGCCCCCGCCCTGCCTCTTCCTGCCCCCATTCCACCCCTGCCCCCCCTCTTCCCACCTGGTTCTACCCCCTCCCCTGAGAGCACCTTGTCCACACTCCTCCCCCAGCCTCCTGCATGCTGTGAAACAGCTGATTGCGGGAGGGGGCTGGAGGAGCTAACTGGGGGAGCACCCACCATTTTTCCCCCCATGGAGTTGGTGCCTATGCTTAGAGAGGCAAGGTATCTGAGGCTTTGTCTACACTGGAACTTCGTTGACAACCTTTGTTGTTCAGGGGTGTTAAAAAAACACACACACACCCCCAAATGATAAAAGTTTTGCTGACAAAAAGCAGTGGTGTGAACAGCGCTCTGTCGGCAGGAGAGCTGTCTCCTGCCGCAAACAGCCGCTACACTGCGCACCTGTTAGCAGCACGGCTGTAGCGTCACGGCTGTGTTGCTAAAAGGTGAGTAGTGTAGAAAAAGCCTAACTGCGTCAGGAAGGCATGTCGGATGCTGCAGCAGCAGCAGTGAAGAGGTTAACTTTTACAACCGGAAAGAATGGCAAAGTACTACCCAAGGATTTAATCTGCATGTAACAAACAGGACAGCTGTACGATTATGGACTTAAAACCTAGGCGCATGCCTTGTTCCAATACACAGAAGTTTGTTGGATGGTGACTGAGGGTGCAAATGAAGAATAGTTTATTCCAGGGCTTGGTTGGTTTTCTGGCTTGCTCTGCAATAATTTACCAACAGACCTTGTGTCAAACAGGGATGTGATTTCCTCTTCTTCCCCCCCCTTCCCCGCCCTATTATTTTGTATGATCTGTCAGATCAAAGGAGGCTGGGGCTCTCCCAAAGGGGAGGGGGGAGAGGGTAGTTTTAATTAACTGCCCCTCCCCTGCATCCAGTTTCATCAGATGATATTTTCCCAGGTCGCTAGAGTACTGTCACCTGCTGTGATACTGAATCAATAGTCCCTGTCGTTGTGGTCTCTGCCAGCGGACAATGGAGCATGATGTGAGTCATGCACCCCCAGCTGAAAGCGAGGACGCGTAACAACATAAAGGCTCATTATCTGCCCATTGAGCCCAAGTGGGAGAGTGGGGGCATGGCTATCAATACCCTACTTTCAAAAACAAACCCTCTTTTATAAGTAGTAGTCGCCCCCTGGGCCCCTCCACAACCTAACCCCAGACATAAACAACGTGAAAGGAAAACTCTCTTCTTTGGCCCTTTTGAAGTTTAATTAGATTTGCTTGCTGCAAAGCTGTTGTCATTGCTGAGTTCCCCCACCACTGCCAGGCACTGGTCTCTGGCAGAATGATAGCAGCAGCTATTCTCCCGCATCAAGCTCACCTCTCAGCAGTTTGGAATGCTCCTCGTGTAGGAGGCTGAACCAAAGTTCACCCGGTGCGCTGGCTTTTGAGTGACCTGCCCGGTCTATGGAGGATGATTTATATTGCTCTGGCACCCAAAGACTCTCGTTGAGGCACTTTGGTCCTGGGTGCTGTAAGGACACATTGGAATGTAGAGAACTTACAGTCCGTCAGGTTTAGATACTGTAACTAGCCAAGAAAAAACACTTTGTTTTCTGTATTTTTAGAATGAGGAGAATGAGGAGATGGCTAGTTGGTTTTCTGGTGGATATAGGACGGTCAAGTCCCTTTCTAAGCAAAAGAAAGTCATGTCGGAAAACCAACACATTCCAAACATTATCTCTGCCTGGTGTAGACACAGTTTGACATGTTGTTAAGGGTGTTAATCTTACTGTTTTCCATCCTAGGTTGGAAAATATGTTCTTAAACATACCTGTTGCTGAACAAGGCCTCTGGAGGTGTGTCTCCACTGCAGTTAGACACCCGGGACTGGCCTTTATCAACTGACTTGGACTAAGGAACTGTTAAGTTGTGGTGTAGACATTAGGGCTCTGGCTGCAGCCTGAGCTCTGAGACCCCATGAGGTAGGAGGGTCCCACAACTCTTTAGCCTGAGCCCCCACTAGCCCGAGTCAGCTGACACGGGCCAGAACGGGTGTCTAATTGCAGTGTGGACATATCCTAGCTGTCTCTGAATTTCACTTTGTGCCTTGTTCAAAACTGACAGTGTAGCCTCCTCTTCCTTCTCCCTGGTACTAAAAGATGTCTTTAAGCCAGGATATACCGAGGCTTGGTTTGGGGGAATTTTTTGAGGGGGGAAGCAGAAGTTTGTGGTGGAAGGAAACGGGTTTGGCACCTTTCAATATAACCAATAGAAACAACTCCATGATTCTCCCCTGGGAGCAAACTTAGAACAGGTCTACACAACACAATTACTTCGGTATAACTACGTCGCTCAGGGGTGTGAAAAACCCACACTACTGAGCGACGTAGTTATACCGACCTAAGCGCCAGTGTAGAAGACAGCGCTATGTTGGCAGGAGAGCTTCTCCCGCTGACATAGCTACCACCTCTCGCGGTGGTGGATTAACTACTGTCAGCATAGAGCGTCTTCATTAATGTGCTACAGAGGCGCAGCTGCATTGTAGCAACTGCACTGATGTAGTGTTTTAAGTGTAGACCTCATATTAGTCTAAATTTTCAAAGGCCAAATGTTGCCTGCTCAGAGCACATACTCCTATTAAAAAGAAACAGTCCACCGAATAACTTCTCTCTTCTCTCGAGTGTAAAATTCTGATGTTGCCTAACCAAACATTATCTTTCCTCCACTGTGCTGAACACAAGCTGCGTTTTGTAAGACTGCCTTGCAGTGCTGGTCTGCTGATCAATATGGGCTCTTTATAAAGAAGCATGGAAGTATGTTAGTTTCGGGGAATAAAATATCCACAGAACTACAGAGGTGATGTTCAGAGCTGCCTTGGCCATTTAGACGATCAATTCCTATTAAAATCTCAGCCTGCATTGCTTCTGCAAACATACGAAAAACAGGTGATGCTCAGGGCTTCTCACTGTCACTTCTGCCTTGTGTGCTCCAGACATTACTCTGTAACATGGAGTTAATGCCCATTTTGAGGTTCTCAGATGAAAGAGCTTATTATACAAGTGCAGGGAGTTGCTGTTGATCACAGGGCTTGTCTAAACGCAGAGATTTCACTGTCTGACTCATCAGTTTGAGTTGGTTACTTAACTAAGTGCAGCCTCCTTGTAATTGAATGAACTAAAATGTTATTGGTCACTCTGATTGAACAGTGTCTGCACAAGGGGTTTGCACCGATTTTAACTAAATTGATTAAAAGAACAATTTATGTCAAGTAGTCGTGTGTGTGTGTGTGTGTGTGTGTGTGTGTGCAAAAAGAACAGGAGTACTTGTGGCACCTTAGAGACTAACAAATTTATTAGAGCATAAGCTTATGCTCTAATAAATTTGTTAGTCTCTAAGGTGCCACAAGTACTCCTGTTCTTTTTGCGGATACAGACTAACACGGCTGCTACTCTGAAACCTGTGTGTGTGTGTGTGTGTGTGGACCAAGCCTGTGCAAGATGTGCACCGAGGCAGCAGCCGTAGAGGGGGATGTTGGCAGTCCAGTGGCCTGCCTGTAGATTGGGGCGTGAATTCCATTGCCTAATGAGCACCCCAATAAAAGGCTGATTTATCCACAAGCTTTTCTGTGAGTTGAGTACAAGGCTGCCTGCCTTGGCTGATCTAGCTATTATTTCAGATTCCGCGAGGACACCAAACCATTGCTAATGCCCAGAGGCATCTCTAATTGGATGTTTCATTTATAAATGCGGCTCTTGTCTGTGTGGGAAGCCTGGGCAGGGATGCTTCGTTACTATATGACATGGGGCGTAGGAGTGGAAGGAACCCTCCTCCATGTCATCTAGTGTAGTTGCCTTCTGTTGCAGGTCACCCCATCATGTAGGACACCAGCACAACTTGTGTATGTAACTAATGACCCTGTCAGTTGGAGATTGCTGGAGAGCCAATAAACACTTGTTAATTTTTATAGTGTCTTGTTCTAACTTTGGAAACCAGCGTCTTTTTGAAGTGAAGGACAGATAGATGTTTTAGTTTCACAGTTATTGTTTTTAAAGGCCATTATGACCATATAGTCTGACCACCTTTAGAACACCAGCCATAGAATTTCATTCAGTAATTTCCACATCAAGCCTAATTATGGCTTGACTAGAGCATCTCTCTAGAACAGGGGAGGGCAAACGACGGTCTGCAGGCTGGATCCGGCCTGTCGGGGCTTTCAGTCTGGCCTTCGGGATTGCCAGCCCCCTGGTGCAGCGGGGCTAAGGCAGGCTCCCTGCCTGCCCTTGTCCCGTGCTGCTCCCAGAAGCGGCTGGCACCACATCCCTGCGGCCCCTGGGGGAGGTGTGGGGCAGAGGGCTCCTTGCACTGCCCTCACCTGCAGGCACCTCCCCCCACAGCTCCCTGAGGCCAATGGGAGCCTTGGGGGTGGTACCCTCAGGCGAGGGCAGTGCATGGCGGAGCCATCTGCCCCACCCCACCCCACTCCCAGGAGCCACTGCTGGATATGCTGGCCACTTCCGGGAGCAGCAAGGGCCAGGGCAGGTAGGGCGTGCTGCTGCCACCCCGGAGCTGCTCAAGGTAAGCGGTGCCGGGCTGGAGCCTGCACCCTGAACCCCTCCTGCACCCCTCACCGCAATCCCCTGCTCTGAGCCCCCTGCCACACCCCTCCTGCATCACAACCCCCTGCCCTGAGCCCCCTTCTGCACTCTGCACCACCTCCCACACCCCAACCCCCTGCCCTACATTCATGGCCCTGCATACAATTTCCCCACCCAGATGTGGCCCTTGTGCTAAAAAATTTGCCCACCCCTGCTCTAGAAAGTCATCCAATCACCTAGTGATGGAACAGATTACCAAGGGATGTGGTAAATTCTCCAGTGATGGTTGGACTGTTTTAAAACTTTACATCTAATGGAAGCCTGCATCAGGAGTCTTCCAGCATCTTATGCTAGTTTATGCTTAATTTTTTCCCCTTGTGCGTGGTTGAAACCAAAACTCCATCATACGGTAAAATCACATGACTAGCAGG
Organism: Trachemys scripta elegans; assembly: GCF_013100865.1. Lineage (NCBI taxonomy): Eukaryota > Metazoa > Chordata > Testudines > Emydidae > Trachemys > Trachemys scripta. The sequence continues at coordinate 111,698,423 of NC_048301.1, forward strand.
GTGAAGTGATTTAAAATGAGTTGATTTAAATCACTTGATAGAGCTAGATCTCTATCGTGTTGAAGCTTTATTTAAAACAAAACAAAACAAAAACTAGACACAATCAACTCAGGATTAAATAAGGACTGGGAATGGCTGAGCCATTACAAACATTGAATCTATCTCCCCTTGTAAGTATTCTCTCACTTCTTATCAAACTGTCTGTACTGGGCTATCTTGATTATCACTTCAAAAGTTTTTTTTCTCTTACTTAATTGGCCTCTCAGAGTTGGTAAGACAACTCCCACCTGTTTATGCTCTCTGTATGTGTGTATATATATCTCCTCAATATATGTTCCATTCTATATGCATCCAAAGAAGTGGGCTGTAGTCCACGAAAGCTTATGCTCTAATAAATTTGTTAGTCTCTAAGGTGCCACAAGTACTCCTGTTCTTAAAACAAAAACAAAAAAACCCAACATGCAAATTTGTGCTTTTGCTACTTTAAATTAAAATTTATAATTAACTAAATTATAACAACATTTTTAATGCCATTGCTGCTAATTCATCTTCTTTGAATTTTACCCTAAAACCCTTGAAAATTAAGCCCCTGACTCTGCAAACACCTAGAGCAGGTACGTAATTCATAGTCAAATGAACTGTGACATTGGAGTGAGTGGGACTACTCATGCTTAAAGTTAAGCATGTTGCATAATTGTTTGTGGCATCTGGGGCTAACACTGTATTTTTCCTTCTTTTAATGGCATAAAATCTTTTAACTTAAAATTGTTTTAAAAAGTGCTTCAGTGTTAACAATTAAAAGCTATTTAGACTTTCAATATGTTAACGATGTTATTGAGCGCACACTGTACATAACAGACCAAAAATTTCAAAAATTAAGAGCTTAAAATTAGGCTTCTATCCTCCTACCTAGATGGTTCAAAGTGGGATTTTCCAAAGCAGTTAAGTTACTTAGGAGCACACTGACTTCAAACTGCAAACCTTGATGGAGAACTGTAGTCTTGTTGGAGCAGTTCTGCTTTTTTGACTTGTGGAAGTTCATTATATATAGAAAGGTGATAGAGGCTGAAAATAGAGCATGGGCTATTTGCTTATTGATTTGTTCGTTTGGGTTTGTGGTGTTAATAAGGCCCTGGACTTTTCTTTATCAGTGAAGATGAGCATTTGAAGTTTGAAACTTTAGTACAAGTTCAGATTTTATATAGAGCTTTTTTCCCTGCTGTCAATTAGGAAACTAATTAAAGAAGCCAGTATAAAACCGCCACATAAGCAATCTAAGACTCTAAAATGGGAAGAAAGAACTACTGTATTAACTTTGTAAATAATCTGATTCAAATTTTAAAAATTAACTTTTAAAAATCTTGTTTTATTAAATAAAAATGATGGATTTGTATCCACCCTGTTGGCTAGCGATAGAAACGCTGCCTTGCCCACCACTATGCCCTGATGCCTGGCCCACAGAAGGAAAATATTACAAAATATTCCAAATGTTGCTGACACCAGTTTGGCTTCACCAACTTTAGCAAAGTTGGGAGCCCTAATGTGAATGGGTCCCTGGTGTTTTCAGACTCTTGTCTGTTAGACCCACTTTGAGTAGAGTTAGATGACACCATGACAGAACATCGGAGCTCTGTTTACACTAAGGCCATGTCTACACCACTGCTTATGTCGGCAAAACTTGTGTCGCTCAGAGGTTTGGGGGGAAAACACCGTCCAGAGGACATAAGTTATGCCTGCATAAGCAGTAGTATGCACAGCGCTATGTCAGCAGGAGAGCTCTCTCCCGTTGGCACAGAACGGCTACATGAGCGATCTTACAGCGGCACAGCTGCATCGCTACAGTTGCGAGCTTACAGTGGCACTAGTGTAGACATGGCCTAACACTGTTGCTGCTGCCACTAGTAAAGCTGCACCAGTGGTGATTTCTGCATCCAACTTGTAGAGAAGGCCAAAGTGGCCACAGCAGCATGCTCTGAGGGGATATCTTTGCTGCAGTTAACTCAGGTGAGTGGCACCTAGGTTGCCTAGTATAGGCGTGAGCAGCCACACTGAAAAACCACCCTCAAGTTTTATAGATGTCATGCCCACTCGTGTCTTGCTAGCACTTCTGGAGGCACGTTCTATAGTTTTTTTTATGCTGCAGTAGGCTGAGTGCTCTGATTCTTTCCCATTTAATTATGGGAGTACTTTGGCCTTCCTGGGCCCAGGGGGTAAATTCTAAAGACCCATGTAGCCATTAACTGGGAGTGAAGAGCAAAGCAGAGGTGGGGGAGGGTGAATTTATCTTTCTGGGAAGGCAATTGAGTAATCCCAATTATTTCTCTGGTGATGCTTCTTTTAAAAAAGGATGTGTGTAATGAGTGAGTGTCTGGGAGGATTAACTGCAAAGAAAGCAGTATAGCTGGGCAAGATAAAGAGGTTTGCTTTGTCTGTGATCTAGTAGCTTTAGAAAGCTAGGTCTATTTGAACTGGTTTGATGTTTCCCAGCAACTGGTAATACCTGTTACTTGGGATGTGGGGGGTGGGCTTTTATCTGTGAGACTGTGTGTGTGCGCGTGCGCGCACACCCACACACCCCTTCTGATTATGGAAATGCTCCTCTCTCTAACAAAGTGCTGAGGTTAGCTCAGGAACATGACATACAGGCAGGGAACCTGGCACAGCTCTTCCTGACTTTTGGGAATCTTTCCATTTAAAGCTCATTTGAGATAAGCCCCTTACATGTTTGTGAAAGGATTACTGGATCTTTGTAGCCCAGTTGTTCCACTGTTGGGTTACTAGGGTGGAAGAGAGAAATGGGAGTGGAGGCGTTCTCTGGCCTGTGCTCTGTGGGAGGTCAGAGTTTCCCAAATGCTAGGTCTCAACAAGGTTCTAGCTGGGTTCCCAGGGCCAGGGCCGGCACCAGCACAGCAAGCAGGTGCTTGGGGCAGCCAACACAAAGGGGTGGCACGCCCGGGTCTTCGGCGGCAATTCGGTGGCGGGGTCCCTCTTGGAGGGAAGGACCTGCCGCCAAGTTGCCGCCGAATGAAGTATGCGGCGGTGGTAGAGCTGCCGCCAAAGTGCCGCCGATCGCGGCTGTTTTTTTTTCTTCTTCCCACCGCTTGGGGTGGCAAAAACACTGCAGCCAGCCCTGTCCAGGGCCAGATTAACTCATCACCGAGCCCTGGCCTAAACCAACATACACTTCACCCAACCACAGGAGAGCGAGCGAGCTCCCACCCCACGCTTCCCACTCAGTGGTGGCTCTGATCCCAGGGGCTGAGGCAGCCAGGCCAAAGCCAAATGGGACTGTGACCCCATGTGCCAGGTCACAACGCCAAGAGAGGGGAGCCAGGCCCAGCCCTGCGGGATGAGTGTAGGGCTCGCTCACTCTCCAAAAACTCCCCCCTGCACTGAGTGTCAATGAGGATTGTGGTGGAGGGTGCAAATCTGAAATGGTGATTTGCAAAAAAGGACACAATGCAGTTGGTGAGCCACCTTAATAAAAAGTTTGGGACCCCCCCCCCAGACTAGATGATCATAGTGGTTCCATCTGGCCTTCAAATCTGTGTCTGCAAGTTGTCCGTTGTGATTCTTTACTGGCTCATTTTACAGGGAGGATGATAGGAAGAGGGGGGGGGAAGGTAATGGTTTTTTTACAGTTGCATTCACTTGACACATTTTCTTCACCTCCTCCTATAACAGGATATTCTCTGAATTTTACCAAAGGAGTGGGAGGTGTGTGGGTGGGTGGCAGGGTGAGGGGGTGTCGTTTAGTGGGGTATTTTCAAAGTGCATTAACAGGGTTTCGAAAAGTGCAGACGGATGCAGAGTAATTAAAAGGGAGGGGACTGTGGAGTCAGGAGAGCAGAGACATCATTGTCCCAGAGATCAGTGTGGCAACTTCCATGGTTCCTTGTTGAACAGAAATTGTTTGTATTGCCACAGCACCTTGGCACCTCCTGGATTAGGACCCAATTTTGTTACCTGCTGTACAAACACAGGACAACAAGCTCGTCCCTGCCCCAAAGAGCTTACAATCGAAGTTGTCCTCCACATTACCACGTTTGGTGACCTAAAGGATAGAGGGAGTTTTTTTTCTAAAATAAGAGTTCCCTTTTAAAAGTATCCCTTTAAAAGGATTTGCATACTGGGAATCACTTTCAAATAACATGCGAAAACTAAAATTCATCCTTCTGACACCTCACAGGTGTCACACTCATCGCTAATGGCCAGCGCTGTTTTCCGGTGAGAGTTGCCTCCTTTCTCTTACCTGATTCTGAATTTGACACTTGAGGCAACAAATGATCCAGTGCTTTGGGTGCTAGCCTGGGACTCGGACACTTAGGTTGAATTCTCTTCTCTGCCATAGCGGCCTTGTGTGGTCTTGAGCAAGTCACTTAGCTTCTCTGTTCCTCAGTTCCCCATCTGTAAAATGGGGATAATAGCACTGTCTTACCTGCCAGGGGTGTTTGTGGAAAGAGGGTGAGACATTCAGATACTATGGTAAGGGGTCAGGGCCATATAAATACCTTTTAGATAGATGACAAAGTGGTGTCATAAAAATAAGGTTAGGACTTCATTGGTCAAGGCAGAAGGAGAAACTGGGCTGACTGGGGAATAAAGCTGTTAATTTTGACACACTCACACACTCTTCTGAATAAAGTTCTTTCCAAGTCGTCTGCCCAGCTAAATAGCTGGATCCACCCAAAGCCCAGGTGCTTTGGTGAGTGAGTTTGTTTTCTGATGCATGCCTGTTTTGATGCATCAGCCCATCAATTCCTTCCCATCCCTCCTGGGATGCACAATAAAGAGGTATGTCCAATTACACCAGGCGGGGTGGGGGAAAGAAAGAGGCTCCCAATGAATGCCTGAGCTGTGGGTATTATGGGGGGGACGGACCTCTTTGTGTTCACAAAACAAAACGTTTGCATGGAAATAGCCTGCCTAACCTCTTGAGAATAGCTCCCCCCATGTGCCTTCACCACCATGGAACAAATGCCAGAAGTGTTTCCCTGAAAGGCCACATGAAGGCTCTGAGCTGCTTTGTATTATAAAAGAGGTGTGACTGTGGGGGCTGCTAAGATCTGGGAGGGCTTTGCAGATGGGAGATACTGGCATTTGATTTCCTGCAGAGTCTGGTGGTATAAATTCTGCTAAAACCTCTGTCAAACTTCTCCCAGTGCACCTTGCAAAACAGCTCAGATTGGAATTCCCTGAAAGGGGATACTAGTGAAGTACCAGTGACTCTTCCCATGCCTTCCAGACAATGTTCTGAACAGGGCTAAGGGCTCAGCAGGCCTGGAGGGGTGATTGCTTCTCCCCGCCTCTCCCCCACAGAACAAGTAAGACAAACACCAGCTATTTGTGTAGCTCTGTAAAGCACTGTGGTGCTTCACAGATATTTGAGGAAGTGGGGAGACGTACCCTGAAGACCTTGGTCTAAGGACCCAGCCCTGCAGTGAGCTCTCTGCAAGCAGATTCCTGCATCAGCTCAGAGCCCCAGTGATTTTTAATGGGGTTCAGTCCAGGTGCAGGGAGCCCTATTGAAGTCAGTGGGGCTCTGTGCATGAAGCTGATTTCAGGAGCGGGGTCAGGTTTGGATGACGGCAGAACATGAGAGACCATGGAGGGATGAGGGTTAAATCCTATTAAACAGCAGGTGAATCACATCTGTTCTATCTGGCCTCTTGAGGCTGAGGCAGGTTGAGAGGGGAGGAGTGGAAAGCCAAGTCAAAGGAGTGGGTTTTGAGGAGGGATTTGAAAGATGGGGAGAAGACACCCAGCCCGTAGGAAGGGAGGGGTGGGGATGTTTAGGGAGTAGCGTGAATTTGGTGATTGTGTGTCCCTGGGCACACCCTGGTCACTCTTTCCAATGTATTTGTCCCAGTTTTTTGTACCCCTGATCGCTGTAAACTGCTCACCTGAAGGAGCTGTGTGAGCAGCAGCTGTCCCAATGACACTCTTGATAGGTTGGCTGAGTATACATGCAGGTGGGGGGAACCGCTGCCCCCTAAACCAGGCCTCTTGTATGCTGAGCCCCCCAATCCCACCTCCCCTGGCTAAATCCTAAAACAAGGGCTTGCCTGCACACAGTGAATTGGGCAGGGGTGGATTAAGGAGAGGGAGGGGTAGACACAAAAGGATTGAGGCCCATCTTGTTTCAAGCTAAGGCTATGCTGAAAAGGCAGTTTGGTGGGCAGATCCTGTTCTGTCAGCAGGTTTTGTGCCTGGGAAAGGGTGTCTTGGGATTTTTGGTAGATGTGTTTGAAGCAGAATGTAAATGTTCCGTACATGGTAAGAAAGCATGCCCACGTCTGTTGGGAATAGATCATGGATTATAACGAAATCGGCAAATGTAGATTGAGGAAGAATGAAGTGGCCCCAGCTGCCCTCTTTCCCCGCCTACTTGTAGGAAGTGAACACATGTGCTTAGTAGCTTTGGAGAAGTTTGTGCGATTACTGCTTGAAAGATGTCAACTGTAGAATTGAATAAACTTAACTCATGCAGAAAGCATGTGTCCGTCCCTACTGTTTATCTTTCTCCCACTTCTTTCCCTGTCCCCCCAAAAATCCTCTCCAGTGGCCATGAACCTTGACAGCAGACTAAACCTGTTAGCACAAAGACTGATGGGAAAGATGTCCCAGTGTCCTAATGCAAAACAAATACCCTTGGAGCTGCTGGGATTCCTTCCAGGATGCTCTCCCTAGATGCCGCTTGGGAGTTTCATCTGTAGGGTTTAGCCTTTGGCTAGTGAGCGTTAGACAAATTCAAAGGCCTCCAAACTCCTCTTGCATTCTTCTCTGTCCCCCATTCTAAACCTCTTGCTGCTGAGAGTGGGATATGGTCTCTGCTGCTCTACCATCCGGGGTATGTCTACACTACAGTCACTATAGTGGTACAGCCACAGTGGTGCAGCTGTGCTGCTGCAGCTCCCTAGTGTAGACACTTCGTACATTGACAGAAGGGGGTTTTTCCATTGATGTAGTTAATCCACTTCTCCAAGAGGCAGTAGCTAGGTTGATGGAAGAATTCTTCCATCAACCTAGCTGCGTCTACACCGGGGACTAGGTTGACCTAATGATGGGACTCAAGGCGTGAAATTTTTCATAGCTCTGAGCGATGTAGCTAGGAAAATCTGATGTTTCCATGTCGAGCAGGTTGGTCTCTTGTTTGTTGCTGTACTGTGGAAATGTCTTTTGCACTCTCTCCTTCCCTTAATCTCTGATGTTTGGGAGTCCAGGGCGGTAGGTCCACTGCCTGTTGGTGCTGCTGCTTATAGCTTTCTAAAGCAGCAATGGGAAATTGACTCAATTCTTGTCCGTTTCAGTGCTGCCTACAGGATTCTGAATAGCATCCCTGAAAATTGAGGGAATTCTGATCTGGGTTTTACAGCTTGGTGCAAAGCTATGAATACCAGCAGAGGTATTGGAACTGCATTTGGAAGGTCACCTTCACAAGCCTAGAAACTTAATATAGTATCTTATAAGGAGAGTTTAAAATTTGATGTTGACAGTACTTATTTGGGAGAGATTGCTATATGACTTGAGTGCTGGATTTTCTTCAACTCCTGTTACCTGGGAACATTTAAGAACTTCCACTGGATAATAGACAGCTGGAGGCCACAAGTTTAAAAACAAAACAAAAAAAAAAGTATCTACAGCTGAGGCAGAACTAAAATCAAATGTTACTTCTGAAGTGCATGATAGAAGTGAAGAATATTACACTTGCACCTACTTCCCCTTACATACTGATTGTAATTAATATTAAAAAAATAACAGCCCATTTTCCTCAGAAAATGTAGCCCAGGAGGTGTTCCAAGATTTGCCTCTTCCGAAGTTTACTGCACAAACATCTACAACTATCAAGTAGGTTGTTTCTTTCAGTGCTACTCCATTGTGGTTCCTGTAACCTTGGATTTCACTGTAATGCTGAATTCATTTTATGTCTTTGGCATTAGCCAACATTCACTTTGAAGATCAAATGCTTTCAGTGCAAAATACAATTCACCGTTTTAGACACACATAACTCGTAGCTGAGTTTTAAAAGAGCTGGCCAAGAAGCTCTCTGGTCAATTATGTTGATTATCAGTAGCTCTTGGGACACTGGGGAAGTTCCAGAGGACTGGAATGAAGCTAATGTTGTGTCAATATTTTAAAAGGGTAAACAGGATGACAACAGGTAATTATAGACCTATCAGCCTCATTTTGATCCTAGACAAAATAATGTAATGGCTGATATAGGAGCTGATTAATTAAGAATTAAAGGAGGGTAGTTAATGCCAGTCAATGTAATTTATGGAAAATAGATCCTGTCGAAATAGCTTGATATTTCTTTTAACAAGATTAAAATTTTGATTGGTAATAGAATTGATGTAATATACTTAAACATCTGTAAGGCATTTCACTTGGCACCACATGACATTTTGATTAAGAAACTAGAATGATACAAAATTAACGTGGCATTCATTAAATGGATTAAAAACTGGCTAACTGACAGGACTCAAAACGTAATTTGTAAATGGGTAGTCATCTCTGAATGGGTACGTTTCTAGTGGGGACCCACAGGGATTGATTCTTGGCTCTCTGCCATTAACATCTATATTAATGACCTGGAAGAAAACATAAAATCATCACTGATCATTTGCAGATGACACACAGACTGGAAGAGTGGTAAATAATGAAGAGGATGGGTCACAGAGAGAGCAATCCAGATTGCTTCATGATCTGGGTGCACACAAATAATATCAGTTTGAGAGGCAGGTAGACGGGCAGAGCCCTAGTACCCAGGACGAGGCTTTCTTTTTACACCTAGACCATCAGTGAAGGGCCTTGAGGAGAGAGGTGCTTTGGTCAGGGCAGGAGGAAGGGAAAGTGTTTGTGTTAGGTGCTGGATGTTGGCTAGGTTGAGGAGAGGGGAGTCATGGAGGAGACAGGAGAAGAAGGAGAGAGCCTGAGCTTGGGATTGGGAGGTGAGGGATGAATTTTAGAAAGGCCTTTAGAGGGAGAAGCAACAAAAAGAACCAGAGAGCGTTTGGGGGCGAGACGAGGAGGAGGCAAAGGCAACCCCAGCATTAGGAGGCTGAGCGAGGAGTGGCTTTCAAACTTTTCTGGGGACCCAGTTGAAGAAAGTTGTTAATGCCCGCGACCCAATGGAGCTGGGGATGAGGGGTTTAGGTGTGGGAGGGGCTTAGGGCTGGGCCAGAGGGTTGGGGCGTGGGGGTGAGGACTGCAGGGTAGGGCCGGAATGAGGGGTTCAGGGTGTAGGAGGGGGATCTGGGCTGTGGAAGGGTGTTGGGGTGCAGGAGGGGGTGAGGGCTCTGGGCTGGGAGGTGCGGGCTCTGGGGTGGGGCTGGGATGAGGGGCTTGGGGTGCAGGAAGGGCTTCTGGGTTTGGGGAGGCTCAGGGCTGGGGCACGGGGTTGAGGCGCAGACTTACCTCTGGCGGCTCCTGGTCAGCGGCGCAACCTGCCTGCCCTGGCACTGCAGACTGTGCTGCGCCTGAAGCGGCCAGTAGCACATCCGGCTCCTAGGCAAAGGCACGCAAGTGGCTCCACACGTCTCTTGCCCACAGGCACCCTCCCCCCCGCCAGCTCTGGCCAGTGGGAGTGTGGAGCTGGTGGGGCAGGGGCAGCGCGCGGAGTCCCATGGCCCCCCGTCTAGAAGCCGGACCTGCTGCTGGCAGCTTCCAGGGCACAACATGGTGTCGGAGCAGGTAGCTGGGCAGCACCACCGATGGGACTTTTAACCCGACCAGAGCGACCCAGTGCCTGACGTGCCACGACCCAGAACTTGGTCGCAACCCGCACTTTGAAAAATGCTGTTTTAGAAGAGACGGCAACAGGGATGGGGAAGAGGGTGTTGGAGGAACGATGAGTTTAGTTTTTGCCATTTTAGTACAAGGAAGTGAGGGGATCTCCATGAGGATCTGCCCTCAGCTTGGGCAGAGGGCAGGGATGGGCAGGTGGGTTTGAGCCTTTGGTGCACAAGTGGTACAAAACCAGGGCAGGAGATGAGGTCACCTGAGGGCGATTGTAGAGAGCACCAATGGAGACGAGAATCAGGAAGAGAACGGAGAGGGCTTCAAGGAGATGTCAGTGGCTGGTGTAGAAGGCAGAAGAGATGAGGTATTTGTTTTTTTCAAACAACACAATCCCGGAAGGTTTAACTTCTGTCATTTGGGAGACACAGGGGGAGGTCGGTTTGGTCTATTCCCTGTCCATGCTGCCTGCTGGTATTGCTTCCTCACAGAAATATGCCAGGGCAGAGAATCACTGGGCAGGAATGACTTACCTGGGGTGGGGGAGGGAGTCTTATGTTAGCCATAAACAGAAGAGAATTGTTAGTCGCTCTGCTTTGTGATTAGCTCTAGTTCAGCTGGTTTTCTTTTTTTATTTCTCCCCCTCCCCCCCGCTTGTGCCCTGGGAGGGAGACTGCTGGAGGAATGTGGGTTAATGATTGCCAGAGGCAGTCAGCTGGGTAGGGCTATAGCAAATGGCAATAGGGCTAGACAATTTTTTCTGACATGCACAAAGTAAACTTTGCTACCAGGGCATGAAAACAGCTGTGTGTGTCTGGAAGTAGATTGGTACACACAACGCTGTGCCGTCCAGTTTGCTTCCTTGTCGCCTATCGGAGAACAGCAAGTGAGTCTGATTTTTATGCGTTTTTCGATAGCTATTTCTTCCCTGCAAAACAGCGATACCTGTCAGACTGTAAAATCCTGGTGGAGACAAGGCACAGGTAGTTTGTAACGCAGTGTAGTTAGAGGGGGTCAGCTCCAGATGCAGAGTATAGGGCTGACCTTGCCTAGCCACATCAAGTCGGTGCCTTGACTCAACCTAGATTATACAGTCAGATAGGCACTGCCATGTAACAAGGAACCAGCTTTTGCTGTGAAGACCAAATGTATGAGCTAATCTCCCTCCTCCACCTGACAGCGAGAGGGTGTGTAACAACCAGATGGTCTATTCAGTTGTTAAATGCTTTCCAAGAAATTCTGATGCCTCGAACCTGACATTGCTACAGAACAATGCGTTTAGAAAATGTGACATGCAGGCACAGGAAGGATTACAAATGGGTTAAAGGAACACTGTCCACTTGAAATACACTCAATTTAAAAAATGAGTGAAATGTAGCTTGAGGTATTACATCTGCCCCAAATCCCTATGCCTTTTTGAAGGGAAGAGGGGTTAATGTCATATTTATTTAAATGTTTTTCTCTTCTCCGTCACTGACTCAGACTTGCACCAACAGTAAACTGTGAAATGGGCTATTTGATATATTGCCAAGTGTAGAAGATTCAAGGAAGTATTTTTTCCTTTAATCTTTCAATTGTAGTTTTGTGTGTTATATCAATAGTAGGATAAAAAATATCAATGTGGCGTAAATTGACGCTGGCCCTTTAAGACAGCAGACCTCCTTGGGGTGGAGGGACTAAGCCAGTCTCTCTACCAGAGTAATGACATAAACTCATAATTTTGTGGACCTTGCTCTCTGTTGCCTTCTGAAGCGATACCAGTAGGCTGATAACGAGGTACTTAGGCACAGTGCAAGCAACGTTGTGGGTTTGGAGGGAGCCCGTCACCACCATCCATCCGAGAAATAATACAATGAGATAGAAGTCCTAAAAGAAGACCCAGACTATATTTGCAGTCTAGCTGATGATATTGTCTTATATGTGAGGGAAATCTACAGTCGCTGAGGTTTCTGTGGGGCAAATATTGATCCTTCTCCTTCTCCTTCCAAGTCCTGTTCCTCCCACGGAGCTGAGAACTTTAATATTTAGCTTGGGGTTCTCTGGCTGGTGTGTCTTCTCTTACCCTGTTCCATATCTACCCTCATCTTCCCTCTCCTATCGGCTTACTCTCTTGCTCTGCCCCCCTTCTCTCATCACCTGTACTCTTCCTCCCTCATAATCGTTTGATTCCTACACTGCCAGGTCTGTTTACTTGGCATCCCTGCCACTCCACTTCCTCCTCTGCCTGAGTCATGCAGAATGGGGCTGGGTGGGGGAAAGCCTGGCATGGGCTGATGGTGCCTTGGGCGGTATTGACAAGTAGTGGCTTTGGTAGCGAGCCCAGGTGGGGATCCAACTCTGAGGGTATGTGTGTGGCGACGTCATTGCAGGGATGATTGGTACAGGTGGATCCGGAGTCACCCATGAGTCAGTGTCTTCTGAAAAACGTTCTTGGGCTCTGCTCTCAATGTGACTAACCCGCTCTGACGAAAGGGTTTTGTGGTGGGCTTGGAAGCAGACTGTACCAGCTGGCGTAGCGTGGCTCTTCCTGTGCTCTGGTTATGCTTGTGCATGTGGACGTCTGACTTGGGCAGTGCCTTAGAGGATCTGCAGCTTGGATGCAATTATGGAAGACGCTCTGGGCTGCAGCTGGGGCATGTGACTCTTTTAGAGCTTTGTTCCTGCAAAGCTGGCCGTGAAGGAAAGGGGACGAACAAGGAGGATACAAGCACAGACTTAGCGCTGCATCCGGACTAACAGGGATGTCTCCTTTATTCTAACAAAGCACGAAGGGGGAAGCAAGAAATGAGAAAAGTGCTTCTGGCCCAAAGACTGACTCCAGCTACTATTACAATCTCAGAAACCTATGAGAATGGGGTGAAGTAACCAGAGCCAGTCAGCATAGGGGATTGGTAAATAAAAACTAGCATAAATCTTATTCTCTTGCAGACTTTCCCAGCAGCGGAAATACATATTTATTGTTCTTGTGCCACTGGATTGTTACTAGGGAGAATGGTCCGGCATGGACCTAGTTTCTTGATAATGAGGATGGGAAACGGTACAAACTGAAACAAGTCCTTAGTTGCTGTGAGTCTGACTTTCCTTGGGGTGACTGGCTGAATGCTGTGCTCTGCATTAAGGTTTGAGGCAATGGCTCAGCACTAGGGCTGGAATCGCGTCCGAGGGGTTGCTCTCAGATGCCATAGCCTAAGTGTTGACTGTAAATCCTCCTGAGCAGCGTGACTCAGTAGCTGTGCTTGGGTCATGAGTTTCCATAGGTCCTGCTGAATGAGCTGTGACACGAGTGTATTGACTCTCCTCGCATGGGGAAGAAGGCAGCTGTGATACTAACCGCTCCCTGAGAAACGTTGTGCTTGCCCAGTTCAAAAAATACTGCCCAGTCTTTATCTCTGTGCCTACCAGCTCAAAAATACAGTGCAGTGGGTGTACACGGACCATCTCTGGAGAGAGGAAGCCAATGGGAATTGAGGGTGGTGAGCAACAGGTCCTTGGCCCCCTTCAGAAGGTACTTGGCACCTTTGGGATTGGGCCTTATGGGAGAAAATACATTGTGGAGAGTAGCATTGACACAGCCAAATTTGCAGGAAACCAGAGTGATGCACATAAGCTGTGGTGTTCTCCCAAATAAGGGCCAGATCCAAAGGCCATTGAAATAAGTGAAAAGGGCTTCCACCAATTGCAGTGAACTTTGATTAAGGCCCTAAGTGTTAGGAAAATAGCTTGTCACTATTGGGTGTCTTATGAGTATTGCATAGCAGTAAGTTTTTCTTTTTTCAATACTTCTGGCCATCTATAGCATCATATTTATCTGCAACTTGCCTCCTCTTAGACACGGTGTGTTTATTTCCATATGAAACTGTTGGCGTTGAGCATCCATTGCCTAATTTAGGACCATGGTCCCATAGAAACCTGTGGAGAAAAACTGGCGAAATCCTTAGAATCTGAAGAGCCCTACCATGCTCCAAAGGGTTCCTTTCTATAATGCGTTTTGCTCTACAGGCATACTTGTGAGGAATGCAAATAAGGAACCTTCTGATAGATCTGAGAATTATGGATCTTAATAAACATGGCTACATAGTTTTCACTAGCTAATGGAAATATGTGCTGCGACTTGCTGGTTAAAAATGCTCCCTCACATGCATACATACTTGGTCTTTTAGGCTTGCATTGTAATAACTTGCATTTCTTTATCAGAGGGGTAGCCGTGTTAGTCTGAATCTGTAAAAAGCAACAGAGGGTCCTGTGGCACCTTTGAGACTAACAGAAGTATAGGGAGCATAAGCTTTCGTGGGTAAGANCATTGTCCAGTGCGAGAGGAAATAGAGGCACAGAGAGGGGAAGTGACTTGGTCAGGGTGATAGAGCAAATCAGTGGCAGAGCAGGGAATAGAATCCAGTCTCCCAAATCCCAGTACAGTGCCCTATCTGCTGGACTGCCACTGCTTCAGAGAGGATTCCTTCCACCCCCACAATTTTTAGGTCAAATGAGTTTCTGTGGAAGAATCATCATGCCAACCCTCCCCAAAGTCAGTTTTTTTACAGTGATGCAATAAATGGCAAATAGGAAGTCAGAAAAAAATGGTTCTGCAGGCTTCCCCAGATTGGTGGCTCTCTTGATGATGCTAAAGAAATGCAAAAAGCAACAGAGGGTCCTGTGGCACCTTTGAGACTAACAGAAGTATAGGGAGCATAAGTTTTCGTGGGTAAGAACCTCACTTCTTCAGATGCAAGGAAGTGAGGTTCTTACCCACGAAAGCTTATGCTCCCTATACTTCTGTTAGTCTCAAAGGTGCCACAGGACCCTCTGTTGCTTTTTGCATTTCTTTAGCATCATCAAGAGAGCCACCAATCTGGGGAAGCCTGCAGAACCATTTTTTTCTGACTTCCTATTTGCCATTTATTGCATCACTGTAAAAAAACTGACTTTGGGGAGGGTTGGCATGATGATTCTTCCACAGAAACTCATTTGACCTAAAAATTGTGGGGGTGGAAGGAATCCTCTCTGAAGCAGTGGCAGTCCAGCAGATAGGGCACTGTACTGGGATTTGGGAGACTGGATTCTATTCCCTGCTCTGCCACTGATTTGCTCTATCACCCTGACCAAGTCACTTCCCCTCTCTGTGCCTCTATTTCCTCTCGCACTGGACAATGTCTTGTCTATTTAGACTGTAAGCTCTTTGGAGCAGGGACTCTCCTTTACTAGTGTATATACAGCACCTAGCACATTAGGACCTTGATCTTAGTTGGGGCTACTAGGCACTGCAGGAATGCAACAAATTATCATCCTAGGTATGTTGCTTAAATTGGGCTCAGCTGCTTGCTCCGTTGAGGCCTAGTAGTCTATTTGTGTCGGGATTGTTTTTAAGGCTTTTTGCATGGAAGAAGGCCTAGAAATACATTTTTAACCAAAGCTGAGTGTCCGTCACATCTAGTTCCCTCATGCAGCCCTCCTCTCATGCACTCGATGGTTGTATGTAGCACGTCTTAATAGAAAGACTGTGCTGTGGACACCTTGCCCTCCTGCTGATTGAATAATAGGCCTGTGGCAACTAAAGCGATGGCTCACGTGGAAAAGCCATGTTAAGAAACTATTTTTAGTTGCCTTTTGTAGAGCTGGAAATGAGAAGGAGCCAGCATCATATGAGCAGCCAGCTCTCCATAGACCCCAGTCTGAGAGCCTCCTGGGTTAAGGCATGAGAGCTCACCACATACATTCTCCAAGGCAACCTAGAGGCCCTCTGAGCAAATCCAGGGAAGACCAGAGCTGACTTTCTAGGGTTTTTGAAAAAGCAAAAGCAGGGTGAGGAAAGCTTTAAGACTCCTCTTTCAGCTCCTGCCTTTGCACATGGTAAAGGGTACAAGCCCAAATATTTAAAATCCTTGGCAGGTCATTTTAAGTCTTAAGATTGTTCCAGGTGCTTGGCTGAGAGGATCCACAATAGCCAATTTATCAAAGATTAGTGAGCGTGACGTATACTGCCTACTAGAAAGAAGGTGAAAAACCACAGAAAGCTAGATAGCTATCAGTCCCCACAGTAGTCTTCATGCTAGCAGATCGTGGTTCTATTGCAGAATGTGCAAAACCAAGACAGAGCTTACCACATAAAGAACCAGTGATCACACACAAACTAGAGTCCATGAGAGACACATCAAACCCAAGTAGGCCAACTCTAGACCGTGTCTAAGGTGAAACTGAAGTGGAGACGAAATGAGTGTGTGAAAGAGACCTCACTTAAAATGAGGAAGAGACTGTATGGCGGGGGTAATCAATTATTTTTTGTCCGGGTCCAGATTTCTTGGGCAAGGTATAGTCGAGGTCCAGTGGAGACTGCTACTGCAGGAGAGCAGAAAAGGAGGTGGGAAACTGCTTCACAATGAGCCAGGTCCTACTTCCATTAAAGTCAGCAGCAAAACTCCCATTAACTGGGAGGAGAATCTGGGCCTTGAACATGGATGTGGCAGCTGCTGCCAGAAAATCTGAAATGGGACACATATGAAACCTTTCTCCACCACAGCCCCTGTAAAGCCTCCCCTGCCCTATGCAGAGACCTAGAGTATTGACGCATCTGTCGCTCTATTGGTGTGACCAGATGCACATGTCCTTGGGTGAGAGCTTGAAGAAACCACCCCATTCAGCAAGGCCATTTTTTTGGACTCAGAGCTGGGTTTGGTTTTAGGGAAGATTGTTTCCCCCCTTCCTTTCATGAATGAACCAAGCTCTGCTAATCCTTCCTCTGCACAGGTGGTCAGGATTCCTCCATCCCTACCCTCACCCAGGGAGTGATGTATTCAAACAAGCTGCTAAGATGACTAGCAGACCGCTGCCTGAAGGCTGTTCCCACCCTCCTCCATATACTAGCAGTGGCCATAACCTTGTAAATCAAAGCAGCCATGAAAAGGCCCTCTCTCACATTAATCACCCTGGTTACTTCCCTGATCTTTAAGAGGCATCCCCTGAACTAGGGAGGTGGGGTTCATGAGGGGTGGGGGGAAATGCAGATAATGCAAAGAGCTGCTTTGAACTTACGGGCTGTGTGTGCACTACAGACTCCATCCCGGTGGGTGTCGTACGCTGATCACCCAGTCCCACTCAGCTGCAATTGAAAAGAGATGCCTTGCTGGCTTTGCCAGGGTCTAGCATGGTGAGAGTAAAGTCTGCCACTCTTTGCTAAAATCGGTGCTGGACTCTGTCTCTGCCAGGGAGACAACCATTTTCAACGCAGTCAGGGGGCTGTGTTTGGTACCCGTTATCAAACAGGGTAGGACCGGCCTGGAGAGAGGCAAGACGTGGGGCAGAGGATGAGTAGCATCTTCAAAAGCTGCCAGCCATGCAGTGTCTGTGGCTAACCGTTCTGTTCAGGTCTTCATGGTTGCTGGGTGATCCCCAGTATTTAAACTGTGCATTTCCATCCCTTCCGTGTGATATACATAAAAATGCAAACTTGCTATTGCTAATTGGATCCTGTCAAATCAGACTCTAGGGTTAACCAGGACCAACTAATATGCCCTTAAACACAACTGTCCTTGTCCACAGTAAGGGCAATCTCATGCTAAGTAGAACATGTGCATTAACACACGGGTTCTCAGCCTGGCCTTCGCAACAGCTTTCAGGAGATTGTGACTGCACTCCTTTCTTTGTGGCTAGATGGTAAGAATGGGGAGATCTTGAAACTTATGGGAGCAGGCGTCCCAGTACCCTTCTCTTCTAACCTGGGGTCAGGGTACTGGAAAAGTTGTTATTCTAACTCGATATGTTCTTCTGAGTATAAACATGGCCTCCCAGTGTCTCATTGTAAAGCATTAAGTAGTGAGTTTCACTCAAACTCTGATAAACTTGGTGGGGGACTCTGACAAAGACCTTCTACAGTGATGAGTTTGTCAAAGGCAATCTGAGCTCTGAGGTGTTCTTTAGCACACTCCTCTGGTACATGTTGGAAACCTTTTAATGGCTTATGCTGTTTTGTAAAGGTCTTTTTATTCCTCCCAGATAAAGATAACTGGGAATAAACAATACACTTTTGAAAATACTTACCCCATCACCTTTACGCCCCACAGCTGGGGCGGGGAGAATGACTGAGAGCTGCTTTTCCTGCTTCAGTTATTGCCTGGAAAATCCCCAATGAGGAGTTGCCAACTTGTTGAAGTAATTGAAATAAAAAGAAGGAATAAATCCAGCTAACCCACGGGAACCATTGCTCTCAGCAGAAATACCTGGGCATTATCACGGCACTGAGCCAGCCTTGCAGGAGAAAAAAACAGATTTCCAGCCAGAAATAATTGCCAGAGAAAATTCAGCAGCCACTACCCAGCCAGACACTGGGATGCCATCTTGTTCTGGGTTCTGTGTATGCTGGGCTGGGAAACCGGAACCCCTTTTAAATAGCCTGAACCAGTTTCCAGTAGTAACTTGGTCTGTACTCTGGTTGCTGTGGAAGGGGGTTAAATGGAGTTCAGAGACTCTTCTAGGCTAGAGATGAGTCCAAACTATGAAACCCATGTCCAGTCTTGCTAAAAGGTCCTATCTTGATCTGAAAGCAGCAGTGTGTGCCCATCTCTAACTCAGCCCCATCTATGCTGGTCACTCATACAATGATAGAACAGCCGGAATTCATCATCATGGAGTGTTTTCAAACCAGCTGTTTCCAGTCAGCTGTAAATTTTTGGGGAGACAAGGGGGCCTGTAGCAGAACTACTTCACTGTTGTGTATAATGTGACTGTCTCCATGAGTTAGTTCCTCTAGTTGCTTTGGCTAACTTAGTTATGTCTGTTTGGTTCCTAGCCCAATGGGGTATTGATCCTGTGGAACTCTTTGCCAGAGGATGTTGTGAAGGCCAAACTATAGTAGGGTTAAAGAAAGAACTAGATACGTTCATGGAGGATAGGTCCATCAATGGCTATTAGCCAGGATGGGCAGGGATGGTGTCCCTAGCCTCTATTTGCCATTATCTGGGAATGGGTGACAGAGGATGGATCACTTGATGATTACCTGTTCTGCCCATTCCCTCTAGAACACCTGGCATTGTGACCCAGTATGGCTGTTCTTATGTTCTTCAGTGGGTTCCTAAGGATTACTGTAATAGAAATTAATAACTTTAAAATGTTCCTTCCTTCCTTCCTTCCCTCATCCCATCCTTGCCCAAAACACAAACCAAGTATTTTTCAAAGTGGTGTTTTTGTTTTGTTTTGTTTTAATTCCATGATCACATACTTCAGCCCTTGCTGGCTTGGGAAAGTATTGAAATCCTGTAGGGAAGAGCTATTCCTGGGGTGGTTCTGGCCACCCAACTAGAGCAGAAGGTTGTGGAATCTCCCTCATTCAGCCAGGCTGCCATCACCCTTGGGTAGAGCAGAGAGTTCAGATCATAGGCACCAAATCTGTGGGTGCTCTGGGGCTGAAGCACCCATGGGGGGGAAAATGGTGGGTGCTGAGCACCCACCGGCAGTTCCCCATCAGCTCCCCCCCAGTGCTTCCCGCCCACTGGGAATCAGCTCCCCCCCAGTGACCCCGCCAATCAGCACCTCCCGCCCGCTGCAATCAGAGGAGCAAGGACGTGGTGTGCTCCAAGGGAGGGGGCGGAACCTGGCAGGAAGAGGCAGGGCGGGGGTGGGACCTTTTGGGAAGAGGTGGAATGGGGGTAGGGCCCAGGGCAGAGCCGGGAGTCGAGCACCCCCCCCCCTCCCCAGCACATTGGAAAGTCGGTGCTTGTGGTTCAGATAGACTTTGGCTAAGTCTCCAAACATTCTGTAGTTCATCCATCACTTGAAGATACATATGCAGTGCATTCTCTTAAACACTCATGCTTCTAGTTACACCTGCCTTTTCCCAGTCTTCTGGCAACAGCTGTGAATAGTTAAGATGTCAGAGTTAGTCACCTAGAGATAGTGCACGTGGGTTCCTAGGTGTAGAGAGAGAGAGAGAGAGGAATTCAAAGCATTTAGCCAGTTGAGTTGAACCTGCCTCCCCCAACTTTCTAGGCATCTCCGAGCATTGTGTTCTCTTCCTGGGTGAAGCTCTATTTCTGGAGTTTGCTTTGGCTGACAGCAGGGAACATACCAAGGTGTGGCATTGTGTCCAGCAGAATGGCTTTCTAGTTAGGATTCCAGTGAGTGAGTAGCAGCTCAAGGTGTCCTCACTCAGGATTCTTTTCATAGTTTTGATGTGAAGCTGATTCAGACCATATGAATGTTGTTTGATACGTGGCTCATGTAATCTTTGTCGACTAGTATCGGGTATCTAGTGTGCTTCCTGCCTTGCTTCACCCAGCAAGAACAAGGGCGAAGTGACCTGACATTTTTCATATTTCTAAAGCTAAAAGCACAAGCTGGAAAACACTTCAGATCTTTTAAATACACTATAAATAAACCAAAACAAGGTTCAGACCCATTATTTATTTGTTTTGCAGTACCACTGAGGGAGCCAGTGTTGAGTAGGCCCTGGTGTACCAGGCACTGTACAAACACAGAACAAAGACAGTCACTATCTTGAGGAGATTGTAATCTAGATATAAGACAAGTGACAACAGGTGGTGACAGACAGACTGGGAGCACAAGGAAACAATGAGGGAAAAAGCATTTTGGCTGGCCAATGTAGACTGAGACAAATCATGCCAGCACTAGCTAAAATGTTTGCAATGAACAACTTACTCAACTCTAACCCCTTTATTCGGCTTCCAAATTGCCTATGAACAGTGAGTTTTACTGGTGAGTCTGTTAATTGTTCAGTCACTTTATGGGAACAAATTTAACCTACGGGCGGTTGAAAATACCAAGTGATGATTTAGGAAGGATGTGGACAAACTGGAAAAAGTCCAGAGGAGAGCAACAAAAATGACAAAAGGCTTAGAAAACCTGGCCTGTGAGGAAAGGTTAGAAAAAACTGGGCAGGTGTAGTCTTGAGAAAAGAAGACTGAGGTGGGAGACCTGAGAAAAGTTTTCCAATATCAAGGGCTGTTATAAAGAGGACGGTGATCAGTTTTTCTCCGTGTCCTCTGAAGGTAGGACAAGAAGCAATGGGCTTAATCTGCAGCAAGGGAGATTTAGAAAAACTTTCTAACGACAAGGGTAGTTAAGCTCTGGAATAGATTTCCAAGGGAGGCTGGGGAGTCCCCATCATCGGAAGCTTTTAAAAACAAGTTGGACAAACACCTGTCAGGGATGGTCTATCTCAGGGGTCGGCAACCTTTCAGAAGTGCTGTGCCGAGTCTTCATTTATTCACTCTAATTTAAGGTTTCGCGTGCCGGTGATACATTTTAATGTTTTTAGAAGGTCTCTTTCTATAAGTCTATATTATATAACTAAACTATTGTATGTAAAGTAAACAAGGTTTTCAAAATGTTTAAGAAGCGTAATTTAAAATTAAATGAAAATGCTGATCTTACGCCACCAGCCTGCTCAGCTCGCTGCCAGCCTGGGGTTCTGTTCACCTAGGCCAGCAGAGGGCTGATCAGGGCCTGCGGCCGGGACCCCAGACCTGGGAGGGGGCATATTTCAGGGGTCTGGGCAGAAGGCTGGGGTGGGGGGGGGTTCAGAGATCAGGGCAGAAGGCTGGGTGTGTGTTGGGGTATGGGAGGTTCAGGGCTGGGGGTGTGTGGGGGTGCAGGGCAGAAGGCTGGGGGTGTGGTGGGGGGGGGGGGGTTCAGGGCAGAGGTGTGGAGGGTGCAGGGCAGAAAGCTGGGGTGCTCGGCCTGTGGGGGTGCTCCCAGCCCCCTGCCCTGAGCGGCTCATGGCAGGGGGCTGAAAGGGATATGCCCTGTTCCACCTCCTTCCCCCAGGCTCCATCCCTACCTCTCTCTGCGTCCCCTACAGAGCTGTAAAAAGAACAGGAGTACTTGTGGCACCTTAGAGACTAACAAATTTATTAGAGCATAAGCTTTCGTGGACTACAGCCCACTTCTTCGGATGCATATAGAATGGAACATATATTGAGGGGATATATATACACACAGACAGAGACCATGAACAGGTGGGAGTTGTCTTACCAACTCTGAGAGGCCAATTAAGTAAGAGAAAAAAAAAACTTTTGAAGTGATGGGCTAGCTTGATTATCACTTCAAAAGTTTTTTTTTTCTCTTACTTAATTGGCCTCTCAGAGTTGGTAAGACAACTCCCACCTGTTCATGGTCTCTGTCTGTGTGTATATATATCCCCTCAATATATGTTCCATTCTATATGCATCCGAAGAAGTGGGCTGTAGTCCACGAAAGCTTATGCTCTAATAAATTTTAGTCTCTAAGGTGCCACAAGTACTCCTGTTCTTTTTGCGGATACAGACTAACACGGCTGCTACTCTAAAACCTACAGAGCTGTGTGCATGCTGCCGCTCTTTCCCCTCCCCCTCCCCCTTGCTAGGGCCATCAGCTGATTGGCCAGGGACGGAGAGGAGGAGGGGCCGGAAAGCACCACACTGGGGGAAGAAGAGGGGACGGGGGGAGCTTGGCTGTCGCAGAACCAAGCTTTTGCCTCCTGCCCCCGCAGGGGAGAGCGGTGGGTGGGGGGGCTGAGTGGGGGGGGGGGGCCGGGACCGCGGCAGGGAGTTGCGTGCCACTCAAAATCAGCTTGCGTGCCGTAGGTTGCCGACCCCTGGTCTAGGTTAACTTGGCCATGCCACAGCTCAGGGGGCTGGACTTGATAACTTCTCAAGGTCCCTTCCAGCCCTACATATCTGTGATTCTATGTTTTCAAACTCTGTGATTGGTCACCCAAGTTTCATGAAATGGTTTCCGCGTTCTGATTGGATGACTCTGTGATCACAAGCTTCCTTTAATCTGTGGGATAGGTGTGAACAAAGCCTTGCCCATTTGAATGTTGGCAAACTATTTATGGCTGCTGTATACACCTGGAGCCTAGTCAGTGCCAAATTATGAACTGTTCAACACAGTTTCTGATCTCAGTCCAGCTCTGTCACGCTGGCTGGCAACATGTGGGCATTGTGCCCTACTCATTCCTGTGGTGTCTGAGTGGTCATGAGTTGTTCTAAAACAGGGCACAGAAGTTTAAATGTCGTTCTCCCATGGTTAAAATCCCCATGTAGATAGAGGTTCAAAGAAGAGGCAGGGGGAAGGCAAGGTAACTGTTAGCGGATACATTAAGTACTTTCTGAAGCTGTCTGTGAGTGGAGGATTATGGAGTCATTGTGACTTGCACGTCTTATCCCCATTTATTGTTCAGGGTGGATGGTGGCCTGTGAAACTGGCAAGAGAAAGACTTGTGTCTAGTAGAACTTAAAACCTTAGTGTAGCGTATCCCCTGCTTTGACAGTGGCAGTGCTGCAGCCGCAACCAGCTATGAGCAAGCGATTCCAGCCAGGATTAACCTGTGAGTGTCAGGTGAAAAGTGCAAGTTAGTGATATCTGTTGAATGCTGGAACTGCTTCCTGAGACCTGCCCATGTTACTGGCTTTACAATGGGATGAACAAATTCCTCTTGACCTAGGCCCAATCCTGGACTCGAGACATCTTTTGAGACAAACTAATTTCTGGTGGTCTTTACAAGAAGCCAGGGAACAGGGTGAGGGGCAAAGAGCTGAGCTGAGAGTGGCTTCAAGCAGCTGGTTTTAAGTCCAGTAAAGTGTGGGATACCGCTTGCTGCTGTGGGATGATTGCACAGAGATGTTGGCACTAAAGGTGTGTGTTCCCTCTGCCTTTAAAATGTCTTATATTCTTCTAAAGCTCTTTGAAATCAGCTACATCAAATGGTAGCTGGTCTTAGGCTCCCGAAACATGGCTTCATTGGCTAACTTCCATTCTTGTCATTAACAAATTGCCTCTTGGCCGTTTTGACAAATGGGCATTCTGTAGGGGAATCTTGCATGCCTGTTAATTTGATTGTTGTGAAGTGTTTAGGGGCTGGCACATTAGATCAGACAGCACACATGAAATCAAGCACTTGTTTTCTATCCCTACAGGGAAACCACCTTGCGATGGTCCAGAGAGTCTAATTCCTCTGCAACTTTGGTGATGGAGCTGAAGGTCTGGGTTGATGGTATCCAGCGGGTTGTGTGTGGCGTCTCAGATCAGACCACATGCCAGGAGGTGGTCATAGCATTGGCACGGGCTATTGGTAAGTAATGTATTGAATCCTGTGTCTGGTGAAGTTTGGTCAATGACCGACATCAGTTTTTATCGCAATACCTGAGAAAGTGCTTCTATACATTCTCAAGTCTTTCCTGTGATGTGGTCAAGGATTATTCTCCACTTTGGAGCTGGATGAAACTGAGACATACAGATGAAGTAACTTTCCCCAGGGAGTCTCCCAGTGAGTGGCAGAGACGGGACTAGAACCCAGGAGTCCTGACTCCAGTGCCCTGTTGTCACCAGCAGCCAACTCTGTCTCCTGGTGGATTAGTTCTAGAACTCTATTACATTTCTAACACAAAAGGCTTGACCCAGGCCAGTTCTTCTTTGATAACAGGTTTTAACTTTCAACCTTTTAAAAATTTAAGATCACTAAAATAGTCCTGCTTCCACCCCCTCCCCCTGCCTCAGAACCCACCAATCTCTTCATAATTAAATTCATGTCCACATCTGCACAGTAATCTCCGGTTGAGGAAGCAGGAGACCTCAGGGCAGCATGAGGCTATCTTTGCCACAGGGAGGGCACAGCAAAATTCTCTTAAATCTTTGCCACATAAACAGCGTGATGCAAACGATCATCTGTGGGATCACAAGTGTGTTTAATTGCATTGGTACAGCTGTGTCTTTCAGCACTGCCTCACTTGGGATGTAAGCAGCTCATGCTAGGATGCATAGGCACCGACTTCTTCTGGCATCGGTGGATGCCCCATTTTGCATTAGTAGAGAACATGGGCCAATGTCAGCTTTTCTCCACTCATCCTCTGTCCATAAATACTGAGCCCTGCCTGAGAAGCCTCAGCTGGCTTGTGAAAAGGCCCAGTTCCCCACACACGCACTCTGAAGGCACGTCTTCACTACGGAGCTAACTCGGTGCTGCTGCAAGTGATAATTTAGCGGGTCTGGTGAAGATGTGCTAAATCGATGGGAGAGTGTCTCCCGTCGACACTGCGCGGTGTAGATGCTGTGGTAAGTGGATCTAGCTACGTATTCACGTAACTGAAGTAGGGTAGCTTAGATCAATTTACCGCGGTGGTGTAGACCTGGCCTGAGTTTGCCTCTGGCTCTGAAGGTCTTTAGGGTAGGTCTGTATCGCAGTCATGCGCTGTGACTGCAGCTTGTGTTCCTGAGGTCGTTTTAATCTCGCTAGCTCAGGACCCGGAGCAGTGAAGCTGCAGGCAGTGCCCACTTCAGCCTGGGCTATACAAGTCCTCCTGGAGCCCTGGGTATTTACTTGCAGGACTAGCCCACAATGAAGCACGTGCTGCCGTGGCTTCGTGGCTTCGCTGTTTCACTGAGATGAAAGCTAGCTTGGGTATGACTCATCGAAGCCAGTCCCCTGCCTTCACAGCAGGACCAAGTACCGTCCCTGACAGATTTTTGCCCCAGATCCCTAAATGGCCCCCTCAATGCTCAAACCACTGAGCTATCCCTCCCGCCCTAGCTCCCACAGTGGGGGAGCTGAATTTGGATCTCCAGAGTCCCAGGCCAGCACCTTAACCACAAGCATCCTGCCTCCCTTGCCAGCCTGCAGTGAGGGAGGGGAGAAGCCCTGCTGGCTTGTGAGCTCCATAACACTGTACTGGAGAGTGAGCCACACAGGTAAGGGCTGGGCAGATGTGTTCCTCCCGGCAGCACGCTGAGCAATGCAGAACAGCCCCAGGTTCTGCCTCCCCTGATGTTCAGCGGGGACAAACAATAGTCAGTGGCCATGTGCTCTTCTGCAGGCGGAAGCCAGGCCGTGGCATGGGAGCGTGAGACACCCCATGTGAGTCACCCAGCTTGTGCTTGCAGTTTCCCTGAACTTGAGATGTGCACGTTAGTGCTGATTGCACTGTTCGAATATCCCCCGGGTAATGGTGAGCAGCGATCCTGTCTAGTGATTTGGAAATTCACTGAAGTTGCAACTGCCCTCCACGGTTACATATGCCTCCAAGCTGATGCTGCAGCCCAGGTCTCCATCTGCGGCATCATTAATTGGAAGTGCAAGTAGAGAAGCACCCACATGCTCAGGACCAAAACCTTGTGGGCTAGAAATCTCCTGACTCTGTCTCAGAAGCATCAGAAAGTGTTTGAAGCTGAGTTATGATGTTTCTGCTCCCAGAAAACCTGCTTGCTCATGATCTTTTAATGACAAATATCCTTTCCATCCTGCAGGCCTAGCAGGTGGAGGCTGCAGTGGTACAGTGAGATAAGATGTTAGACTGGCTCTCTGCAGACCCAGGTTCTAATCCTGCCTGAGGTCACACATGAAAATAAATGTGGCCTTTTAGGCTTATCTACACTAGGAACTTTTAAGACTTGTAATTCCCCACTGGCGGCTGCAGTGGTGGAGATAGTATTAGAGCTAGGGCTTGGGAAGCGTCACCACTGTGTTGTCTAATCCTGAAAGCAGATAAACTGGTGGTGTGAGCCCCAGAGCCCCAGCAGTGTGTATTGGGTAATTACAGGACTTAATTTTCCTAGTGCAGAAAACACTGCTATTCAGTGGGGAGTCTTCAACGCCTAGGACTTGGAATCAGGGGGTGTCATTTCAGAAGAATTCAGGGGAATGGGGGGCAAAGTTGTCAATATGTAGAATGTTATGCGATTATATTATAGTCTGCAAAGTCGGTGGTGGGTGGGTGGAGTACATAGGCCCATGAAAAGTTGGGAGTGGGGGGGAGGGTTGAGATTGATGCCCCTGCTTGGAGTGAAGCCAGGTAGGTGACCTAGGGCTAGAAAGGACAGGGGTGCCATAGGCATGGATGGAGGTGCATTGACACAGCATTGGGAAGAACACATGCTGCCTGGCTGCAGCCACTGACATTGGTGGTCTTTGCTGGAAGCAAAAGTCACTCCCCTGCCAGGTTTCTGGTTCTTCAAGTGATGGTCCCTATTGTAGTCCACTGAGCATGGTGCACATGCATCAGTGGAATACAGGGAGGGGCCGCACATCTCGAAGAACCTCCAGTTACAGGTAAGTCGTCTCCTCTTTGAGTGTGGTGGGGAAGAGCTGCATTAAGGTAACGGTTGTGAGACGGACGTGCTGCCAGAGGCTCTACGTGTTTCTAATGCAGATGGGATCTCGGGCACAGGCGGGGGGAGTGGAGCGGCTGAGCATGATGAAATGTTGCCAAGTGTGATATTCCCCATTTCTCTTTGAGCTCCTAGTGACTCATCTGTTCTCTTCTCAGGCCAGACAGGAAGGTACATTCTCATCCAGAAGCTGCGGGAGAAGGAGAGGCAGCTTCTACCGCACGAATGCCCTCTGGAGTCACTGGCCAAGTGTGGACAGTATGCCAACGACGTGCAGTTCATATTGCAGCGGACGGGCCCCAGCCTGGCCGAGCGCCCTTCCTCTGACAGTGCCCCCCAGGCTCCCGAGAGGACATTCATCCGGGCCAGCCTTCCCATCAAACCCAGGCCAGTCAGCACAGAGGTGCCCAGGTCCCGGGAGCCTAAAAAGTCTATGACCTTTAACTTGGGCCCTATGGGCTCCAGCGATCGGCTCGCCAAGAGCAAGCTGAGACTGCACAAGAGGGACAGTGTAGACTCAAAGGACAGCACCAGTCGCAGCCATCCATCCAAGGAGGAGCTGTTTAAGACTGTGCTGCACCAGCAGGAGCAGCTGCACTCCTTGGAGGTGCATGGGGATTCCCTGGAAACGGACCTCAGGCACTGGGAGCAGGACAGGGGCTCCAGCCAGGAAGACGAGATCCTTTATCTGGAGCACCTGATCAGGCGGAATGAGATGGAGCTGGGTGAAGAGGAGTTCTGGCAGAGCGAGCTCCACCTGGAGAAGGAGTGCGAGAGGGAGCGGCAGGAGAAGGTGAGGAGCCTGCGGGCCACCATGGAGGAGTACACTCAGAAAATCCACGAGCTGACCACCAAGACGGAGGTCCTGGAGAAGGAGATCCAGTTAGAGATCACAGAGAGGGCCAGGCGGGCGAAAGAGGCTCCTGCAGATCTGGAGGACATGGCTGCCAAAATGAAAAGGGATCTGGAAGCCAAGGCCAAGCAGAGCGCCCAGCTGGAGAGCAGCCTGGCGAGCGTGGGGAAGGCCTTGGAAGAAGCCGAAAGGAATTTGCAGGTACAGTCTCAGTAACGCGTGCTCCTGGGGGTCAGCAGTGGAATGCAGCCATGTTCAGCTCATGCTCTGGCCTTCCTCCCGAGCGGGGCCTACACAAGACTGTTAAGGGAGCTGCCCAGGGATCAGCTGCTGAACCGGGTCTGAAACCCCAGAACCCTCCTGACTGCTCAGATCAGTAGAGAGCTCTTTGCGGCTCTTGACAGGTTGCCATCGGCGGATAGTGGGGGTGGTCTGGGTGTTACAACCCCAACAGTTAGGGTTCAATACTACTTGGGTGGATAGAAAGCCACGGGAAGTGCAGTATGGCTGGGAGAATTAACGGACTGGGGCTTGATCCTGCAAGGCACTGAGCACGCTCACCCTGATCCATCAAAACCCTTATGTGCCCGAATAGTCCCATTGAGTTCAGTGGTATCACTCCTGTGGGTCCCTGCTTTGCTGCTCAGCGTCCTGTGGGCTCCAGCCCCGAGGAGTTAGCGCCTGGGATAGACAGTGCTTAGCAAACCATATGGTGCAGGGTGTGGGGTGAGGGACTGACTTGCAGGAAACACAGCTCCTCCTGATGTGCCTGGAACGCTCATGGACATGTCCACGCTGGAGAGCGCTCATCGGGTGTGGCTCTTTGGAGCAGCATTGGCTTCATGGTGCCTGCTCAGGCTGGTAGTGGGATCTGCGCAGGGAATACTCTATGGTGCTTTCCAACCACACGTCTTGGTGTTTGAGGGACGCACTTGTTCTCTCCCACACTTTGGTATCCGGGACATGCCTCCAGGGAGCACTTATGCAGCACGTCCTGGGGTGCTGCAGCCTTTTCAACAGCTGTAGCAATGCAACAGGGAAGATGGGAGGGAAACATCATTCCTCTTAAAAACTTTAAACCCAGGAAGATTTTAAGAAGCTCAGGGCAAAGCAAGGGGCCCTTTTTCCTTCTCTTCAGCCTGCTCTCCCTGCCCCCACCCCAAGTGAGGAGCATAAGTAGAGAGGAAAACTCACTACACCTGAGTCACGTATTGACAACAGTTGCTACAGTGAGCTAGAGCTGCAGGTTAATTAGCTCATTGTGTAATCTTCTTAAAGGACTATTGGGTGGGAGGGAGAAAATCCAGAAAAGCCGAGATCAGAGAATTGCCTTGCCCACCAGCATCTTTTAAAATAGCAGGTACAAGAATTTGCAACGTTCCCCTCATGTGTCTGGAAAACCAGTGGGACTGACTGAAAACTACCCAGGCAGCTGTCGTGGGGGTGCACCTGGGCCTAGTGTTTGTGGACAGTTTTTCACAACCGTAGTGAGCCGCTTAGCACGAAGGGCCTGGTCTACACCTAAAAGTGAGGGTGACCTAGCTTTGTTGCTCCAGGCTGTGAAACGGTTGCACGGCGCGTGATGTTTAGGTCGACCTCAACCCTCATGGTAGACGCAGCGAGGTTGACGGAAGGATTCTTCCATTGACCTAGCTACCACCTGAATTACCTACATTGACGGGAAAACCACTTCCACTGATGTACGAGGCATCTGCAGTCCGGTGCTACAGCAGCACGGCCATGGCCAGAACTCTTGATCTGGCTTCCTCATGCTATTTAAATTGCTGATGAGAGGAGATCCCCCGTGTAGACCAGCTCTTGCGCTGTTTTGTCTTTGTTGCCTGTGAAGAGAGACAGAAGCCGAATGCGCTGCCTCACTAACAGCAATGCACCCGGCCTCTCCTCACAGCCACCCAGTGGTGTAAAGGCTTCTACTCCTCTGGCTTTATGAAGGAATAAGCCAAGGTAGCAGGTGCTGCTGGCATCCAGCCTCCCCAGGACCTCTCCTCTGACTGGTGCTGCTCTTGAGCTCTGCTTGTGGCATAAGGTGCTGGGGGTGGAACTGACGAGGAACTATGCACACTAACCAGAGGAGGCTCCATCTGGAACTTCCCCCGCCCCTCGCCACACGTTTGCCAGTGAGATGGAAGTTGTTGTTAGCTGTAGGACGGTACCACTTCAGCTATGTCTAGCTGCAATAAAACGCGTGCGCCTGGCTGCAGGGTAGATGGGTGGACTCCAGCCTGAGCCCAAAAGTTACACTGCAATTTTATAGCCCCGCAAGCCCAAGGCAGCTGACACTGGCCAGCCCTGGGAGTCTTACCGCAGTGTAGACCCCCTGGAAGCCCCAGCTCAGAGTGGGGACTAGGCGCTGTGCACAGAGAGAGAGAGACAGACACAATCCCCACTTCTGAGATGACCGTCTCAGTGGAAAAGACACAGGGTGGAACAGGAACCAGGTGCAGAGAGGGAAAGTGACTTACCCAAGGTCAGTGGCAGAGCCCAGCCCTCCTGAGTCTCAGTCCGGACTCCTGTGGTCTGGGCCATGTTACCTCCAGTGGGAGATCTGGATGGCAACCAGCTCGCGTTTCTCATTGGAAATGCAGTGCCCTAACAAACTCCTTCTGGCCCAAAGCCGGGAGCGGGACAGCAGCCATTCCATGCGACAGGGAGGGAGGGAGCAGGGTGTGAATGCTGATGGTGGGCTAGGAGAGCAGCATGGGAGCTGGGCGTATGCTTGGCTTGGAACAAGTCAGCAGCCCCTCTGGCTTGCTGGTGGCACAAGGTCGCTGGGCTGGGTGGATTCTGGGGTCTGAGTAAATAGGTGAGATGGAGGGGTGATGTCTTTGGAAAAACCCTACCAGGAAGTTTTGTTCCTGTTGGTGTAAAAAGGCTCTAATCCCTCCTGAACCCCCTAGGAAAGCAGGGAGGCTCTAGTGTGATACCTGTTACAGGTGACGTTCCCCCCATCTCCCACTCTCTTGTGTTCACCTAACCCCTGCCTGATTTAACGTAAACACTTCTACTTCCCCAGCCTCCCCCAGGACAGAGCAGCATTAGTTGCCCCTCGCTAGGGACGCTTACGTTTGCAGCCATCGGAGCATCTTGTGTGTTCGTGGGTGGCTCCGAGCTGGTAGCTGCAAACCCTGTTTTGTATTTGTGCTTATAGTTTGCTTAAATAGAAGCACTAAGCACATGGCTTTAGTTTTTCTTCCTTTTCTGTTTAGTAGACACTGGTGCCCTCCTGTGGACATATGGAGAACTGACCGTTCTTAAAATTCCTACTTTATGATTGGTTTGATTATTCCAGTGGAAAGTGCAGCTTTGCTGGTATAGCTGCATCCACATTTCGGAGCACTTGGCCAGTGCGGGATACCAGTAAAGTGCTCCTAGTGTAGACATAGCCTCAGTCCATCTCCTCCTGCGGGAATGTTGTCTTGGCATTCCCGCTGATTAAATACTGACTTGGAACGACATTATTATTGTCACAAAGTATTGTGATTATGTGTGACTGACCATCCATGATTAAAGCAGTTTTGCAGTCCGGTGTTTCTCTAACGTGGGCCCAGCAGCAGGTGGGGTAACTGGAGAGAGGATCCTGTTAGATTCTCCTTCCCCTTCCCCCCGCGCTGCCTCATCTCAGAGAAAACCCTGAGACTACTTCCCTGCGACTCTGTTCTCCCACCAGGCTGTGTGAAAGCGGAGTGACTGATTCAGGCTGTCAGTCTGTTCACCAGCCGTGGTGCAGGGACAGAGGGAAATACTACTCCCAGGCTGCAGATGGAGTCAATAGGCTTGAATGAGCCAGTCTTGTCCCGAGATGACCTGTATTCCATTCCGATGCCTCTAGAAATCTTGTTCGCATTACAGTTGACACTGTGCCAGCTGCAAGTCCGTGCTGAAGATCCTGTAGTGTGGTTTCCCTGTTCTTGGTGCACAGACTGCTAGCTAGAGCCACAAGGATACCGACCTCCTTTGTAAAGTGCTTTGAGATCGACTGAGGAAAAGTGCTATACAAGAGCTACGTATTAATGAGGTTAGGGCTATAGACTATGCTCTGGTAGTGCATAGCATGGTTTGTAAGCAAAGCTCTTCAAACCCTAATGTAGACAGGACCCAGCTTGGTTTCCTGTGGCCCCTTCTGCCCTGAGGTTGAAATCCAGTCTCTGTTGGTCCAGCTTCGCTCCGTTGTCTTCTCTGGAATAGTACCTAGGTGTAATCTGGATACTATGGTGTAGCCAAACTTGAGGTCTCTCCAGGACATCTGCCTTGCTAGACTTTCTTGGTTTCGCAAAGATGAGTTGGAAGGAGGAGGCGGAAGTGGAAGTGGGTGTAGTCAGAGCTCCACATATGCGGCACCCAATGAATTCAAAGCGTGCGTTTGTGTATCTTTGCAGACAGGCTTCACTAGAACCCTACAAGGAAGCCTTGAGCAAGAACCCTGCCTGCCTATGCTTGGCTGGCTGGGAAGCAAGCTCTGTCTTTATCTGGTTCTGCCCTATGCGAGAGAAAGGAGGGCGAGTGTGACTGGGTGCCTAGTTGAGATTGAGTGCTGTGGGGTATTGTGGCAAGAGGCTAAAATGAGTTTGTGGGAAGGACGCTGCTGGAATTTAGAAGCCCTGCCAGGTAGAGGAAGTAGCAGAAGGCCCATTCCAGTGAGTCTGATCAGGTGACTCAATAGACTCTCTTTTCTCACGGCTGGATAAGAGCCCCCATAGGAGAAGTGTCAGGTTGGTGTGTTGGTCCCTGTAACACTCGCTGGTTTTCTCTGGCCTGGGTGCCCTGTCTGAGTTTTCATTTACATTTAAAAACGAACAGCCGGCAAAGTCAGCAATGCGGCCTTCCGAGAACTGGCCTACAAGGGGCTTAATCACCTCGGGCCTTGCTGGTTCTGTGTGTCATAGTCAGGTCTGACCTCATAGGTGGAGGATGGCAGGTTCTGTTGTTGGCTTTGGAAGCATCATGCTAGTGCAGCCCAAAAGAGGGGGTGTGAAGTGCCGAGTGGTCACCACGTCTGTGCACAAGAGAGGAGTGATGTTGTTTGCCCTCTTGGTGGCCCTGCTGTCTCTTGATTTAGGGACTCGGAGGAGGTGGTAGGATGAAGGGTGAGCAAGGGGAGGGGGACCAGGAGCCTTGCTGGCAGCTTCGTCTCTGGAGGTCCCATTGTATTGATACCCTTTCTGCTCGGCAGGTGAGGCACAGCTGTGGAGCTTATCCTGTTCACCCTGTATTTTGCAGGCCCAGAATCAAGAGCTGGAGGAGTTAAATAAGGAGCTGAGGCAATGTAATTTGCAGCAGTTTATTCAGCAGACGGGAGCCACAGTGACTGTTTTGCAGTCCAGACCTGAGGATGAACCCCAGCTGGATCAAACTAACCACGAACTGCCAGCCTGCCAGAGAAACGGAGGTCAGAACGCAGTTTGGAGACTCGTTTATTTAATGAGCGGGGCGCTTGCTTTAAGACCTGCCACTATGCTGGGCTGAAATGCTGCTTTTAAAACCTCCTAATTCCATTCTAACTCTTGTCATCTCCCTGAGATTTCCTTGTCAAGGTATCTATAGCTTTCACCTTCTGTTACTCGCCACTGCCTCCTGTCTGGTTCCTTCACCGTTTGGACGTAGTTCAAATATCGAAGCTGGATGGACTCGACCAAAATACTTCTGTAGTTACACGCATTGAGATTAGGGTCACCAGGGCTCCTGCTTCAGTGTCAGCCCATCCGCCATGTGGGCTGGGAACAGATTGTCCTCACGGTGGCTAAGTGCATTGTGGGGGTTTTTCATCTTCCTTTAGAGCAGAGGGCATAAGGCTCTGCTAGCGGCAGGATATCAGGGCTAGAGGACCAGAGGTCTGGTCTGATCTGACAGATCTGTGCTGCTGTAACTCACTACCTTGGGCGGTGTTAGACGCTGGATTTGGGGGGTTGGCTATCTACCAGTGTACCTGCCCCTTCTACTCCTTTCCTAGAGGGAGCGATTGTGGGACAGTCCATAGGCCAAGGCTTTCCAACCATGGTGCATTAAAACAGAAGTGGCTTTGGTGGGAGCTGAGGTTATACTGTCCCCTGAAAGACAGGTTGCTTCTACTTAGGGGCCTAAGTATGGCTGTAGGAGCCTGGCTGTAAGTACTGGCATTGAAAATGTTGTCAGTAGTGCCTCGGTGGGAGTTGTCAGCAAATGAGGATGATAGGACCGCGGCTGGGCCTCCCGCACTACACCCACCATTATGTGTGTGGTGGGTAGGGTGAGTGAGAGAGACCCAATTCCTGGCTTCTAGCAGCAGAGACTAGAGGAGGCAAGAAAGAGCTGAAGTGGGGAAAGGTCCTGGCCTCACACTGCTCTGTTGCCATTGGCAGCTTTGCTCTGGGTCAGGAACCCAAATGTCTGAATTGGCCATTCTGCTTACCAGCCTCTGGACGGCTGAGTGTGATATCATTAAATGTACGTGTGTGGTGGAGAAGCAGGTGACTGAGAAACTGAACCTACCCATAATTCCAAATACCATGGCAGGAGGGGGAAAGAAACACAGAGCAGTGACGATTAGCTGGGAATCTGCTTCCGTTCAGTTACGGCTCTTTACGTACTGTGGGCCTGATTCTCCCCTGGTGTCAATCCGTAGCGCTCCACTGACGGTGGTAGAGTTGTGCCTGTTGCACCAGGTGAGAGTCTGGCCCTGTATGTTTTCAACATCCTGCGATTCCAGAGACCAGACTGGTGTCTTCTAATGCGCATAGACCGAAAGTGTCTCTGTTCTGAGCTGGGACTGCAAGGCAAAGATGGGTTCTTCACACAGCCACATGCAACTTTGGAAGTGGGGAGGGGAATCCTTTCCTTCAGTGATCTTGGCTGAGTTGTGGCTGCGTTCATCCCTAAAGGCAGTTCAGCCTCTTTACACGGGAGGATAACATCAGAAGAGCTCTTGATTCCGAGGCTGAGTGCAGAGACATGAGTGCGACGGTGTAAAAAGCTCTTTTGCTGATGGGGAAGGAAGCGTTAATGCTAGCTAGTTTTCAAAGTATAACACGTGGTTTGTAACAAAGGGAGAAACACAGTCCCCTGGGGATTATATGTTATTCAGTTCAGGAAGAGCTGGTAGAACGTCTGTCCATTGTGAGTAAAGACATGTATGATATTCGTGCAACTTCCACTATACCTTGCCAAATCATAGCCGAGGAGGTGTTCGCTCGCCGCTGTCACTGTGGATGCTGGCGTACATGAGATTTGTGTGTACTGATGATTCAGATCTAGACTGGAAAACCTGCCTTGACTGCAGCACAAAGCAGAGAGCTCCCATGGTATGAAGGACGTTAACCTGTGCAGCGGGCACAGCGCTATAAAGAACACTTGGGGTGAGGAAGGCTACAGAGAAGTGTTTGAGACGGGGATTATTCACAGGGATCTGAATTGATGACTGTGGAGGAGGGACATGGACCAAAGGTTTCGCCACTTCTTCCAGTAGCACTACTACTTGTTGGACCATAGAGAAGCTGCTTTAGTGTAGCCTTAAAGGCTTCTCTGAGCCACATGAAACGTATGAGTGATTTAGAAAGAGGACCCCCAAGACTGGAGTCAGGGTAGGCTTTTCTCCACAGTAGTCTAGAAGAGGGGAAGCCCCTTCTGATCCCCCTTTATTACTGGGAAGAGTCCAGGCGCAGCTCCCAGACATGTTTTGCATGAACGTCCCTGCTGGGGAGCTCTGGACTGACCCGTTCCAAGGGTGCTAGCAAAGCAAATCCAGCTTGACACTGAACCGTGAACTTGTTTCTCCTCCCTAGGCCTTCTCCATCCCAGCACAGACTCTCCTCCTCGACCAAGCGCCAAGCAGTTCCTCGGCCATCCACGGAACCTTCAGAACCCACTGGTGTCCAGCCTGAACCCCGAGGGTGTGTATGTTTGAACTGGCCTAAGCCCTGTTGTGCTCCTAATGCCCAGTCTTGCCAAGCAGCCCTGCGAAAGGTCTAGTCTCTTTGCAACGGTGGCAGCTATCGCCTGCGCGGAGGAGGCTGTGACCCAACTCTCAGACCGCTCGGTGTTTCTCTCCTGCTCGCTCCTCCTTTCTCTGGTATTTAATTGCAAAACGAATAGCTGCTCTAAAACAGCAAAGGCTTGGCTGTCCTGCAGTGCCTACCGTAAATCCTTGTGCGTTAGGGCCCTTAAATAATAGTTAGCAAGTGGCAACCAGAGCATGAGGGATGGGATGGGGTCTGGCAGCCGTATTACTTAAACTGATGGGCTGTGGGGCCATGGTGCCATGTAGTGCAATAATGCATTAAAAGCATCCTGCTGTGTGATGTCTGCGCTATGAATAGGTGCCAACGTGACCGTGACACTTAGACCTGGCACCATCCCCTTCTCTGTGTCCCACCACTAGGGAGAAGCTCGCTGCCAGAGCAAGCTCTGCAGTTGACTTCGCTCCCAAAGCCAGTGTCTTTGCTGTTCAGTTTAAAGAGTCATCTCTGCTAGTTCAAGCCTGTTAAAAACTCATTGGGTTGGGATGCCGTGTGCTGAGTACTAGGAGCTTCCTCACCAGCAAGGGACAGGCGTTGCTCTGCACACGCAGCAACGCATTTGCCTGCGCCCCGACTCCCATGATGCATTGCGCTGCCAAAAGGACTCTCGAATCCCCTGCCCCGATGCTGGTAGTTGCAGGAGATGTCCTGTTGGTGTTAGCGAAATGGCACCATGGGAGAGCCCAACGTAGAGCAGTTACAGCTCCCACCTGGAGAGTCTCTCTTGGTTTTTTATGATTCTCTGCAGAGAATCAAGTTATTGCTGTGCCGCGTCAGTTGGCCTGGTGTCCCCCCGGAGAGTGTGCCTGCACTTTCCCCCATCCCCGCAGCCTCCACCAGTTTAGCATGAACAAACCTTGGCAGCCATATGCAAAAGAGCCAAAGGACCCCAAACCTTTAGGCCTGTCAGAGACTCCACACTTCAAAACTCAACTGCGACACCTACTTGCTCCTAGCCAAGATGCTGGGTGCCCGTCTGCGTGTTTGCTGCACCAGCAAGCACGTTCTCTGCCCTCCTACACATACGAACGGGGGGGCCAGTGAGATGGATC
This sequence comes from Trachemys scripta elegans, assembly GCF_013100865.1. NCBI lineage: Eukaryota > Metazoa > Chordata > Testudines > Emydidae > Trachemys > Trachemys scripta. The sequence goes on from NC_048301.1 coordinate 111,735,163, forward strand.
AGAAGCTAGAAAGCTGTGAAGCAAGATGGGAATTCCCATGTGCAATCATTATTGCACCTCTGGCATGCAGACCTTCTTGCGTTGGTTAGAAATACCAACACCCTTGCAGTGGGAGGCTGCTGAGGATGTCAACTACTTATTTTGCCCCGGGTCAATGGTTTGACTTGTTAGAGGAAGGGGAAGAAGCCTTTCTGGTTGTGCCCTGCTCCTTTCCTGGATGCAGCCACGCATTCGGCTGTTTGTTTAGATGTGGCAGACCGCACTGTAGTGTGACGACACATTTGACCCACCCCGTCCATTAGTTGCCATTCAGATCCCCCTGAGAAATGCAGAGAGACCCAATCCTTCCACATGGGGATACGCAGATTATATTTTACAGAGCCTTGGTGCCATTTTAACACTTCAGTTCTGATTTTCACAACGAGCTTTTAAAAACTGTAAATAAATTGGTGGTTAGGGAATTAAATGGGGAGGGGGTGGGGAGATGGGGTCTTACCCTGGAGGGGGAAGGAGCCAAATGGGGATTTTTATCAGAGACATTAAATCCTTTATCTTGAAGGATGCGGGGGGCCGGCGGCTGAGACTGCAGCATCCTACCCAGACCAACAGGGAAAGAGCCACAGCTGCCCCCATCTCCCCGTAATGGGCAGTCCCCTCTCCCAGGCGCAAGGACTGCTACAAACTCCACCCATCCATCTAAGACCTTTTCAGGGCACTTAGCCAAGGGGGTAGGCGTACCGCCACCTCGTGCCATCCATTGCAAATAAAGCACCTTCCTTTGCAGACCAAGCGGTCGCTTCCGAGTCGCTCTCCTTTCTTCACAACTGATTGTGATTTTTCATCCTTCTGCTGCTCTTGCTGGTCCTAGTGGAGGGGAATGGGGGCCTGCAAAGGAGAGGATTTAGGTCCTGGACCAAAGCCCATCTAAGTCAACGGGAGGCTTTCTATTGACCTCAGTGGGCTTTGGATCAAACCCTATAGGGATGTGTCTGTTGCCTGAACTTTCACTGGATTGTGTTTCTTCCTCGTTCATGCTGGAGTGGCGGAGGGGTGGGGGGCGAGGCATTGCCCAGCTAGTTATTGGGAGGCAGAAATGTGTGCCTTTGAGGAGGGGGGAGAGCTTCATGCTCTTCCCAGCAACCCCCTTTGGAACTTGGCATCTAGCCTTTCCTGGTTAATTCCAGGAAACACTGGAGCACCTTCAAAGAGCTGCACAGAGCATGCCAAACCCTTCCCACCCAGCCTATGGCACTGGAGTGAGTGGGGAAGAATGACTTTGCACAGATCTTCTTCATAACAGTGCTTTTCTATACCAGGCCTTGGCATCTCTGCCCCTCCCCCAGAACCAGCTTGGGAACTGTCCAGTTAATTATGCTAATTTAACCTGCATCCTTCTTGGTGCCTGTTCTCTTTAGCAAAAGCAAGTGAATTGTGCTGATCTTTTCTTTGGCCCTTTCCCCTCTCTGCTAAACATTTGCCCTTTTTAATATCCTAAGAGACGGTGACCATAACATTGGGTCAATATCCGAACACAGAGCAGCATACGCTGTCTTGAGTACTTACAGATGGATGCTGCATAACATGAGCATTTCTCCACATAGTACAGCAAAGATCCACCTGTAATTCTCCCTTGTAGCATTTTAAGAGTATAAACACCAGACCTGGAATATTGTATCTGCTCATTTCACTAGAGAGAATCATCATGGTGTCTGTAGGTTCATCTCCACTCCCTTTAGATTGAAGGATATCCTTTTACATTGCAAATGCATGGTTGCAGCCTACATCATCCTTTTTTCCTTTTCTTATGAAAAACACTAACCCACCAAGATGGGGTCACTTAGTTTATTTTTGTATGTCTTGCAGTCGTATCAACAAGGCAGAGCATCTGGAGGTAGAAAGGCCCAGCCACTGGAGGAGTGATTTGCCTTGCAAGTGTAACTGTATATAAGTAAAACCATGTTCCATATATATATATATTTTTTACTCCTTTGTATCATGAATGGATGTTGATGGCCATACGGAGTGTTTTTACAGACTGATGTGTTTTAAATAACAACACAACAAAAACAATTCCACCCCATTTGGATGAAAAAGACCTGTTGTGGTTTTTTTAAATGCTTTATCTATTTTAAAAAAAATGAAGATGCTAATATTTCTGGGAATCCATATAGCCCTCATAAGATGCATCAAACGACGAAAGACCTTGTCGATAAAGCAAAGGACTGCCTTTGAGGGGTACAAGACTTGTCTGGGCTAAACAAACGCTAAGCACATAGTGGGTCTTCTGTGCCATGCTCTGATGTTCACTTCTCAGGGGATACTATGTGCTACTGCTGTACAATGAAGGAGGCATGGAAGCCAGGATTGTGTCCCATATAACGCACTGTGACTCTCCCGTGTTAATACCCAACATGTGAGGAAAATGGATGTTTATCGGGAAACATAACGAACTATCCAGCTGCCTGGGAGATGGGGAACTCTGTTCGTAGTCCTGCGGAAGCCGGGTTTGTACGATCTGGGGGAGAACTTGTACAACCTGTTACTCTTTGGACCAGGCAGCATCATGACTAGGAGCATCTGCCTGATGCTGAACAGAATTAGCAAAGACTTTCCAGAGGTGGTATAATGGGATTGAGGGGCTGCTGGTGATGTCTTGTGCCAAGTGCATCATCTTTCAAAAGCGTCATTTGCAAAGTAGAGAGGTCTTGAGATGGAATAGCTGGAGTGACATCTAGTTCCCAATGAACCGCAACTCTCACCCTGTGAGTCTTGATATTTGTATTTACATACTGGACCCCTCCTGCTTTCTAAAACACATTCAGGTCATTGAAAAAAATGAGGTAAAAATGTTGATGATTGAATGGCAAACTGGCATATGCATGAAGCTTCCAGTAGGGCTGTCTTTGCTACAGGTAGCTTCACCCTGACCTGGGATTCATTGTCCTTCAACCTCCACCCATATAACTCCTCCAGAGGTGTCTGCCTCTCTGTCTTAAGGCCAGTTCAATAGGTTGCATGTCTACCTACCATGCCCTGTAACTCTGCAAAAGCTCTGTCTACACCTGGTTCCATATTGCAGAAGCCCAGATGTACATCGAACTGAGCCAGGATTGGAGAGATTTGTGGGTCGGGGAAAGGAAAGTTGAACACTTGCTCTGTGGGGAGTGTCTTGGCCATTGTCCCCTAATACTTAAATGCCATATGTATTATTGCCATTAACCAGTATTTCCAGCCATTCACCCTTTTCCTAATGGAAGTACTGAAAAAAGTAGTTCATTCGTCAGGTATTTGCTGCTTTCGTTTGTCAAGACAGCTCTCTTGTGCCTGCTCACTGCTTACACTGGCAAACAAATTTAGTCAGATGGTGGCTTACTGTAACCTGAGCAACCCATTGGTTTTCTGCTGTGGCTGTCACTGCCCTAATTGGCCTAAAATACACAGCGGAGAATCCGAATGCTCCTCCTTGAAAACGCTCTGGTTCAGAACCAGGCTGCTGTTCATGTCATACAATATACATGAGCTAAAAGGGGAGGAGTAGAATGGAAACAGCCTCTTGCTGCTATTCTGCGCTTATTATGGTAGCACCTATAGGCCCCAATTGAGATCAGGGTCCCGTTGTGGTAGGTGCTGCACCAGGTGTCAGATGACACAGTTCCTACCCCTAGAAGCTTGCTGCCTGGTCTTTCATTGTGAGTTCTCTTTAAGATTCCAAAGGATAGAACCCAAATATTCCTTCCTCCTTTTAAACAAAGAAATAAATACATTCTAATGCATGCTGCATTAGTAACATTTCTGATCTAGATGCGTCCCAAACCAAAGATGACCATTGTGTTCTGTTTCTCCTCTCAGGGTGAGCAACAGGCTGTGTTGCTGGTCTGAGACTTTTTCAGGAGCAGAGAGAGGAGTTGACTCCAAACATTCTGTAGTGCTCATTCATTAGTTTTTAGAAACCTCTGCTTTCCAGGGCTGAGTAACTGCTTAGCTTTTCTTGCAGATTTCTGACCCGTTTTACGAGGTGTGAATGGATACCATTCAACTTAAAACTCTCCAATGTGGGGGGAGGGGGAGCAGGGACGGTCAGAAAAGAGACTGTAAACAGGACATTGGGATTAATATTCGTTGAGTGTTTCACCCAATTCTAAAAATCAAGCCGCGTTCTCCCTAGCGTTCTCAAATCTTACTCAATGTACAAATTGGATAGGGTTGACAGGCAAAAACTTGACGTTTGTCTAAACAAAACAGGCTTGAACTGCAAGAGACTGGGAACAGGTGAGTGCATCTTGGAAGTTGCTTTTCTCACCATAATCCTATTTTTTTTTTTAAGTGTTATCAAAACCTCCCTCAGAACAAGCTCTTTAACAAGTGCATGTTATTGGGCTGTGATATATGGGGAATGGACATGCTGTCTAACATTTCATGCTGAATGTTTTTACTTGATGGCCAGTAAAAAAAAATTACTTAAAAAAAAAAAAATCCTCTGTCCCAACATGTTTTTCCATATTTTAATTGTGAATTGGAAACGGGCAAGTCTAGGGAATGGGACTGGATGATACCTAGAGGGCCCCAAAGTCCTGATTTTTGTTTTACAAATGTCCTATATACTGTATACAAAAATGTGACTTGGATGCTGTGTTCTTTGTAAAAACACTTTCTATGTATGAATGTATCCTGTGTTCTCAAACATTGTCTGGTTTAAATAAACATACAGAAAGGATTTGTGTCAAGTGATTTCCATAGTGTGTGTGTGTGTGTGTGTGTGTGTGTGTGACTGACTGACTTCAAACACTTAGTGGAGGCCTCTCTTGCTCTTCCCCCAAATGTATGTTTCCTTCAGAAGTTTCTGAAGAAGCAGCAGCCTATCCCCCTTCACAAAATTATCCCACTTGCTTTCCATCTTCCCTGTAGAAGAAGTATACTGGAGAATTCTGAAGCCACCCCCCCCCACACACACACACACCTACCTACCTACCTACCTACCTCTGTTATGAGTTCCTAGCATCTGCAACCAAGAGCTAGGTCCCACATTGCTAGGTGTTGGACATACCCTTAGTGGGAGACCAGCCCTCCCCTGAACAGTTTACATTCTAAGGGTGGGATTTTCAAAAGCACTTCAGAGGCAGGAGCATAAATCCCACTGACTTCCAATGGGGCTTGTGCTTCTAATTCAGGAGCTTTTGAAAATCCCACCCAAAACAAACAAGGCAGGAAGAATACCCCCATTTTACAGATGGGGAACTGAGCCTCAGTTCCCCAAGTGACTTGCCCAAGGTCCCAGAGTGTGACACAGCTGGGAACTGAATTCAGATGTCTTAAGTCCCAGTCCAATCCTTTAACCTTCTGTGTATGAATAAATACACACCCACTATAACATTTCTCTAACTCCTGAACACCCAATGGCTGGCCGGCAGGAATTGGGGCATAGGAGGGTTTAGGGTAGCTGTATTTGATATTAATGCACATGTACTCCAGTAGGACCCTACTGTTCCTCCTGTTGAGCTGGAGAATACCAGCTACTCTGTATACCAACCCCTCCCCCCGTTTGCTTTACATTATTTAATTCTATTATGAGGCTCTACTCATCTGAAACTCTGGCCTTTCCATGCACCTAGCCCCCTAATTGTCAGCTGTTGAGGGAAGCTGAGCTACAGACCTGCCCTGCCCTTTAGTCTCTGGTTTCAGGTGAGTTCTGCATCTCCAGTGAGATTACCCTAACCTGGAGGAATGCTGCGTTCTTCCCCCTCCACAACCCCAGTGGTTCTCTCTTAACTTCCCATCAGCCTCAATGCATCCGACCTCCTAGTGAGGCAGCTGGCAGACTCACTGAGCATGTAATATAATGGAGCTGACCAGGGCAGCAGGTAAGGCCTTGTGTAGAAGGAAGAAATATTGAGAGTGGCAGGGAGTTCTTTATCTTCCCCTGCTCTGAACCCATGAAGGGACAAATCCCCATGTGACTGGAAGTGCTAAGGCCCAGAATTGTAACCTCAAGACCGTGTATATACATTGGAGTGATATCTTCATGGTGAGTAAGCATTTCTCCATATAATCCGCCTCTTGCCATTCACATGTGCAGTGAATTAGAGCTTTACGTATTTTATGATCATGAGGGTAAAAATCATTTGATGCCTTTTTTTAAAACCCTAAAGTGCTTTACAAACAACAGACTAAGATAATCGTCACTGAAAAAGCAGCCATCTCTGGGATGAAACATGGCAGCTTTTTAATATTGCACAACACTTTAGGACAGGTAGTGAAGAGCACTGTATTAGATGATAAATGCAGGGCGGGTTAGGCATAATGTGATCAAGCAAAGTGGAAACATTTAATTGGCTTCCCTACGTTTGATTCTTTAATAATAAAAAAAACCTCACACACACAAACATGTGCACACATTAAATATCCGCAAAATGACCCACCACTCGTATCTGATCTGAGCCTGCTCATCCTCCATCCAGAAAGCCTGAGAACAAAAGCCTTGCGGCAAGAATTAACAGTCAGCAGTTCTGGGCGCTCTCAGGCCAAGGCAGAGTGTGAGGTCTGTAATAAAGGATCTTTTCACTGCAGATGCCCTGCCATTAGATCCTGCTTGTTTGAAGATTGAGCGCCTCAGTTAGATGCATCTGCCGTCCTGTTTCACAAGGTAGGAGAGAAATAGGTTTGTTTACACTTTAAAGGAACTGAAGAGTAAATTTGCAGTAACCATGAGTAATTGCAGACAACATTAATATACTAGAATAAACATTGTCGTGTGTGTAGCAAAAGAAAACACAGCGGACACCTTGATTGCTTACTATATTACTGACTGCTATGTAATGGGCTACTGAAATGGGTACCTGCAGGTCAAAAGTCTGGATTTTTCCAGGGAACCAAACCTAGTTAGGTTCCCGTCTGCTATTAAATCCCAGTTTAAGCAGCAGCAGGGAGAAACGCAGAGGAAGAGACAGACTTCTATTATAAAGCCCTATTTTAGCACTTTTAATCTCTGGTTCAGAAAATCTGTTTGCCCTGGAACTTTTATCTGGAGGCAGAGGAGAAAGAACATTTCCCCTAAGTTTGAAGAAGAGCCAAACCTGTTTGAGTTGTAGGTTAGTTAAAAAAACGTAATTGATTTGAAATGTTGACTTAAGTGTAATGTTCTCCTTCCTTTAGTTCGACACCTGCATGTTATTTAACCCCCTCAAACATGCCTTTGAACTGCATCTCTCCAACAACTCCCACCCACTGGCTATGTAAAATAAATAAATTTGTAATTAAGCCATGTTAACTTCTGGTGAGAGCTTTGGGCTTAATCGTGGCTAGGTGATTTCAATGGGAGTTTTGTGCCACACTTCAGTGAGAATGTGGAGGAGGGGCCTATGGAGGGGGATGGGTATAGGAGTTCTGGTCTTGACTCTGGAGGTGGATGGAGTTTGTTATAGTGACTGGGAAACCTCTTTGTATACATGGTTGCAGACATGGTACTGCTAGAAAAACTTTTAAATCCCATCTTTAAGCCCCCCCATACCTCTCCCCCCCCCAAAAAAAAAATCCTTATGTTTTCAGAGTTTTAGGGTGAAATCTCATCACCACCTTTAACATGGTCTGGAACTGATTACTGTGAGGAGATTTTTTTAAAAGCGCATTTTAAAAATATTTGGTATCTTACCACATCTTTTACAAAATAGATACAAGCAGAGAAATGAATACTGGTCATTTATCTTCTAGAGCAGGTCAAAAAATGAAGAAAAAAATTGGGGAAAGTTTTGCCATTGCTTTCTGTAACTAACTTCTCAGTTTTTCCTGGAAATTTTTAAAAAATATTTTTATAATGTATTTTTTGGGCTGCCTGCCCAGTTTGGGGTCACTTGAACATTTTGTTTCCCTTCCTCAAGAGCTGTGACCTCTTCACTGCTGTGTTGGGAGCAAGCTGCTGCCACCTGGAAAACATCCTGTTTCACAGGAAATGATCCCCTCACCTCGTGCTCAGCAGGGACGATTTCTGGAAGTAGTAACAGCAGAAAAGCTTTCTAGTAACAATGAAACATTGTAGCTTCCTGCGTTGCCTTCTGTATTTAAATAGGTTCAAGGAGTTAGGGTTGGCTGCTTGCTGTAGGTGTCTTTCCTCTGACCTTTTAAACCCCTTTTCATAGACTGATAGAGAATTTGAGGCCAGCAGAGACCATTGTGATCATTGGTCTGACCTCCTCCAGCATGGGTTTAACCAAGGTGCCGATGGCTCAAGGTGGTAGAAGAGCTGCGTGCTGGGCTAGCACCAGCTGGAGCAACTCCTCCATGGCTGCATCTGCACTGACCATTTTCAGATCTTCTCCCATGGCTGGGCTGGCAGTGGAGCTAGTGCTGGGGAGGAGCATTAGTATAGGCCAAGGGCAGGTGTTTGTGGCATTGGGTCTAGCCAGTGCAATGGAAATACCTGCGCCTGGTCTACACTCGCCCTCCCATGGGTAGAGCTGCACGGGCGAGAGACCATTTCTGGAGAAATCCTGAAGGAAGAGGTCATATAAGGAACTGGGTGTTTGGGAGGGGAAGGGCTTAGTAGTGTTGTCATGACTTGGACTAATGTTGGCTAATGTGCAAGGACACTGCACCCTTTCCCTTACTGGAATTTCTAATTGGAACATATTAAATTATATCTGTCATGCTGCTTTCTTCCCCACCTACTCCCTTTCCTCTTGCATCAGGTGTCTGTGACAGCCAAGTACCCTGCCATGCTCTTTGCTCCCAAGAGAGAGAGTCCTGCTAGTGTCACAATACCCGCCATCCTTCCAGGCAGCACTGGCACAGAAGTAGCATAGCACGGCTCCAATTAGAGGGTGGCTTCAGACTGCAGCAGCTCAGATCCAGATGTGATCAGTTAGTGACTGAACACCCGGGGCCAGCAGCCAGGCAGGTACAAAAGCAGCATTATATGGAGCCCCCAAGGGGAAAAGGAGCCATGGTTCAGGCTGGGTCCTGAGCAATTTGCTGCTTGTAACCACTCCTCACTTCCTCCTCCAAGGCAGGCTGACTAACTGTGGTCAGGGTTAGCTAATAAACCCTAGGCTCCAGCTGCCATTCTAAACAGGCCTCTGCTGTGCTGCAGTAAACAAGCTCCCTTTAGCTTGATGATTGCAATTGACATGGGAGGGGAATTCCTCTGGTATGCTGCCTTACAACTGTGGAGCTGCAGCTTTCACATCTCTAACCTGGGAAAGTGGAGGGGAATCTTCCAAAGCACAATTCCCTGGGACTGTCAATGGGGTTTGTGCTCCTAAATCCCTTAGGCACATTTGAAAATTGCTCTTGGGTTCAGGTACAGACCCTCTCTTGCTTTTAGCTAAGCCCAGCCCCATACAAATTGATGAGAACGTTTAGCCCTTTAGCTGGTCCTCCTCTCCAGGCTATGGAAGTGCTTAATTTAGGAGTTAGATAAGTGTTGCAGATAGAATCCTGAGGCACAGCTGGTTAGAGTTCGAACCCAGGTAGTCTCCATTTCCATCCTGCGCTCTAACTACCAAATCCCATTAACCCAACTGGATGTTCATTATCACACTTGCAGCTTATTGCAAAAAAGCATCAGACCCTCACACTCCCGCTGGTTGTCTCTGTATCCGATCCACTAGTTACATAGCTAGTGTTAAACTTCCGGCAGATCCTTTTTTAATGTACGTTGCTTTACCGCATGGTTGCTGTTGTCTGTTGGGAAACTGTAGGCTGGGGTCTGAAAGGTGGGGTGGGCTCTGTCTCGTCTGTCCTTGCCCCCCTAAAAAGGATGCTGGGGTGGCCAAACTGCTCATCTTGTCTTTGTGTGTTTCTATGCTCCTCTTCCATGTCGCTGCACAGGCCTAGAAGGGGGCAGATTTCGGGGCCTCCAGTTGGAATGAATGGACATCTCCCTTTGACTCATGAGCTCTCCGAAGCTGCTGTGACTCTGCAGGGCTGATGGTAATAAGTAGCAAAATCACATTAGTCAGTCAATTGAGCAGATGTGACTGAATCCACACAGGGAGCAGATCTATTGAGTAGAGAGCTGTCATTTTTACCTATGCACTTTTCTGACCACCCCCTCAGTTTAGGTTCAACGTGCTCTGAAACTGCTAAGGCAGATTCAGTGTTCGAAGCACTCAGGCTGCATTGGAAAGAAACTGTTTATTGCACACCAGAGACTCATGGGGTTTGTGTATTTAGATGCTGAGTTTCTGCACTTGTGGCTGCCGCAGCATGCCCTCTGCTATGCACACATAACTCTCATTGACTTTTGTGGAAGGTTTTGCATGCATGCCAGCTCTAAGGGTGGAATTCGGCCCTTTCCTTCCAAATGCAGATTACCATGGCAAACAGGCTGGCTCTCTCCTAGTAAAGTGCTGCTTGTGTCCGGGTTCTTCTCGAGCCAGTACTATTTTCAGATTGAGTAGTTGCTCCAGGTCACTTGCATAAAATCCCTATGAATGAATGAATAGGTAGAGTGGCATAGGGTCAGGGACTGGATGGCTGTGTAAGCCAAGGAATAACGATTGCGATTTGTGGAAAGGGCTGCAGCAGGCAACGAGTGGGACAGAGCTGAATCTCACCACCCATTGAGTAATTGGCCAAGGAGACAGATGCTGCTGGAAAGCAAACGACTGGAGCATGGCCTCCGATCTGCAGTATGTGCCATAAAAGGAGAGGCAAGCGGGGAGATTCGTTTATGACACACAGTTAGGGACAGAAGCCCTGGGGCCTGCAGGGTAAATAAAATCCAAGCTGGGTTTAAGTTCTCAGTCCAGCACATTGCTTTGCATGGCAGAAGCTGAACTCTTCCCGTTCATAAAGGAGAGGAGGGAGCCTCACGTGCAGGGCTGATCTGAGCAATGGGCTATATCCGTTCTGTATGGGAGGGGAATCCCTTCCAGAAGAGGTGGGCTTGGCTTAAGATTTAGCTTTCTTCTGGAGTAAAAATGAGCTGCCTGGCTGCAGTGCGCTGCTTTCCCTCAGTTTTCCCAAACCCCTGCTTCAAATGAGACTTTTCCATCTTCTTTTACAAATGAGCTATTTCTCAGTTACATGCCTTCTGTCCTCAAGAAAGTTAGAGCCCCTGGGACTCCTGCTTGAATGTGAGTGACCCAGGTGCATAGTCATTTTTGCAATATGCAAAAACAAGTCCTCTTTCTCACCCTTCGCTCAACAACTCACTTGTAGTGCTCTGTCTGAAGGCTCCTGATTGCCCACGCTGTGCATGGGCTGGATAAAGGGGGCAAGGATATTTCAATTCAGATTAGCTCACGCGCAAAAGGAACTCTGTTTCACTTATAGGGATGGTTTTAAGAAAACCCCACTGGCATGGAAACTCAGCATTCTCCAAGAGGCTAGAGTCTGCTGCATTGCCCTGAATCAGAGCATTTCTAACTCTGCTGGTGGAGTCGTCTCTTAAGCATTATTAACCATTACATTGCTGGTTGAACTGCCCAGCTCCTGTGTTTAGCTCTTGCAGCAGGCATGTGGCTCTCAAGGGCCTGATGATTTCATTCATGGGCAAGATGGCTGCAAATTTGACTGATGGGAACACTTGATCAGGTGCTCTTTTGCTTACTCCTATAAGTGAGATGCTTGCTATTGTCCTCTCAGGGCTGGTCTACACTGGGGCGGGTGTCGAGGTAAAATACGCAACTTCAACAATGGGAATAGCGTAGCTGAAGTCTATGCATCTTATTTCGACTTACCTCCCGTCCTCACGGCGTGGGATCGACTGCCACGGCTCCCCTGTCGAATCCTCCACCGCTGCTCGCCCTGGTGGAGTTCCGGAGTCGAGGGGAGCACGTTCGGGGATTGATATATCAATATAGCGATAGATCGCTACCTGCCGATCCGGCAGGTAGTCTGGACGTACCCCCAGAGTCAGTGTAGGTATGGAGAGGAGATGGGGAGAGAGGCAGCTTGAAGGCTAAAGTAACATTTTCACTCCTACCAGCTACTGTACATGGTGTTAGATTCCTGTAGTGCTGCTAGTGGGATTTTGTGGGTCTCTTATAAACCGTGGTCCAGCAGCTGCAAAGGTAGTTGTGTTTAACAAGGTAACAAATGCCTTTGATGAATGACCCTCCTTGTGTCTTACAATGTCATCTGCCGTTACACAGAGAGGAGTACGGCCAGGTGGAATAGAAAACATGCCGCCAACTTCCCCTCCCTGAGTGAGACTGTGCTAACATCCCTGGAGGATTCTATTGATGGTGGTAGTTTGCAAGTTGATTCTTGAATAGCATCTCCACTGTTAGATACATACAGGGCTTTGGAGCTGTTCTCCGGCTCTGCTCCAGCTCCAGGCAAAAACCTGCAGCTCCACTGCTCCGCACTCCAGCTCTGGGCTCCGCTCCAAAGCCCTGCATTTATATACAGATTTCAGTATCACAGTTCCCACTCTTTGGACAACACGAAAGAGATATGGACATGCTCTCCTCTGCCAATTTTGCGACTCAAAGATTTTTAGATTAGATTATGCCCCCTCCTTCCTTTACAAATGGTGTGTTGATTGCAACCATGTCCATTAAATTCATCTCCCAAAGCACTTTGAAAGGGGTTCTCTAGGGAGTAGTGTTTTGCTGGGTGTGGGTTATACCTTCACCAGCTACAGTACAGAAAACAGAGTTTGGCAACCGAAGGGCTGAATCATATATTAGTGCAGTGCCTTGGAGTCCACCCAGTGCTCTAGTACAACTAGGATGGACTGGCTGGTCCTGCGGTGCAAGAGAGCTCTGTGATGACCTATATTAATCATGTCATGACACTTCTATGTTTTAGGGGAGCTGGTTACAGCATTTTTTTTACCACGGTTAAGGCTTCCTCAAGCCCTATCTGAACATTGGGGGGAGGGATAGCTCAGTGGTTTGAGCATTGGCCTGCTAAACCCAGGGTTGTGAGTTCAATCCTTGAGGGGGCCACGAGGGATCTGGGGCAAAATCAGTACTTGGTCCTGCTAGTGAAGGCAGGGGGCTGGACTCAATGACTTTTCAAGGTCCCTTCCAGTTCTAGGAGATAGGATATCTCCATTAATTTATTTATTTATCAACTGTTACTGAGAAGTGTAACAGGGATCCAAACACTCTGATTTGATGTAGACCAAATCCAGTCTCATTAGCTGTTCTCAGGTGAAGACCTCTGGTCACAAATTCACACCATCTGACCCTTTCATAGCTAGCACTGCTGAAATCCTCCCCTGGGGATACATTACCCAGATCTGGCACCTGTTTAGGAGGAGGGCAGGCGCTCCGGGTGAAGGTTTTCTGAGCTTTGTTCTTATCAAACTGAATTCTGAGTCTCGTCTCAGGCCGAATAACTCCTGTTTAACCTTGGTGCCTTTGTGCTGTAGAGCTCAGAGGCTTGGACTGAAGGAGTAATCCAGGCAGAGTCTCCACTATCCTGCCCACACACCCTATACCATTCCAATAAGTGAGCTGAAGTGCCAGAATCCCTCCTGAAGTGCGTCATCACTGCAGTTCTCAGTAGCTGGGCTTCACTGCCCACCATCCCCTCTGCTGTAATAGCTGGAGGAGTGGTGCTGGTACGCAACCCAGATCCACACCAGTGTTCCCTGCAGTGAGCGTTTGCTTCTAGTTAATGCCTTATGCGTTTAATCTAACAAGACTGAACAGCACCCAGAGCTCTTAGGCTAACTAGCCACAGCTCTCTGCCTTTTGGCTCTTACATGCTCTAAGGCTGTGTCAATAATACATTTTGCCATTGAATATTTTATTGATGATTTGACTTTTGCTGCTTGCAATTCCCATTTCAAGGCAGCCTGATTGTTCCTAATTAAAATTTTATGCCCTGGGAAAACCCTTTGTGCTACAGTGTAGATGATGCCGTCCTTTTCTAGGCCACTACAGAGCAGCAGGAAGGAATTATCCTGTGCTACAAGACTGAAAAATACATTTTAAATAAAGCGCACTGTATGTACTGGGGAGGGAGGAGGAAGGCTGCTCGTGTGGTTAAAGTGCTGGACTGGGTGTATGTGCAGAGCTGGGTTCTGTTCCTCACTCTGCCAGCTGTACTATGACCATGGGCAACTAGATGGGTGCGCCTCTGTTTCTCCAGCAGGGGAAATGACCTCTTTCCTCCCGCTGGGGTGGTAGGAAGCGTTAATGGATTTCTAGTTGTGATGCAGTCAAGTACTATGTTGTTAAAGCTCCATTGAAAAGCCTGTAAATGAAATTGGTGACCTATACCATTTAAAAAAAAAAAAAAAAAATCTTTCTGATGGAGTCTCCATGCTGCTCTGTCCATGCCTCCAAACCAGTTTCTCTCACACCTGCTATTTTTTGTGTTAGATTAATTCTATTAATAGGCCAGGGATGAGCCCCAAGGACCACTTCTTTAGTAACATGTAAATCGGGGATCGTCAACCTTTGGCATGCGGCCCGCCAGGGTAAGCCCCCTTGCGGGCCGGGCCGCTTTGTTTACCTACCGCATCCACAGGTTCAGCCAATCGTAGCTCCCACTGGCTGCAGTTCGCCGCTCCAGGCCAATGGGGGCTGTGGGAAGCGGCGGCCAGCACATTCCTTGGCCTACACCCCTTCCCGCAGCCCCCATTGGCCTGGAGCAGTGAACCGTGGCCAGTGGAAGCTGCGATCAGCCAAACCCGCAGACGCGGCAGGTAAACAAACCAGCCTGGCCCGCCAGGGGGCTTAGCCTGGCAGGCCGCATGCTAAAGATTGCCAATCCCTGATGTAAATAGTAAGGGAAATAAACTGATGACAGTAGATGTATTTGTAAAGCAGAGGGAGAGAGCATTTTAAAAAACCTCAAGAGCCAGACACCCCTGGGTTAGGACACTAGCATGTCATCACTGATCAAGTCTGCCAGTTACAAGTGAAGTGAGTTTGCCAGTCTCTGCATGCGAAGCCTCTTGCTGGTTATTGGTAAGACAAGCAGGAGCTACCCACTGCTGTTTAAGGGTGGAAGGAGTAAATCTTGCCCCATACCTTCCCCCGTATGTCAAGGTAAAGTCAGTGCTATCGGTCCTTCGGTTAGCCAAAATCCAACCCCTCCCTCATTCATTCAGGAAAGCTGACGGCAGCATGGCCATTTTCCCACCAGTTCCTGCCAGCTATGGGGCTAGTGCAGCTGGTTGGCACAGTAAGGAAGAGCACGGCTCTCTGGATACGGCTTCTAGAACAGCTGGGCAGTGTCAGCAGGTGGCCCAGAGCAGCACTTGAATGCATCAGGGCATGTAACCCTCTATGCAGCTGCAATCCCTTTTCCTCCCAACAGGAGGAAGGGCCTGAATTCTCCTTCAAACTTAACAGGAAAAGAAAGAACAAATGTCACCTAAAAGACAAAATTCGCTCTTGCCGTGGACAAATAAAGACAAGATGTCTGTAAGGAAAAGAGTGATTAGGTATCAGTGATTTTTTCAGGGTGGCTGGTGGGTGACTTTAGGAGAAACTGGGAGTCTAAAAGGTAGCAAAAAGTAAAGGAAGAGAGAAAAATCCCTTGTATTTAAAATGCAGATAAAAGCTGGTCTCGTGATGGTGATGATTGTATTACTGTGCAGGCCCAACCCTGGCTTGAATCCCGTTTGTGAGGAGAGAAGCATTGGTCCCCCTAGGTTGTTTACCAATGACAGCGTCAGTTACATCTTAACTGTCTAAGGGAGGCCAGAGAGCCCAAGGTCTCTCAGTGCTGGTGTGCTAAGGGGGCAATGCTCATACTTTCCAGTGGTGTAGTGCAGGATGTATGAGCGTGGCATATGCAACTCTCAGCCATAAGCCTCATCACCGCTGGTCTCAGGATGGTGGTGAACACACTCAGCTAAATTAGAAGTGGCAACAATACTGAAATTAGGCTGATGTGTCCAGGGCTGCATAAAGGTGATTAAGAAGAAATGGACCCCCAAATACACCACCAGCAGTTTCCTTGTCTCACAAGTGGGAGGAAAGGTAACAACTCCTGCAACCTCTGATGCCCTCATCCAAGGTGAACTTGCCATGGATGTGGGCTCTCTATGTCCTGGTATTGAAAACAGCTCTCCCTCCCCTCTGCCCCTAGGAGTCAGGCCATGCCAGTTATAAATACAGTATATATCCCTGGTATCAAGCTATTCCAGGAAGCTAAAAAAGTAATGGACAGTAATAAATATGTGGACCAAGCTCTGATATGTTGAGGATTATCCCGTAAGGGGGAACTATGCTGCATGTCAACTGTTTTCTTCTTGTCCCCTTCACCCTGTAAGGTGTCCCTCGACAGCTGTCCCACCCACAGCCAGTTCATCTGGAACATTCACCATGTGTTTCCTCTGGACAACATGGGGGGCCTTGTAGGGGATGCCAGAGTGATTTAGATCTGGTTGGCTGGATGTATTTGAATAGCAAGCAACTTTTACCCACGCCTGGACCTGGTGTGCACCCAGGGCTGGCTCCAGGCACCAGCTGAGCAAGCTGGTGCTTGGGGCGGCAGATTGTTCGAGGCGGCATTCTGCTCAATCCTAGGGCGGCACAGCCGCTGCTTTTTTGTTGTTGTTCCACTCCGGCCGCCCTGTAGGGGGCGGCGCGCAGAACCAGAGCACCCTGCAGGGCAGTCCTCTTCCTTCCCTCCCCGCCGACCGGAGCAGAGCCCTCCCGGCAGGCGGCGGCGCAGCGGGAGGGGCCACGTGGCAGCGCCCCTGCTGTAGCCCTGGCCACCCCCTTCTCTCTCTCTCCTGCCCGCTCCCTCCCCCCCCCCCGCCGGTCCCCCTGCACCCCCGCTCTGGCCGTGTTGCAGATTTTTTTTTTTTTTTTGCTTTGCCGTTCTGGACGCCTCATTTTTTTTTTTTTTTTTTTTTTTGCGCTTGGGGCGGCCAAAAAGCCAGAGCCGGCCCTGTGTGCACCGCATCCCCATGCTTCCTCTAGAAAGTCAGCAAGCTACAGCCCAAAGATTGCTCCCACTCCAGCTCCCACAGAATATAAAACTGCTGCCCCATACATCCTACAAAGCAAGTTTGACTAAAGAGTCCTAGTAGATGGCCATAAACACAGGCAAAAGGCATCTTTTGATGTGTTATGAGGGGGCAGAGAACGCTGATGAGTCCAGCAAGAACTCCTGTTTGCTTTAGTTATCTTATAATCTAGGGTGCTTTTGCAACTTCCTCCCCTGTCATTAATAGAGGTAACTCCCTGGAGCCCACAACCACATACTCCTATCTGCATTTAAAAGTCAGATCCCTCAGCTGCTTCCTCCCGTTGTGTAACTCAGGGCTTTGCCATTTCCAGTGCCCCAGTAGGAGGAAGGACTCTGCATCCCTAACAGAACCCCAAGTCCCCCCCTCCTCGTCTGCCCATGTAACCACTGCACCAAGACCCCATGCTGCATCCACTAATCTTTCTGGCCAGAGAGAAATGGATGGGAATTCCTGCCATAGCTGCTGCTTGATCACTCAATAGTGCCTCCCTCTGGCTGAGTCAAATCACTCCCTTCCCGAGCTAGGGATAGAGCAGGCTGCTGGCATGGGGCACCAAGAGTCTGTGTGTTCTCTCCTGTGGCACTGCCATGCACTCCAGCCTGTACCTTGCATTTAGAAACAGCTACATAGAAATATGTGAAATACAGACACTGTATAGGCAGAGCAGTCACATCATTCTCTAAAAGCCAAAATGATCCCATCAGCTGATGTAGATCGTACCAGTATCAGCCATTATGCCAATGGATGGTTTCAGTCTGTTGACTTTGACTCCCAGCTATACTAAACATTACAAATGCTTTCAGCTCCCACTGCAACAGAACTAAATCCACAGACTTCCAGGGACAGCCTTAGAGAGCAAGTGCCATATTCAGACAAGTAGATTGTCAGAAAGGGCCCTGCCCATCAGTCCAGCACTACACTGATTTTTTCCCAAGCCTAGCTGGCCATGAGTGATGTACTGTTTTGGATTTACTCTGTTCACCACAGTGGAGGCATTTGATTGTTTTAACTAGATAAAATAAGACCATATAAATTGGTATATCCTAACTGGCCAATGGTCCACCTAATCCAGCATCTCCTCTCTAAAGTGAATAAGATTCCCATAATGCACCTACAGACTACATCAGTATGGAAAGCTCCTGGGTGGAAGTAATCAGAGCCACGGGCAGAATTTTAGTCATCTTGTGTCAAGTACATGATTTTTCTTCAAAGGTCAGTGAGTCTGTATGCCATGCACCACACTGGAAATAAGTGCCACCATGACTAGATGCAGCCAGTTGTACTTGGCAACTCTCCGTGCACTAGTGGCAGCTAGAAAGGGGAAAAACAGGTTTAAAATTGTAGCTCATAAAGGACGAAGAGAGCGATGGGAAGAGAGAACATGGACGTAAGAGACAGGATGCAAAGGACACTGAAAGAGAGGCTACAGAGAGTCGTCGTTACATCCCTTTACTCCTCTCTCCACCCTAGTGTACAGTGGGTTCTGTCTTTTTACTGTAATAGCCAGTCATATTTGGGCATCTGTCCACTCTTCCCACAATGAAATTAAGATCAGAAATTTGTAGTATCTTGTCTTACATGCCCACCCAACTTTCAACATAGCACAAGTTACCAAAAACACATGCACTAAACACTTCTAAAGTCATCTGCCTATCTTATTCCCAGTTCTTATGCCAGGCATTCTGCTTGTTACCCTAAAGACTTAACTGAGATTGTTTATGAGCGCATAAGCAATTACTCTAGGCTTTTTGGTTTCTATTAGGTGAAACAAACAGCAACAAAACATGCTCATTTTCTATGCCTGTTTGTTTCATGCAAACGGCAATTATGAAGTTGCAGTGTAGTGCTCCCAGCCCCTGGTCTGACCCACTATGGCTATTCTTATTTCTTGCAAGTAGCTTCTACACAGTGCATTTCTTCAGGATTCAGCAGGTTATATAATGCAAGGTGTAGGAGACTAGCGGAAAATGCACCCGCTGGCCCCACAGCCTCTCCAAGTGAGTTACAAATGCTCCATTTATTGCACCTGGGTGCACAAACCATAGAAGGGGTGATTTGTTTTAGCCATAGAATGAAGATCACTTGATTAACAAAGATCAGAGCGAAGGGAAGTCAAGCACAATCATAATTGTCCTTTTTATGATTAAAGTAGATAATCCCCTACCATGGTAAACAGAGACAAAATAGATTCTACCTTGCTTTATGATTTCTTTCAGTGGTTCTTGCTCTGTCCTGGAGGTGTCTGGGAAATTTTCTTAGTGGTTTATGGATGAGCAAGTTTCCTCTCCCAATGGAATCTCCTGCCAGATTTTTTTTTTTTTTTTAAGTATTATATAAGCTCATACTTGCACTTATGTAAAAGTAACACAGACTCCCTTTTAACTATTCGTTATTCTTAACATACTAGCTTCTCTTCATTGCTATTCAGATCTAAACGCACCAAATACACACCATATGATTTGCAAGTGGCATGTGCATTACAAACACAAAAGGGTGCTTGCATTTCCTAGCACTAATAGGTGAACTACAAGTCTACCAGCCTCCTTTGCAATGCTTTGCAGTCAAAGCAAAATAAATATATTTAAAATATCTGAAGGATCTTTCTGCTTAACAGGCTTCATTTCAGCATCCTCCACTACTACAAGACACTCACTTCTTTGACTGTACAACACTTTGCACCATTTTTCACCAACGGTTTTTAAGACCTTGCTTTAATTTAGCCCTGAATGTTCCTGCTGTAAATGTGAATTCCAGAATACAGTATCTGTTTCTTAACAATTCTTAAATTTTTATATTATACAAACCCCTCCCCGCCCATGCAACTGACACACAAACACACACCATTTAACTGGGAATGTATTTTCTCAGCAGAAGTGTCTTTCAGAGTGACTATAACCCACTTACATGAAAGGTTTTTATGCTTCAAAGCTGAGAGGTTCTTCTCAGAACTATTGGAAAGAGGACAGTAAGGTGAACAACAGTTCAGCTTGTTCTAGTATGGAGAGACACCTCCCAACACCATACTTTTTCAGCACAGCTAGTCCACTCCACTTTCCTACTCAAGTCAATACAGTCCACTGTTGCTGAGGCAGTGAAAACAGAGGCAAAAACCCCCAGAGGCTTTAATATTATGTAGCAGAGATACTGAAAGGAAGTGATTTACATTTTCAGTTGTTTGGGCCAGCCTATCATGCCTCACAGCTGGATCTGCTTAAGCTTTCATCATCCCAGGGCCATGAATATAATAATGAATGTATACACAGTGATATTGTAGTATTTATTGAGAATTGTAGGTGACAACAGGCTAGTCTGATCATGTCACTAGAATCTTACCATAGAAGCATTTTTTTTAAACCAGCAACACAATTCTTCATGGGAATATACAAAGGCGGGGGTGGAGGGGAAGTTTGTTGCTTCAAACTCCTCACTTACCTTACTGGAGCTGCACAGGATGTTATACGAGTACAAGAATATTGTAAATTTGGGGGGAAATAGGATTCTCAAGTATGGTATTTTCACACTTTAGTATCATAGGTAGAAATTCAACTACCAACTAAGAGGAATTTGAAATCAACATGTCTGCAAAGATGATCTCACACCCAGCAAGTATCAGCCTAGGCAGTCCACATTTTGACACTATAAAGCCTCCTCTTGATCAGTCCAAGGGTCTCCTTTTCAGCGCAATGCATGTTATAGACTATGTACACTCATGAAATAAGGAACTATCCCATTGTATAGCTATAAGTTTCAGCTGCAGACTTATTAAGTGGAGGCTTCCATACCACAGCTTAGTTTTGTGGTAGTTTGAACTGACAGTCACAGTGAAAGGTGCAAAAGCACAGGCCTCATCTACACACACTAGTGTTTTTCAAGTTTCCCTACTGCTGCGCCCCCACCAGCACAGCTCTGTAGGCAGAAGCACTTGTGTAGCTAAGCCACTGACTGGTGATGGTGGGAAATATAAATAGTGATCAGAGTAGATGGCCTCACAAACTGACATCCTATGTTTGTCCACAGAATTGTTGCACCACAGCTATCTACAGTACAAGAGTCCCCTGCTCTATTCTTCCACTGACCAGTCTCTTAACTGCCCTAGGAGAAGGTAGTTAATTCTCTGTGGCCCAGTCAGTTCTCAGCCTCTCTACTGAGCAAGCCAACTTTGGGGAGAGAGGTTATGAGTGTTTGCAGATTCTTGACGGTATATTTGGGGTTGGGGGAACCACAAACACCCTGGTCCTATTTTTAACATTACAAGAGAGCCAGGCAGCTATTGTGTAGATGCAGCCACCAGCAGCTGCCAAAGCTGCTCTCCTCCCTTACAGGGTATTTGGGCTAAGAGGACACAGCTGTGTTTCTGACCCAGCCAGCTGGACTTAGTTACCCTGATCAGAGGACAGAAGAGTTGACTTCCTCTCAGGAGAGCAAACATGCCTACTTCAGGATGTGAAGGGAAACTGCTTAGCAAGAACATGCTACTCAGGGAGGCACAGACTTACACCTTCTCTTTTAAAGCAGTTTCTTGCTTTCCCTGATTTGTAGCTGGATGAGAAAGACCTGACTTCAAACTTTCTTGTGTTATTTACTATGTACAAACAAACCTGAGCCTTTTTGGCTGCTAAAAACATCTTTTTCTTTCCCAGGATGAAATGCTCGGTTTCCCGCAGGGTCTGGTTGGAATGAGATGGAGAGCACCAAATCATAGCTACTAAACAGCCATCCGAAAAAAGTAACCGGTCGCTACTAACCTGGCTTGGATTCATGAAGTCATCTAGAGGTAAAACAACCTCACACCACACCCTAGGAGCAAACTCTGTAGCTAGTGAGTTTCCATAATGGAGCAAAACTGAAAGAACTTTATACCAAATGCAATTTGCTTGGTCACTTCCTCTATCCTCTTCGCTGTTGCTATTTAATGCAGCCACAAATATCTGAAACTTCCCTTTCATCCCAGCTTCGCTTTCCACGTGACGCAAGCAATGAAGTGCTGATTCTGCATTTGTGACATCACATTCTGTTGCTAGAGAAATGAACGGAGTCACTTGTGTTTATCGGTAAGACTTCACCGCAGGATCAAATCAGGAGAGAAAACTGGCTTGGAAAAGAGCAGAGCCCTCATTTAAGATTCAGCCAGCTACAAGAAACTGCAAAGGTGGTTTTAAAAAAAAAAAAAAAAAAAAAAAGGAAGGTGAAACTGGTTTATGCTTTACTTTTAAACAGATTAAAGAGTCTTTAAAGTGACTCACCAGGGCAATACCAGGCATAGTTTATTCTGTTAACACACCCTTGGCAGCAGGAATTGAATTAGTCATTGACTGGTACCAAGATGTCACTGGCTGGATGAAGAGTTTCTCCAGCTAACATGATTTAAACAAATCCCCAAATCACTAGCTTTTTGGAAGGAATGGGTGAGGTGCAGGGAAGCAAGGTCTCATTTTCAAAGATGTGCTATTGCATTTGCAGTCTTCCCAGGAAGACTTTATAACTGCTTCCTGTCACAGCAGCCCTAGCTCATGTCATCATGTATACAGTTCACTGAGTCCTTGTTGCAGAATGGCCCAGAAGCATTTAGTCTTTCAATGCTCTGCTAATTTAAAAAAAAAGTAAATACACAGAACATCTGAAAGGCATACGTATCAAGGGAAACTCATTAAACACAGTACAGTCAATGAACTTATTTTAAGAAAAGGTACTACACTCCCTCTCAGCTTGAGTTTTAAGGGAAAGAAACAAATTGCAAGCAAACTTTTCTGAAGATTTCACAATAGTTCAGGTCTGTGAGGTTTGTCAGGGGCTGCTGCTGGGATGCGAACAGCTCTCCTACCATGTTGATGGAAGCTAGGTACGGTCCCCAAGATCCAGTATTGCCTCTTCATGGGGCAGGGTGATGAAGTATATACAGTGATGGCCGAAAAGCTGGTTAGCCGCTGTCACACGCACAGTGGAGTCTTTAACAGCACAATGTGCGTTAGTCAGTGGCTCACCAGCTTCTGGAGGATTAACCCAATGCAGACAGATGCATGCTTCCAGAAAGCCAGCAACAACCTCCCACCCCAGCACACTGACCTGAAACACAGAAGAAACAAATCAGATCAACAGCCAGGAAGAGACAAGCTACCATTATGCATTGAGACGTGAGTACTCCAGTTATGACCTTCCCCAGCCTAGGCATAAAACATGCAAACTTTTATTCAGTGCTTGGGTCAGTCACAACTTTGTAATAGGGCTGGTGGTTTGTTTGATTAATTTCCTTTTGAGTGTGTCAGTAACAGCTCACAGTTCCCTGTCAGGTTAACTCTGAACTGGTTCCTTCTTTCTAGCTATTTAACAGTATCTTGTAACTTCAGGTCAAAACTCCAATGCCAGTCAGGACCCCTATTGTACCACTCGTACCAAGCTGTGGTCCCTGCCCCAGAGAGTTTACAATCCAATAAAATTTTTAAAATGATGTAAAATGCTCTACTGCATCAGGTCCATGGTCAATCCAGACCAGTATCCTATTCTCAACAGGGGCCAGTACAAGTCTTCAGAGGATGACACAATGCTGTCAGCAGTTATCACAGCAAAATTCGCTTTAAGCACCCCCTTGTCTAAATGGAACACTTTAAACTCCAAGGTTTCCTATGCATTTTTTTAACCTTTAAAAACACCAACTGCTCAGATGGACTTTTGCTGATTATTTGTCAGGTTTCACTAGCTCATGAACTTTTTTCGTTTTGAAAGCCAAGTTTGGCATTTTTTTTAAAAATTGATGATTTTCATTTGGGGGGGGGGGGTGTTAAGGTGCCGCTTATTTCAGCCACAATGACACTGGCAGTTCAACGCTTGACATTAGGTTTCGAAAAGCCTCACCCCTAACATTCCCATTGCAAAACCGAAAGCGCATCTGACTCTGCCCGGGGAGTTTGGAGAGGGACACAAAACAAGGAGGGGCGGGGGGTTTACTTTGCACACACGGGCCGTGGTTTGGGACATAGGGGAAGGGATTGCAAAGCCATGATGAGCACCGTGTCCGGTGTCCGGGCGGAGGAAGGGGAGAGCTGGCACTGGGGAAGAGCCCCTACACAGCCGGGCACGAGGAGAGGGCTGGGTTTGCCAGGGCATCCCTCTGCCAGGGAATCCCCGATTTCTAGCTCTTTGATCCCTTCTCCAGCAGCGCACGTTCCCCGGCGGGAGGGAAGCCAGGAATCACTGCCTCTGGTTACCCCTCTTGGAGGGGTTGCACCCCCAAATAACCACGCACCCCAGCCCCTCGCTCACCTCGACTTGGCAGTTCCTGTCTGTGCTGCTCCCGGGGCTCGACCCGTCCGCGGCGCTGCCCCGCTAGGCGCCCCCTGGCCTCGGGCACCCCGCGTCCTGCTCAGCCAGCCCCGGCAGGAGCCGCCTGCAACTTCTCTCCCTCGCCCTGCCCATGCCGCTGCCGTGCAACCCGCCTTCTCCCTCCTCCCCGCCCCATCCCGCTTCATGCAAATCACCCATTGTGACGCGCTGCCCCCGCCTGCCAATGGGGAGTGCGCCTGGAAGCCCGGGGGCCCCGACCCCTCCAATCAGCGGGCGTCCCCGCTGCACAGCCGGCTCGGCAGGTCCTCCTTTCCCCTCCCCTGCCAGTTACAGCGCGGGGTGCGGGCGCGTTCGGTTCTGCACGTCCTTCTTTTAGGGCGGAACCATTTGTACCTGTTGATCCGTCTCTCACGCCCCCGCCCCCATCCGAGCTCCAGCTCCCCGCAATGGACGGCCCCAGCCAGGAGCTGGCTCTCAGGAAAGCGCCCAGTAGGGGGGAAGGACTGCACCTATTGATGTGGTGGTTGCTCCCATCCCTACATCCCCCCTTCGCAGGGGGTGCGCAGTGGTACGGTCCATTTGGGCTTTGCCATGAGGACAGTGTCAATGTGCACGTAGCAAGCGCAGCAGCAGCAACAGCGGCAGGACAAGACCCTGGTGGCGCGCGGTGCTGGCTGTGGCTGCCCCGCCGCGCGCCACTAGGGGTCACTCCTGCAGCTGCGCGTGCAAGTTTCTCTGCTGGCTGCAGCGTGCCTAGGCGAAGCGCTCGCCGTAAGCTGCACACCCCATTGCAGGGCTGTAGCCTTCTGCTCTTGTCTGTGCAGGGCGCGCGTCTGCCTGTGCCTGGGGGCTATTGAGCGCTAATGATTAAAAGTAACGTGCAATCACCTACGCCACCTGTCCTCTGGAGAGGAGGCGGGGAAGGGAGAGATTTTACAGTGCAAGATAGTGCATCTGATTTGCAAAGTACCAGTTCCTCCCAAAGCACATCGTATGGAATCTTGTTTAAAGTGCAATGCATAGTAATCTGCACGGTGAACCGATACGATGTAGATTATTTGCACTGCGCCCCAGAGCTCATATGCATTGTATTAATACTCCAGTGCACACAATGTGCTTTGCAGAACTAGTGCAGATATCGGGGGGGGGGGAGGGAAGAGTGGGGAACTGGTGCATATGATATATGAAGAGGGCATGAAGTATTTGTACAGCGCTGATAATATGCAATAATACAATAATCCTCCAAAGTAATCCTAAAACAACAACACTTGATGAGGGGAGTTTCAAGTCCTTTGTCATCTGATGTATTTTTGTGACTATGCTATATGGACTGTCCACTGGATTGTAAAAATCCTTGGAGCATGCATGGCTGGTGTTTGCAGTATCTCTGCTCCCACCACTAAGCATATTGGTGGTGCTCAACAAAGTACGATGGGGAAATTGTACAGTACATATAATTGTGAACTGTATGATTCTATTGGAGAGCACAAATGACACTGCGGGAGGGTTTTTTTATATATATATTTTCAAGGTTTTAGTGTGGCCAAATAAGTTAACATTTTCCCCAAAAATGTGATGGGCAAATTATAAAACAATCCTTTGAAGGGTCAGATACATTCTCTGTAACCTTTGGGGTTTTGATGCTGTCCTCTCAGCAATTGTAGCACTTTTCACTTACATGGTATCTTTCCCTTGAGAATCTCAAGAGTGCTTTACAAGAGTTAAGTAAGCCTAACAACACCCTTGTGAAATAAATTGTACTAGACCAGGTTTATTTTTATGGATAGATGAACTAAGCCCCAAAGAGTACCTTAGTTGAGGTTACACAATGAGTCAGTGGTAGACTCTGGCATGCAGCTTCAGAATTCTGACTCCCATCCACCCCTGCTGTTCTGACCCTGAAACCACACACTTTCCATAAAGTTTATTACACTGCACAAATTAGAAACTAACTGATATGCTGCAACACTTCTTTGCTCATCTCACTACCCTCTGAGACTCCTGCAGAGGTGCAATCACAACAACCAACCTGAACTTGCAGTTTTTGGGACAGCTGGCAAAGCTAAGAGGTGGTCTTCAAGATCAAGATGAAGCATTGTATGCTGGGCCTTGTACTCTGCAGACCACGATTCTGTAGTATTAATGAGGGAGGCTCTGTTCCATTTTATGCAAATTCGGTTTGACCATTAGAGTCTTGTAAAGATGCCAGTGCTGCCCTCAGCTGGGCAAAGTTTGGGCAATCCCAGCTGAAGCTGGTGAGAAATTAATTAAATGTAGGAAAATGGCCACCCCCCCAAACTTCAGAGAAGTTTTTGAATGATAAAAACATGATTAAGTCTCATAAATTCTATACACATTATCACCCTTGTCTGGCTTAGAATCAGCAATAGCATTTTTCTTTTTTAAATGTCCATGGTTATATTTTATATGTAGGTTTCAGTGGTAGCTGTGTTAGTCTTTATCAGCAAAAAAAAACGAGGAGTCCTTGTGGCACCTTAGAGACTAACACATTTATTTGGGCATAAGCTTATAGGTGCCACAAGGACTCCTCGTTTTATTTTATATGTACTGTCCTATTCAGCATTCCTTACTCAAGCAAAATTCCCTTGGGCCCTGATTCAGCTCTCATTTACACTGGTGTATATCCAGAGTAATGCCATGTAAGCCAACAGAGTTATATGGGTGTAAAAGCACTGTGAGATCAGAATCAGGTCCATTGACTTCACTGGGAATTTTGCNGTTCACATCATGGCTGTAACATTTATCTCTGGGGCAAAGATTAGCAAACACAACCTAATTGGGATGGTGTAATGAGTTAAATGTCAAGTTTGAAATCCTGAGAGCCCCAGATTCAACTCTCAGCAGTGTTGTCTCAGCCCTTCGTCTTTCCAGTGAAAATAAACTTGGATCTGTGCAGCTTACTGTGCAAAAACCTTTATCCTGCAACCTAACCAGATGCCTGTCTATAAAGATCCATGGCATTCTTCATAAGAAAAGGGGCTTGTCCAAGGACACTTGAACCACATGTCTTTTCCCCTTACTGTTGTGTTGTGTGCTGATTAGTGGAGGATCATTTGGTCATAAAAAGCAACAGAGGGTCCTGTGGCACCTTTAAGACTAACAGAAGTATTGGGAGCATAAGCTTTCGTGGGTAAGAACCTCACTTCTTCAGATGCAAGTCTGAAGTTTTAACTTATTTAACTTGTATTTGAAGAAGTGAGGTTCTTACCCACGAAAGCTTATGCTCCCAATACTTCTGTTAGTCTTAAAGGTGCCACAGGACCCTCTGTTGCTTTTTATGACCAAATGATCCTCCACTAATCAGCACACAACACAACAGTAAGGGGAAAAGACATGTGGTTCAAGTGTCCTTGGACAAGCCCCTTTTCTTATGAAGAATGCCATGGATCTTTATAGACAGGCATCTGGTTAGGTTGCAGGATAAAGGTTTTTGCACAGTAAGCTGCACAGATCCAAGTTTATTTTCACTGGAAAGACGAAGGGCTGAGACAACACTGCTGAGAGTTGAATCTGGGGCTCTCAGGATTTCAAACTTGACATTTAACTCATTACACCATCCCAATTAGGTTGTGTTTGCTAATCTTTGCCCCAGAGATAAATGTTACAGCCATGATGTGAACTCACCAGAATGGGGTTTCTTAGGGGAACGTAGCTGCAGTTCTAATTATCACAGTGACTAGCTGTGTGTGTCACACAGTGGAGAGCAGATCTTGGAGTTGGTTCAAATCCACAGTGTGAAGACAATAGGTGTTTTTTAGTCAGAAGCCAAAGTACACTTCCTCACTGTGTAACACTAAATATATTACATGCTGTAATACAGAGAACTGGTGCTAGCCAGTACATGTACTTCTGAAAGAGGTGGTGCCCATCCACCAGTCCAAACAGCAATGACATTTTCTTTTATTTTTAACTATTTATTTATTTGGGATGCTTTAACAAGTTTACAAATCCTTGCCATGCAAACATCAGAAATGAAACAATGAGTACAATAGTTAGCTTTTGTTTACAGAGACATTATACAGAAATACTGTCATCAGAGCTTTCTATTTGACAGGGTATTACCATATTGCAGAGTAAGCATCATCACACCACCTATATCGTTTCTAGTGATTTTATTAACAGCAGTGACCTCTTCTATGCCATGACTCTCTGATGTGTGGCCAGTTTCGGGGGTAGGATGAGGCATGTGTACTTCTGTGTGACAACGCAGATAATGGCAATCTCTGGTATTTCCAAGGGTCAGCCAGAGGTTATTCAGAGCCTTGGGAACAGTCAGATGTATGGATTTGAGGAGTCTGCCTGAGTCTCTGCCCATCTTACAAATACATCAATCTAGTCAGAGTCGAATATGGAATACTGGGGTCAAGGAAGGCACTCATTATGGGGAGGATCAGGAGGGCTTTGACAGCTAAAACAAGACATTGGGGGGTCACTGGGGAACTCAATTTCCCTCCTCAGCTTCATTTAGCAGCATCTTATCGGGGACTGGCACCTGTCCATTTGTCCTGCTCTCTGCAGCAGCATGCTGGAAACACAGCTGATACTATTAACCGGGCCTATGCCTGACCATGGGGATGAATGTGACAGAGTGCACGTCACTATAAGGGAATCTGCAGGATTAATAGCACTTTAAAGGAACAGAGATGGCTGAAGAGCATGTGCTCACTGATGGCCCTTTGGTGTGCCGTCTCTGACTTGGGAGGCCATAGAGTGGACCCAAAAAGCAGGGATTGATATGGTGCTCTACGCAGTTAATTTGCAGGACACAAACTTGGCTCTTTCTGACTATTTGCTTTTGGCTTCATTTTGGCAGTTGCATCACATGATTCCATGGTAACTGGTTGACCTAAGATTCCTTTTGGATGCTTAACAAAAGGGGCTAAATTCAACCACTTATGTAAGCAGGTGCAATTCCCTTAGAAGTCAATGGGAGTGCCACTTGCTTGCACCAGGGTTACCTTTGGCCCTGTTTTTGTACACTGAGTGGTTGATTCTCCATCCTGCCTGAGTTCTGCTTGAACACAGTGGAAAGGGAACCTAGAAAGCTGTCTGCTGTTTCCTGATCCACAGATGTGCAGCCCCAGTGTAAGAGCCCTTCCCACTACCCTCTCTGTGCCCCACACCTTGAACCTGGGGCAGTCCTACAGCTTTCCACGGGCAGAGCTCCCTTGGGCAGGGCCAATTCTCCACTGGCCCTCTCTCAAAGAGGCTTTAAGGCCACTTTGTGCTGCTATGACCCAGACCGGAGAATCTGATCCTGATCCATATATGCATTCAGAAATGAAGGCTAAAGCAATGATTTGTCTCTTTGCTTTTCTGCCTGAATCTGGCCTGGGTGATCTTGTAACACAGTAGAAGAGGAACTGAGAAGAATCATGTGAAAGCCAACTTGATTAATTCCTCTGCTGTGTTCCCTACTCATGACTTAAGATCTGACTATGGTTAACAACCTCAGTGTTGGAGTTACTCGAGCCATCCCTCTTTCTGCAATACTCTTTATCCACTGGTTACATTTCACAAGTGCTTCAACCTTTCCTGTGAGTCAAGATGGACCAGTAGATTTCTCTGATGCTGATGTTAGTTTAACTTCCAAGACACACTTCGTCCCCTTCGTGCTTTGACAGATCTAAAGTTTTCCCATGTAAAACGTTATCCTTACAAACTGTTGTTGTTATTTATTTATTACTTTATACTGCAGCAGTGCCCCTGGGCCCAAATCAGGGACGGAGGCCCCCTTGTGCTAGTCACTATACACACATGTAATGAAATCCTATTAAATCTGCATGCAAGCCTTAGGTGAAAAGCAAAGGAGATCTGGAGTGTGTTTTCAAAGCAGCTCTGGGTGGCTTAGCTGCATGATTCCCACTGTCGATACAGTAAGTGTTGCACACGGCTAAATCTCTGTGCCTCATATTGAAAACATATAGTGTAAAGCAGGCGCTGAGACCAAGACAACACAGCCATATGGAAAGAAGCAGTGTCTCAATGAGCAAACAGCTCTATTTGCTATATTGGAAACTGGAAGAGGTGTGATTTTAAGGTCCAGTTCTGTATCCACTGAGGTAAGCTGAAAGACACCCCCCACTGACTTCAAAGGAGGATGGATCTAGCTTTTAGTCTCTGGGACATTCATGGGAGTACCTCCCTGTACTTCAATGGAGTAGGACTTGCTAACCCAAATGGAGAATTTGGCCCTTTGTCTCCAGCTTAGTTTCAAATCACATTGAAACCAAGAATTCGCAAAAGATTAAATTTATTTTTAAAGACGATCACATTTTGGGATGATGGAAGGTGTCTTCCTCTGCTGTACTCCAGGATAGGAATCAGCATGGCCTCTCTCCTTGCGAGGATCATTGCCAAGCTGAAACTGGTACCACAACTGGCATAAACAAAGAAGAACAAAATTATTTTGTTTGTTCTGTTAGTAAAAAGAGACCAGGATGGGACTTTTCCTGCTCCCTGTAGTAAGAATGATTCTCTCAGTGGGCCACAAATACTGTTTTGTATCAAAATTGTGCAATTCCAGATTGTATCCTAACAATGTTTAATTAATATTTTCATAATGAAGGGCTTGTTTTTCTTTTAAAGTGTACAGTGGTTAGTGGCTGTTGTTTTAAGGCAGCCCTCTACGCCCCCTCTCACTTCGTCTCTCTCTCAGACCGGTGAGAAAATAATAGAATACACTGGCACATTCACTTAGCTATGTTTGTATCATCAGGGAAGGGAATTCTGCTTTCTCTCTTTCTTCAGCTTCTGACAAGGTGCTAGCCCAGTGCTGACCCTGGAACATGCCTGTTTCTTGGTTGTAGGTGTGCACCTGTATGTAATTGCTCTGCAGATTTCACAGATCCTGTGCTTCATTTTGCTTCCTTTTTTCATAAATAAATAGGGCAGTTTTCTTGACTGACTCGTGGGCAATGTGGGTTCAGTTCCCCTTTCCAATGGACTGTCAAGATTTAAAGACCTATAGAAGACTGTAGAGGATGAAATAATACAGGAAGAATTATTTTCTCCCTACTTGTGTGATTTCTCCAGCAGGTGAGCCAAACGTTAGAGTTGAGATCAGCTGTGCAGATTTGAGAGGGAAATCTCAAATTTTCAACCAGGAACTAACCCGGTTGCTTAAAAAAGATATATAAAAATCTTTAAATATTCTAATATATTGTGTATTTATTAATTTTATTTCCAGTGAGTTATTTTATGTTAATTTCAGCTTTCCCGTCTGTAACATGTCTCGGGGGACCCATTACAATGAAGCCAGAACCCCCAACTCCTATGACCTTTTGTACAATTTTTAATCAGGATAATCTCAGCAAATGTCTCAGGCTGACATGTCACAGTGAATAATCCTCACCTGCCCATGCTAGCTAACTAGGTTAAAAAAACTCTCTAGCAAAACAATCTGATGGTGGAAGGGGCATGGTTAGCAATTAACTCAAACACCTCAGCTCCTGGGCCAGGAAAATCAAGGGAGAATGAGAAAGAGGGTAGGGTGTAGGTAAAGTGATAAAACGATAAAGAAACCAATATAGATCCACACCCCTGTGATGTGATTCACCCTTGCTTCATTTACTTAGTTCCCTAGGTAGTGGGCGTCAATCCTGTAAATAAAGAAAGAGCCTGCTGGTTAACATGGCATCTGATAACACAGCCTACAGTACAAACACAAATTAAGCAAAGCTGCTACCCTGCTGGTTTTGTGTCTCTGTGCATCTGCTAGAAAATAGGAATGCTGCTACTGGCCACTTTCATTAGTAAATGAGAGATAACGGGGGGTGTCAACTCAAATCCCAAGCAGAGAGAGAAACAGGATATCTGACAATGGAGTTACAGTCCAGCAAATTCAGAGGTGTTCTGAGTGAGATCTGGTAGGCTGATGGTGAGCTCCTTGTTGCCAGGAATCTGACTAGATGGCAAAAGGGGTTCCTTCCAAGCCTTTCATCTATACATAGAAATGCCGGCATTTTCCTTTCAAAATGAGATTCCCCAAACCATAGTCTGGGGTTTTTTTTGTGCAGGATGGAGGTTACATATCTTTATGGGGTTAGAGAAAGATGCCTGAGTGAAGTCCTCTGCTTATCCACTGAACAAACCATGAGAGTCCAAGTTTCCGCCTTGTTTGAGGTGGGAGAGGATCACTTCTAGGGAATGAGAGGGAAATTCTGTTTGGGCTGGCTCTAAACAAGGGAGGATTTTGAGGTATCGACACCTTGCTGGCCTGATGAACCAGTGGAGGGCCTGATCTAAAATTCTCCAAAGCCAATGGAGTCTTTTCAGTGGGCTTTGAATCAAGACTTGGGGCAAGAATTGGCACCACCAACTCCTTTCACACTGGACATCAATCGTCAGATGGTAAAAACTTCCAGCCTGGAGTTAAGCTGGTGACCTAGTGTCACGGAGTCACCGGGCGATGCTCTGGATCTACTCCATACGAAGCCAGTCAGGACTCTGGGGGAGCATGCCTCCTCTCTCTGAGCATACTGTTCCAGGGCAAGAAGCTAACACAGCTTTGACCTTCCTGGTCTGATCTTGGAGCACTCAGCAACCCCTTCCACACCCGTGCGCTTCCCGCAGCCAGGGCCGGCCCACAACATTTTGGCACCTGAGGTGGGGAGCTCAAATGAAGCCTCCATACCCCCACGCTTGGGCCAAAACTTTGAAAGTTCTCAATTCTGCCTTCTTCCTGTTCTACTCCTCTGCTACCTACCCCAATAAAGGAGAACTAACAACTTAAAATGCCTTGTTCAAAAATTTTAAGTAACACTTAACTTTCAAACGCCTGAACAGCAAATGTAATTTTTCTTGTCTGAATAGTAAACACTGGCATTTTTATCTATTTGAATAATCAAAGTGTGCTTTCCATGCCTTCTTGGTTGCAAAGATTTGAACTGCTTCCTGAAGGTCCACACTCTGGGCCAGCTCATGCTCTACTGAGATGGTTGCAAGGCGACCAGCCTCTCCTGTGTCATTGTGGAGCGTAGATGTGTTTTTATTAACTTCAGCTTGGAGAAGCTGCATTCTCCACTGGCAACTGTTATATGAAGTGTTAGAATTATGCGCAGAGCAACAAAAGCATTTGGAAAGAGAGTGGTCATCTTATTTGTGCACATATATTTCAGAACAGCCTTTGGAGTTGATCCTGCTGAAATGTATCTTGAAAGAGCTTTCAATTCATCGCCTAAATCACTCACATCAATATCGCGCATGTCATCATGTGTCAACACCGTCTCTAGTGCCCTGCATTGCTGGTGTAGGTCTTCTTCAGGTACAGTGAGGAGTTTTGGAATATCATACAACATCCCAAATAGACTGCTGTGTTCCTTGAGCTGCATGAAACGTTCTTCAACTGATTGTATTGCACAATCTAGCGCCTGGTTAAGGAATTCAACTTTGAATTGTAGTTTGGGGTCTCTTATGGGATTATCCCGTGCCTCGTAATCAAAATGTTTTCTTCTTTGGTGACTCTTGTATTCTTGAATGGGTGGGAAAATAGCTTCAGTGTGAAGTTCCTCTTCCAACTGCTGTGCACTCTTCAGAACGTTTTGAAATCCCTCATCTGACCGGTAAGACTGTAGGTATGACTTTGCTTTGTCCAGTTATTCCATTGCTCCAGATATATCAAGGTCAACACCTTGAAGTCTCTTGCTTACAACATTTATTTCAAACAGTACGTCATGCCACAACACTAAGCCACACAGAAATTTGAAGTTATGTATGTTTCTGGTGATTCCATTTCCCTCTACCACTGTTCTCCCATGAACAGTTCCTGTCATAGCATTATCCTCCATAATGGCAACTATGGCATTATCTATCTTCCCAATTTGGTGTTTGATAGGCGTTATCACCTCCACTCCACTTTCCCATCCTGTGGCACTCAGTGGTTTCAGTGTCAGAGAGGATGATCCCAAATGTTGCTTCAAAATTTGCCATTGATGAGTTGATGCAGAGAAAAATACATAGATGCTTTGAATTACATTAAAAAATTCAGCAGCCTCACTAGAAGCTGATGCTGCATCACTGACCACCAAGTTCAATGAATGAGAACTGCATGGGACAAAAAAAGCTCGAGGGTTTAACTCGCAGATCCGTGTCTGCAGTCCTCTGTTCTTTCTCCTGATGTTGACACCATTATCGTAGCCTTGACCTCTCATGTCAGCTATCGCAATTCCCGTGTCTTCCAGCTTTTTAAGAAGCACATTTGTCATACCAGCTCCTGTAGTATCATCAAAGTCAATAAATTCTAGAAAATGCTCTCTGACAGTCACCATTGCAGGGACATTTTCACTAGGTTCTGTTGTTGTTACAAAACGCACCATTAAAGTAATTTGTTCCGTATGGCTGATGTCAGGTGTGCAGTCCAGAATAACAGAATAATATCTTGCTGACTTCAGCTCTGCCACAATCTTCTGTTTGACTTTTGTTGCCAGAAACTATATGATCTCATTTTGAATTGTTTTTCCAAGGTAGTAGTGTGTGTACATTTCTTGGGTGGTGACTCTTCTTAGATGCTCCTGGAGTACAGCATCAAACTCAGCCATCAGCTCCAAATTTTAAGAAAGTTTCCATTGTTTGGCACATACAGCTGATCTGAAGTGCCACACGGTGCTAGGTTTTGGGTAGCAAGCATTCTCACAATGGCAATGAGCCTTTTCGGAACATTTTGTTAGTAAAGAGACTCTGATGCAATCTTCTCTTGATGCTGATCATCTATGGTGGTCTTTAACCTTAGTCTCATCTCAAGCTCTTTCCACCTATGGAATGCTCCCTGGTGATTTGCTGCCTTCTCATGGCATGCCAGATTTCTAGCCAGATTTTTCCAGTCCTTTGTTCCTGTAGAACCCAATGTGGCTGGAACATTAGACTGGAAGAGTTTGCAACAAAAACGGTATGCAGCATTCTGGGTTTTTGAGTACATAAGCCATGGCCTCTCCACTTTGTCACCATTGGGGATTTCATGCCAGTAATGTGTTGGATGGAAACTTCTATTTTCATTGTCTTTGGGGAACATGAAGTTTTGCACTTGCTGTGGCCCATGCAGTACAAGGAAGTCCCTCAGGCTACTGCTCAAGTGGATCCACAGTCCTGGATCATCTAGACTGAAGGAACAAAACTCAGCAGCAGCTGTTTCTTGTGCCTCCACCACACTCTTCTCTGATCTACACTTTTCTTCAGGAATGTGTCTGGTTACATCCATTTGAGATGGAGATATGGATGCTGCAGTAGCTGCCAGGTCACCTGCACTCTGACTAACTGGAAGATCAGGCATCTCCTCACCACTCACATCCTCACTGGGGCCGGAAGGCTCACCGTGAACATTTGTGTCTGTGTATCTCAGGAGAGCTCCTTCCTGCTTAGATAGAAAAGCTTCCTTTGCTTTCTTTCTTTTTCTGAATGCTGCCCCAGAGGAGCGTTTTCTTCTTTCACTCATGACTGCTGTTCTGTGCCAGCTATAATGGCTCTCAACACTCAATTGAAGGGGACAAATAAGCAGGCTGGTAGCAGGGCCTGAGTGAGGGAAGATATCAGCATCTTAAGGGCCTAACTGGCTCCTCCTACTTCAGTTGACTGCCTGTTCTCCTCAAGTGGGTTCAGGGAAGCAGCAAGAAACAGGAAGCTCCCTGAGAAGCTGGTGTTAATCAGTCCAGGCTCCTGGGGGTGCTAGAGAGGTACAGAAGAGGCTCCTCCTCCTCTCTCTCCCTGCAGCTCCTGCTGCTTTCTGTTATTCCCTCTCACCTTTTCTCCTGCCTGCCAGTTATGTCTCTTGTGCCCTCCTTCCTCCAGCACAGCACTCCACCATCTCTTTCCATCTAGAGCAGAGAGAATACATATGCACCAGCAGCAGACACAATTTTCTACACTCTGGGTCCTAGTGGCACCCCCCCACAGTCTGGCACCTGAGGCGGCCGCCTCAGTTCGCCTCATGGTAAGGCCAGCCCTGCCCGCAGCGAGTCCGCACAGGCAGGGCTCCTGGGGAAGCCAGAGGACCCTGCACCCCAACTCCACAGTCAGACGTGACTCTCAGCCAGCTGATAAAACAGAAGGTTTATTAGATGACAGGAACACACAGGGCCGTCCTTACCCATACGCAAAGTACGCAGCTGCATAGGGCACCAGGAAATTTGGGGCACCAAATTTCCTGGTGCTCTGCGCAGCTGCGTACTGCTCCAGCCCCTGCTCCACCTCTTCCCAGCCCTGCCCCCACTCCACCCCTTCCCGAAAGCCCCCACCTCTGCTCCGCCCACCCCACCTCTTCCCACCCCAGCCCCACCCCTGCTTCTCCCCAGCCCCGCCCCCAGTCCCCTGAGGAATGCAGCAGGGCTGGACCTGCACTCACCGGCGGCGGGAAGTGCAGCGGCCCGGTCCCCGCCGCGCCACCAGTGAGTGCTGGGGGGTTGTTCCGCCCTGTCCCCCAAGCCAGCCTCTCCCCCTCACACAGAGACCTGGGCCTACACAGCCCCCCACGGGGGGCGGGGGCAGCTGCGTAGGGCCCCAGAATAGCTAGGGACAGCCCTGGGAACACAGTCTTAAACAGAGCTTGTAGGTACAGAAAACAGGACCCCTCAGTCAGGTCCATCTTGGGGGATCCCAGACCCAGGTTCTGGGCCTCTCCCCGTCTCCATAGCCAGCTCCAAACTGAAATTCTCTAGCCCCTCCTCTGGGCTTTGTCTCTTTCCTGGGCCAGGAGGCCTCCTGATCACTTTGTTCTCCAATACCTTCAGTTGGCACCTTGCAGGGGAGGGGCCCAGGCCATCAGTTGCCAGGAGACAGGGTGTTGGCCATTCTCTGTGCAGACAGCATCACACCTGCCTAGGGCTCTGCAACAATCACACATCCTTATCCCACCACCTAGATACTTAAGAAATGCATAGGGGAAACTGAGGCACCCACACAGTAGTCAGAGAAAATATTAAGAATATTCCCACTTCATCACACCTGGAAGCTCTATATCCTGTCACCAACCCTTCTCCCTTCTATAGCCAACTGTTAGTATATTGACAGTGCAACAACTATCTTGGGAGCTTGGGCCCAGCTCCACAGAGGTATACAGGCTCCTAACTTCCATTGATTTCAATGCAAGTTAGGAGCCTAAATACCTTTGTGAATGTGGGCCCTAGGCAAAGGGACTGCAGCCCCATGCAAGCCCCATCTACACTAGAGAATCACACTGTGCAACTATAGCTCTTCTCCCACGATGCCTAATGTTTATGATAAGGTATCAAACGTATGTTTGCATCTGTTATATATTTGTTTAGATGCTCCAATAACTGCTTTGAAATGTTCTGTCCTACATGGGGCTCTGAACTATGCATCATGTGAGGCAGAGGCCACACACTCACACCATCAATAAAGATGTCATGGTAAAGGGTCACCAGCCTTTCCCTGAGTCACTGCTGGCATTGAATCTGGGCCTGGAGGAGGCAAGAAGTATATTACTCACAGGTGCTGACTTTGTCCTTTCCCTAGGAGTGCTTGACCCCTGCCCCGCTCCAGGTCCCGCCTCCACTCCACCCTCTCCCCCAAGCCCCTGCCCCCGCCCTGCCTCTTCCTGCTCCCTCCCTGAGTACACCTTGCTCTTCCTCCTTCCCCCCAGCACCTCCTGCCTGCCACAGATCAGCTGTTTAGCAGCGTGCAGGAGGTGCTGGGGGGAGGCGCTGATCAGTGGGGCCGTCAGCAGGTGGGAGGTACTGGGAGCAACCATGGAGTCAGCACCTATGATATTACTATGTAGTCTCTGTTATAATTGTATTTTCTTTTCATTCCCTCCCATGTTTTTTTAGAGGGGGAAGAGGATTGCTCTTGTTTGTAGCTGAACTACCTATTTCCTCCTCACCTTTCCTCCTAGGGATGGGAATGGCCCAGTTCAGGAGGGAAGCTATCCTTCCATAAATCCCAGTAGAGTTCTTCCCTCCCCCAGTTAATGCAGTGGGGACCCTAGAAAATGTACCATTAGTGGCATGATAGCTGGGTGTTGGGATACTCTGAAGAAGCGATCAGGTGGGAGATAGCTGGAGATGGGAGGAATGTGAGGTTGCCTTGTTGTGTTATCTTTTTCTTTGCTCCCATTCCCCATTTCACAGGGTGGGGGGAAACACTGATAAAGCAGAATCAGGACTTGTGTGGCAACCTCCATTAAAGTGAGCACCTCGAGGTATCTGTGTCAGCAGACAGACTGCTTACCAGCTTTTGAGTTTTGCTCTTTTCTGTTATTCAGGTGAACTCCCATCAGGTGGGGATGAACTCCCACTCTATGTATTGGTCACATGTTTCCAGTGTGTTGTTAAAACCATATTTTTGCAGCATCCCTTTATGTCCTTCATTGCTGCTCTGGAGTTGAAGGTCTCAAGAATGCATAAGTGCAGCGGAGCAGAGATCAGCTGCGCACCGCGTAGGTGCTCTCAGACATGCATGCAGCCAGTAGGTGAGTGGTTATCAGCAGTTCTTTTCATCCTGCCTAGTTTCTAGTCTCTGGCTGCATGGAAACAGCTGTGTTCTCTCCTCTGGCTCTGAGCATTAATAGCAGTAGGCTTCTCCTTTCTATAAACTGTGATACAAGAAACAAGATGGGTGAAGTAATACCTTTTATTGGACCAACCTCTGTGGGTGAGAGAGACAAGCTTTTGAGCCTCACAGAGCTCTTCTTTAGTTCTGGGAAAGGTACTCCCAGTGTCGCAGCAAAAGGTAAGGTGGAACAAAACATGGGCAGCAGGTCAACCTCTGCTTTGGGGAGGCTACTTGCTGGCTCTGCCTTTTCCCTCCACCCTCCCGTAACAGGAGAAGCCCTGAGGGGCCTCCCTGGGACTGGAGGAGGCCTGGCCCACCCGCCCCAGCCATACCGGGCCGAGCTGCAGACCCATCGCCCCCGAGTGCCGTGCCAGACCCAGCGCCTCTGGCTCCCCCAGCCGTGTCGCCGTCCCCACCTGCCAGCACCAGGCTGAGCCACTGGCCCCCTGGGCACCAAGCTGGCTGCAGCGCCAGACCAAGCCACCCCCCCCATCCCTGAAGGCCCTCCCCAGCTGAGCCACTGGCCCCCCGAGTGCCAGGCCAGCCCCCTAGGTGCCTGGGTCCAGTCGCCCCTGAAGGCCCCTCCCCCTCAGCCGAGCCACTGGCCCAGCTGCTGGCCCCAGTACCCAGCCAACTCTCCTCACTCCCCCCACCTGCCGCTGTCTCTCCGCGTCCCTCCTCACTCCCCTGTCCCCAAGGAGGAGGGATGCGGCGAGCAGCACAGCAGGGACCTCCGGGGTGGGGTGTGGACTGGAGGAGACATGGCAGGCAGGCAGCAGCAGCAGGTGGTGGGGACCTCGGTGGAAGGGGCAGGAGGACCACCGTGGCCCAGGTGTCTGGCGGCAGCAGCTAAGCCTTCCCTGGTCTATTATACCCACTGCCCATGGAACAAAATGCCCTCTGCTGTGATGCTGGGATACCTTTCCCAGACCTGAGGAAGAGCTCTGTGTGACTTGAAAGCTTGTCTCTCTCACTAGCAGAAGTTGGTCCAATAAAAGATACTACCTCACCCAGCTTGTCTCTAATATTCTGGGACCGCCACAGCTACCACTACACTACAGATAACATACATTGTCAGTGGGCTAATCAGATAGGAGGGTGTGTTGTTCTTAATGAGTATAGGAGAGACCTCTAGTGGTAGAGCTAGTGTATTGTCTCCTTTATCGTACCCTCAAACGTCTATTTTAGAACGTACTAAGGCCAGAGTTTTCAAAAGATCTTAGCACCCACAATCGCGGCTAGAATTTCATGAGCTCAGAACATTGGGTGTTCCACTGTTTTGAAAATCTGGCCATAATGTCACTATGGGAGCAGCTGTCTGCTGAGCCCTTTGGAAAACTTCAGAAGTGCTGAGTCCTTGCACCTGCAGTTGACTTCAGTAGGAGTTGTGGGTGCTCGATAGTACCCCTATAAAACCAGGCCCTAAACATTTATAAGCAGCAATCTGCTTCTCGTTCTTGTTCTTTTCACCATAGTCCCGCTGTCATTCCCAGTATTGCCAATCCCAGGCATTCAAAAGTCATTAGTCACACCCACAAAAATCATGAGATTGGCTAAAAAAATCACGAGAGTTTTTTTTTAAATAGTACATTTTTAGTGGGGTTTGGGGTTGTTTTTTTTTTTTTTTTTGCCTTCTGGTTTCTGAGCCTTTAGAGTGCATTCGATTAACCTCTTAAGATTTTCTCATGCTCTATAGATTCCAGCAGCTGGGCTTTTAGAAAAATACCAAGTATCACAAGAATTGCGATAAAATCACAAAAGTTGGCAATGCTACAATCCCCTTTCTCAGGTAAAAAAATTTCAGGGGCTGAAATCCTGGTAATAAGAAGGTAATGCAAGTTTTGCCTTTGACTCCAATAGTGCCAGGATTTCATCTTAGATGCTTCTTAGTTTGCAATTTCTGTAGTTATGTCAGGATGTTCATTTTAAAGCCTTCCTCCTATTTTCACATGCTCATAACATTCTGAAAAAGGTTGGCGTTGAAACTTTCCATGCTTGGTGTAGTTGACGACGATGTTTTGACAGGTTGAGGAAAATCTCTTGACCTATCTGAATTACTGGACAGTGAATAAATAGATAAAAAGCTAAAATATGTAAGTTTTTTCTTATCTCCAATAACTCAAGTTTCTGAACTCACCAACCTCTGTGGCCTTGTCTTCACCAGGAAAAAAGGCTTGCTCTTATCCTGAGTTATGTCACTAGAAGCAAAATCCTAGTGAGAGGGCAATTTGTAGGTTTCAACTAAGGTAGGAGGTCAAGATAACCTAAGGCTGCCTGAGACTCTTTAACATGACTAGGGATTTCAGGGGTTGGTTCTAGGCCTGATGCTGTTCAATATTTTTATCAACAATCTGGAAATAAATATAAAATCACTTCTGAAAAATGTGCGGTTGACACGGAGCTTGGCAGAGTGGTAAATAGTGATGAGGACACAGCAGTCATACAGAGTGATTTGGATCGCTGGGTAACCTGGGCCCATTCAAACAAAATGTGTTTTAATACAGTCAAATAAAAGGTCATAGTCTAGGAACAAGGAAAGCAGGCCATACCTGCAGAATGGGGGACTGTGTCCTGGAAAGCAGTGACTCTGAAAAGGTTTTATGGGTCATAATGGACAAACAACTTAATGTGAGCTTCCAGCTTGACGCTGTGGCAAAAGAGGGCTAATGTGATCCTTGGATGTATTAATGGGTGAGTAAGAGTAGAGAGGTGATTTTATCTCTGTATATAGTATTGGTGAGACTAATATAGGAATGTGGCATACAGTTTTGGTGTCCATATTTAAAACATGTTGAAAAATTGTAGAGGATTCAGAAGAGAGCTACAAAAATGATTGAGGGCTGGAGAAAATGACATAGTAAGAGGCTTAAAGAGCTCAGTCTGTTATTGAAAAGAAGATCGATAGGTGATTTGAGTGTACAATGGATAAGTACAGGGAGTACAAAAAAAGGATTCTTTTACACACACACACACACACACCCACCCACCCCCACAAGCCACAGAAACAAACTACCAAGGAGATGATGGATTCTTCATCCCTGGATAAAGACTGAATACCCTTCTGGAAAATATGCTTTAATCAAACACAAGTGACTGGGCTCAAAACAGGAGTAGCTGGGTGAAATTCTATGGCCTGTGTAATACAAGAGATCAGACTAGATTTAATGGTCCCTCTGGTCTTAAAATCTATGAACAATAGTTATGCAGAAGTCAAGTTAAGATGATTTTTTTAATGATCTGGGCAAATCCCTTTTGGTTGGTGGTTGCCCTTTATTTGCTGTTGTCCCAGGCCTGTAAATATATCCCTGAGTAAAGAAAGAAAAGATAAACGGGGGAGATATCCAACTAGAATGAAGCATCCTAGAGCAGGGAAGGGCAAAATATTTGTAAATATCTACATGGGGAATAAATATTTAATAATGGGCTCTTCAATCTAGCAGAGAAAGGTATAACATGATCCAATGGCTGGAAGTTGAAGCTAGACAAATTCAGACTGGACATGAGGTATAAATTTTTAATGGTCAGAGTAATTAACCATTGGAACAATTTACCAAAGGTTGTGCTGGATTCTCCATCACTGCCCATTTTAAAATCAAGATTGGATGTTTTTCTAAAAGATCTGCTCTCAGAATAATGTTGTGGAAATGCTATGGCCTGTGTTACACAGGAGGTCAGACTAGATGATCACAGGCCTGGTCTACTACACTACAGAGTTAGGTCGATGCAAGGCAGCTTACACCAGCCTAACTCTGTAAGCATCTACACTACAACATTGCTACTGCTGATGTAAGTCACCCACTTCACTGACCTACTCCACCTCTGTGAGAGGCATACCACTTAGGTCAATGTAGTTAGGGTGACAGTGTCCATGTAGACACTGTTACTTACTTCACCTGTTGGCTGTCAGCCCTGTGCGGGCTCACAGTTGAAGCCCCTCTGCCTCAGGGCTGGTAGGCCAAGTTGTCAGCCCTGTGCAGGCGGAGGGAGGGGATCCAGCTGTGAGCCCCCGCCCACTTCAGTGCAAGTTCTCCTAGTGAGGAGGGTAGTGTGGACATGAAAAACCGCAATATTTGCTGCGGTGGCTGTATATTGACCTCACTTAGGTTGACTTAATTTTGTAGCGTAGACAAGGACACAATGGTCCCATTTGACCTTGGCACCCATGACGACGTGGGCAATGGGCCCAGCATGTCTTAGGCTGCAGCTCATGTGGCCTGTGGCCATGGCAGATCCCTGCCCGGCATGCGCCACCCAGATGCTGGCAGCGAGGCACATGGCATGCCCAGGGCAGTCTCTGTGGGCTGTGTACTGAGGATAGGGGCAGTGCCGGTGAGGTGTTGGTGGCTGGCTCCTAGGGGGACAAACAAAACCTGTGTAAGAGGCTCCCCTGCCCACCAGTATTTGCTGGGGCCAGTGCCTGGGCGGGGTGATTGGTGTGTGCCCCCCACATGGCAGCCTGCGCTATGGGGGAAACCATCCCTTCCCCCTAACTGGGAGGAATGCTCCTCGGCAGCTACTGAGCTAAATTTGTACATGCAAAATACAACCTAACCCCCGTGTGCATAGCCCAGGCAGGGCAGAGATCCACCCTCCCCCCGTTACTGTCACCCAATGGTTCAGCCCGACAGCCTGCACTCACTCCTCCACCCCAATGGTTCGATCCGCTACTTTGCACTCCCCATCCCCACCCCCATCGTAGACTCAATGGTTCGACCCAGCAGCTTGTGTCCCCTCCCTTTGGGGGAGCGCGGCTCGCTGCGTGACCCGGAAGTGTTGCGAGCCTGGTTCCGGGTGGGAATCCCAGCGGCGTTGCGGCCCCCCGCCCCCCCAGTGTCCCGGCCTAGTCTCTCCCCCCGCCCACTTCTCCCGGTTCCTTGTCAGCTGGGCAGCGCAGCGGCGGCGCGTTCGCGGAGTGAGGCCCGACGGCGGCGCTGGGTTTTCTCCGGGGGTGAGTCGCTGAGGCCGGGAGGGGAGCCCCCCCCCCCCCCCCCGAGCTCCGCGGGTGGGGGGGGGCTGCCCGCCCTAAGAATCTTGCGCGCGGGGAGCGGGGGAGTCCGCCAGGGAGACTCGGGCGGGGGAGGCTGCTAGCCGCGCTCGGGCTCCGGTGCCTGGCGGGCGGCGGGCGGGGTTAGTTGGGAGTTCGGCGTGTGTTTGCTGCGGGGCTTGTCCTGGCCACTCGTTTTACTTGGCCGCAGACAACCTCGCTTCCCCGCACCCACCAGCTGGCCTCCGCGCGGGCAGGCGACTCCACCACCAGGCAGCTCCGCAGCGTATGCCCCGCTGCCTCGCTAGCTCAGGGTGGCGGCGTCCCAGCTCTCGCCAGCTCCGCTTATATAATCGGTAGCAACAGGCCTTTGAGACCGTGACTGAGGTGCTGGAGGTTACATTTCAGTAACACTGTTTTCCTACTGAATGAATGTGTGTCAGGGGCCGTTTCCCCAGTGTGACTTGGGGCGGGAATGCAGTTCTGTCAGATCAAAGCCTGGCGGTCTGGTTGCTGCCAGACCCACCCAGCAAGATGGGTTCGGGTTTTAAAAGCTCAGAGCTGTAACTTCTGGGTGTCTCTTACT
The DNA here is from genome assembly GCF_013100865.1 of Trachemys scripta elegans. Classification (NCBI taxonomy): domain Eukaryota; kingdom Metazoa; phylum Chordata; order Testudines; family Emydidae; genus Trachemys; species Trachemys scripta. The sequence goes on from NC_048301.1 coordinate 111,779,419, forward strand.
CAACCTTTTACAAGATTATTAAAAAAGCTATCTTCTTGTAGCAAATGCAGCATCGAGCCCTTAGGCAGAGAATGTTCACATTAGTAATGTGTCACAAAGTATGGACCATCACAAACTGCTTACTTCATTGATATGGGCACTGTGTGGCTTGATCTGTGTTTCTAATGTCCTCTGAAGTACAATTTTATAATTTAGCAATAAAACTGGATGTAAAAGACCATAGGCATGCGCATCACATTTCATTAGGGTGTGCACCCAGGGATTTTTTTTTTTTTTTTAAAGGCGAACAGTTTTTGAATACTCAATCATAAAGGATGTTATTTTTATTCATCAAACTCAAGAAACTAAAACTTAACTAAACTTATTTTTTTTAAATTAACAACTAAACTTTACTTAAAAAATGAGACACAAAATACCAAATTTTTGCTTTAGTGATAACCAGGCGAATACAAAGATACAGTCAGTTTTCATGATCTTTATCTTTAACTAGGGTTACCATATTTCAATACTGCAAAAAGAGGACACTCCACGGGGCCGGGGCCCTGGCCCCGCCCCTTCCCCCACCCCAACTCCACCCCTTCCCCCGCCCCGGCCCAATTCCGTCCCTTCCCCAATAGGGTACCATCTTTAACAAATAAAAAAAGAGGACCCTCAACGGGGCCCTGGCCCCGCCCATTTCCCCAGCCCTGCCCCTTCCCTGCCCTAACTCCGCCCCCTCCTCCCTCCCACTCCCAGCCACGCGAGAAGGGCTGCCCGAGCACTACCGGCTTCACGGTTTGCCGGGCAGCCCCCNGTGCTTCCCCAGCGCAGCTGGAGAGCCCAGGAGGGGAAGCGCCCAGCCAGGGGCGCAGGGTCTGGAGGCTGCCTGGCAAACCGTGAAGCCGGTAGCGCTTGGGCTTTGGGCAGACCCTATGCCTCCGGACCCTGCGCCCCCGGCCAGGCACTTCCCCTCCCGGGCTCCGGCGGCGCAGGGTCCGGAGGCATGGGGGCTGCCCAAAGCCCGTAGCGCTCGGCTCTTAAACAGAGCCGAAGAGTCAGGGGAGGAGCAGAGCTGCCGCGGCCGGAGGCTCTGCTCCTCCCCTGACTCTTCGGCTCTGTTTAAGAGCCGGGCTGCCCGAGCGCTACCGGCTACCAGCCCCCATGCCTCCGGACCCTGCGCTGCCGGAGCCTGGGAGGGGAAGTGCCCGGCTGGCGACTGGGGTCCGGAGGCAAGGGGGCTGCCTGAAGCCCATAGGGAGGGGAAGTGCCCGGCCGGCATTTTCCCGGACATGTTCGGCTTTTTGGCAGTTCCCCCCGGACGGGGGTTTGATTGCCGAAAAGCCGGACATGTCTGGAAAAAAACGGGCGTATGGTAACCCTATTCCCCAAAGTCTCCACCCCCTCCCCTGAGCACCCCGCATTCCCCCTCCTCCGCCTCTCCCTCGCTGCGTGTCAGGCAGAGGTGTGCGTGTGCCTGGCACCCGGCGCCAACACACCCCCTTGCTTGCCCGAGCAGCACAGCTGCGGGAGCAGCCAAACAACTGTGCGGCGCAGCGCTCCCGGGGCAGCAGGAAGGGAGGCGCTCAGGGCTGGCTGCCGCGGAGCTGGCTTCACAAACACGGGCTGGGCAAGGGTACTGGCAATCCGGCACCCAGCCCCCCACGGAGCCCGACTCTGCCACCCTTTGCAAAGCGCCTGGTGGGGCACGGGACTGCTTGGCTGGGGCACGGATGGCGGAGCTGCAGCCAGCATCCCCCACCCCTTCCCCAGCCCCGAGGCCAAAGCCTTTGCCTCCTCCCCCCAGGATGGGGATTTGGGGAGGGATCCAATGGGGCAGTGAGGGGGTGGGGATTTGGGGAGGGATCCAATGGGGGAGGAAGGGGGCAGAGTCGGGGGGGGCGCAAGCCCCCTCCGGGCTCCGCCTGTGGAGACAAAATAACTGGACAATTCGCGTTCCGACTGAACATAAGTCGAGACGTGGGACAATGAAGTAAATATCAGGACAGTCCCGATAAAATCGGGACGTCTGGTCACCCTAGGCATGCATAAGATACTGGGCAGATTTGAGGGGCTAGCACTGGTTCTGGGGCTCAAGGCAGCTGGACTGTTGGGTCCCACATCCAAGAAGGGATGGAGTCTGTATCCTGGCGGTGGGCCTGAAAGGGCCGGACTAAGAGAGACAGCTGTCTGGACACAGCTTGGAGGACCCAGTATGTTTAAAAGCACATGGGATCAAAGGATTGGGTCCAGTACAGCAGCCTGATGATGGATCACAAGGGGACACTCAGCCAGGGCTGTAACATGCTGGTCTTTCACCTCAGAAGTGTCAGTGGGTTATCTAGTGAAAGCCACTGTAGGCCAGGGAGTGGTAAATTAGGAAGTTGCAGACCTCCACTCCTGCTCCCCATGCTATCTAACCCCGTGCAAGTTAAGTTTAACTGTGGCTTTCTGGCTCTCTGAGTTCCTGTAATAGTTTGAGATCCGTTTATTATTACTACTCTGATTTAGCTGCTTTGGCCTATTAGAGCATCTAATACTCATCAGAAGAATGGGAGCCCTTAGATCTCACACTAAACAATACTGAGACTGCAATCTTTAGTCAAGATTCAAGTCTTGTGATACATGCACTGATTGCCTTTTCTCATGCTGAAAGATGGCGAAGAAGTGGGATGTAGCCCACGAAAGCTTATGCTCAAATAAATTTATTAGTCTCTAAGGTGCCACAAGTACTCCTGTTCTTTCTGTCACTGGAAGCCTCTATGGCCAGATATTAAAACCCAAGTCAGATGTTTATGGAGAGATCTGAAATAGTCTCAGATTCCTCATTTTGCGGGAAGAGGTGTCACATTTTTTGCAGTTATGGGTTCTGGGACTATAGGAAGTTGATTATGTTGTTTTGCATCATTCCTTACAGTTATTTAAAATATAGTAAAGGCTTTGGTTGGGTGGTTCTAATTCCTAATATGTGGGCTGCCTGGAATAAAGATTTAGACTTATTGTGCTGGTTCTAAAGTTTTGTTGCAAATTCCAACATGACATATAATGTATGTGAAATGTATAGCAGTAAACTGTAGAGGAATTATTGTGTTATTGCTAACCCAAAGCTTATCTAGTGTGTCTAAGACTATTCTTTTTTTTAATCAATTTAACTTCTTGTTGCTTTACATTCAGGATATCATGGTGGTTGTCAACCTGTTTATCTCTAGCCTTTTTCTCAACCTCATGAGGGTTTGATCTTTATAACTTTTATGTGTGTTTTAGTTACTGCAGCTTCTGAAACCTGAATCACATCCAGTGATTTTTCTGATGTCCGACATTAAGTGGGAACTGCACAATTTCAGTAGTATGAAACCCAAATAAAATAGACATTTCCTGGTTAGTGAAGTCTGGAAGTTACATGCTGAGTCTTTAGGAGATTTAAGTTTAGTTGTAGGTGTTCTCTGGTGTATATCTTTCCAATTACTGTCAACAAAACAAAACAAGTGATCAAAATAATGGAATTGAAAACCTCAAAGATATGAGAAAATCTAACTGACTTCTGCTTTCTTGTCTTGAGAGTCTCTGTAATCCAGAATGCTTCTGCAAGTAGACTAAAAGAAATCTGTTTTCATTTTTTTAAATGAATGGTACGCCTAAAGACTACTCAAAGTACCCAACATAAGAAGATGACAGTGCCGTTGGATTAAAATGTTGATTTATGAAAATGTCAGGGTCTTGGGTAATTTTTTTAAAATTATCTATTGTACCCCTTTCCCCCCAAAACAAGTTAATTCAACATTTAATTTTTTGTTCCTTCAGAGAACCTCTTGCAAGTACAAATTTGAAAATCGTTTTTTAACTATTTGATAATTAAATGTAAATGATTTAAAACTGTTTCCATATTGAGACTAATAAATAACTTTCACAGTAAAATATGGGGTTATTATGTATATTATGGTCAACCTCTCACTGTGCTGTGCACACTCACCCACAGAAGACAGTCTCTGCTCTGAGTTCACAGTTTATAAAGATGAAGACAGTAGACGAGTGAGGGAAAGGATCAACATACAAGCAGTGATCTGGGCAACTGGCATTTACTTATTGTTTTATATATAAATGTTTTATTAAGATGTTGCAGAGCTCATCTTTTTTTTATTTTTTTACAGATATTTTAATGTTTTTTTTTGGGGGGGGGGTGTGAGATTATTTCCAGGGCTTATCTTAAATTGCTGTACATAAGATGTGTATTCAAGTTCTGTGAATGGTGCGTAAACTATATGCACAACATTTTTTATGAATTTGAAGTGAATAGTAACACCCTTCCCTCTCTTAGCTTTAATTTTTTGGATGAGACATTTGTTGGGATTGAAGGTAAGGGGGAAGAATGGTGGGAAGGGGTTGGGAGAGTGTGATGGGACTAGGTAAAGAGGGAGGGAATTCATAGTGGGAGAAGGGGAGGATGATAAGGCACAATGAACAGGTGTAGTGAGATTGAATAACTGAGGAGGTGGACAGGATGCAAGTGGACCAGCACCTAGTGGCAAGACACACGGAAGCAGAAAACAATGTTCAGAGTGCGAGTGTGAGAGTTAGGTGACTATCAGGAGGCTGTGAAGGGCTCTTTGGGTTTGCTGTGGTGGTGGATGGATGGATGCTGAGGGCTCTGACTAAGCTTCCCCAGCTTCTGCCTTACTCCACAAAGTTTGCTAGTGCCTCTCCGCCATAACCTGCGAGTGTGGTATTGCAGTACGGCTGCTTCCCAGAAAAGAGACCATTATTTCTGGCGGCATATTTAATTTTGAGGGTCTGGACAATGTTAAATTAGTCTTCACTGGTGGCCCAAACCAAATTTGCACCCACATCTCCAGTTGTGAAAGGCTAACATATGTAAATGCACAAATGATATACTCCAGATCTGGTGACTTAAAAAAAGATCATCTTGCTCTAAAAGTGGCTCGTCTCAGGCTCAGTGGGACTGAATTCCAGAAACAATGGGCTTGAGCCATTGAGAATATACTGCTTCTTAAAGGCATTGAGTCGTCATCAGTTTTTCTGTTAAAGGGCAACTGTCGAGTATGATTTTGTTTTTTGTGAACTCCGTTGTTTGCTTTCTTTAGAAACTAGAATCTATTTTAGCTTCAGTTTGTCACCTTCTATTTGCAAAGGCTGTGTCTTCCCCCCTTCTCTATCCAAATTTCTCATGGAGCAAACGCCTATGTGAAGTTTTCTTCTGTGGGGCTTGATTTTGTGTTCTTTATGCATGCAAACTTCCCATTAACTTAATTGAGTGTTCTGAGTACTGTATGTGGCAAATGCAGAACGGGGCCTTGGTCATAACTGTCATCAGTTATATCAGCTAGGTTTTTGGAGTAACAGTGGCTAATTTGTGCTGCATTTGTACTTCATGGATACCTTTCATTGGAGAAGAAGAGCAAAAATATTATACAAATTAGATAGTACTAGTGGTTATGTCATTCCAAAGCAACAGAATGAATGAATACATGTACATTTGAAATCATGAAGACATCTACTTGACCATTCCTTAGAACTATCACTAAATGTCTGATTCTTACTCTTCCAGTTCACTTCTTGTCTGATATATATATATATTGTAAAAGCTTCATGAGGATATTCAAGTTCATTTGTAAGCCGTGGGACAGAGAAAAGATGCAAAAAGAACAGGAGTACTTGTGGCACCTTAGCGACTAACAAATTTATTTGAGCATAAGCTTTTGTGGGCTACAGCCTACTTCATCGGATGCATAGAATGGAACATACAGTAAGAAGATATTATACACACAGAGAACATGAAAAGGTGGAAGTAGGCATGCCAACTGTAAGAGGCTAATTAATTAGGAGAAGCTATTATCAGCAGGGGAGAAAAACTTTTGAAGTGATGATCAAGATGGCCCATTTCGGACAGTTGACACAAAAGTGTGAGGATACTTTAACTTGGGGAAATAGATTCAATTAGTGTAATGAAAGGATGGAAGCTTATGCTGTAAAGAGAGTGGGGAAAGGAGAGAAGGTGAACTTCATGATAAAGCTGAATTTTAGCTATGGATTCCGTGACTTTCACTTTTTCTTTAAAATTTTGGACCTCTGATAGTTTGGAAATTGTGTAAAAGGGTGAATGTGGATGATAACAGTCAACAGACAAAGAGGAAAATACACCCAATCTATGTTGGTGCAACATTAAGATGGAAAATTAAAATAAAAGGTCAGGAAGTACAAATATTAAGGTTCTTACAGTGATGTGAACTTGGTCACATTGCTCGTCCTGTGTATTTTGTGATGATACATGTAACAATAATAGAAATATTAACTAAATACCAAGTTGTACTCTATAAATTTAATAAGAATTTCTAAACAATTTAACCACCTCAGCAATGTAGCCTGACTAAAGTTGCTCTAAGAAACTTGGCTTTGGAATTTTCCAACTTTACCACAATATTATGGTTGTATAGTTAGTGCAACTAGTGTAGCATTTAATTATATTTTATATAATGGAGTTGACTCATTTTAAATACATAAATATGCACTGCTGAAACTTGAAAAACTGATAATGGAAACTAGCAGATTTAAGGTGCTTCTTATCCTTTCAGTTACATCACATTGTGATCGACTTTAGCTGAAAGTGATTCAGTCTTCATCAAATGTAAATGTTTTTTAATCACTCCTGTTACTAAGTCAGCTAGAAGCTTAACCCTGTACCCAGGATAGATTCCCATTGAAGTCAATGGAACTTTTGACTGAGGATACACTTTTTGCTTTTTTCACTTAACATTAAAGAGTGCTTTTACAGTTTAGTCTTATGGGTTAGTGAAACCTGCATTTTTAAGGCAGTTAATTTAGTGCAGGGTTATGCTACATGGCTTCAAAAGGAAATGACTGAGGCCTTGGCTACACTTGGGGATTCACAGCGCTGCCGAGTGTAGTCGCGCCGCCAGCGCTGTGAGAGCTCCACTTCTCTGAGGGGAGTAGCTTGCAGCGCTGTGAGCGAGCGTGCAGCGCTGCAGGCGCTGATTACACTGGCGCTTTACAGTGCTGCGCTCGCGCGGGGTGTGTGTGTGTGTTTTCACACCCCTGAGCGCAGCAAGTTGCAGCGCTGTACAGCGCCAGTGTAGCCAAGGCCTGAGTGAAGATGTGTAATTCAGGGCACATCATGAGCATTTGCATAAAACATACAGTGCTATGATGTTTCAGAGCTTATTTTAGATCTATTATATGCAGTGTGAAGGTGGAAGGGAGGGAGAATGAGGCAACTAATTAGAACCTCATTATCACATTCATAAGAGAATGTCTATATCCCTTCTCTGAAGAAAGCCTCTAGGAATCCTGACATAAAACACATGTCTTTTTAAACAAGATTTCTGTAAGCAAGCCAGAGATTAACATATTTAATTGCACAATAATCTTTGTTTCTTAGTTTGTATTAGTAGCATGTGGAGTAAAAGCAATGGCTTGATTGTCATTAATTATGGATTTGGATCATGGCACATCACTCAGCGTTTGTGAGTTTATTACCAGCCTCTACTGACCCACAACAATTAATTTTAGTTACATTAATGTGCACTAAACCATGTCTCCTTGTTTCTTTGAAAGATTGGTCATGGGATCTGTGGTTTTTTTGTTTTGTTTGTTTGTTACACCTCATTATGGAGCTGTGCAAGGAAAAGACTTATTTAGACTGTCTGAAACACAATGTTCTTTTGCCTGGTTTTTTGACTTGGAACAAATATTGAGATTGTGCTTTGGTACTTTAATAGATTCTTTTCAATTAGTCCTTGAATGCTGCTGAGAATTGGAATTTATGTACTCGTGTACAAGGATTGGGTTCCCTTCAAAGGATACAGTGAGCTGTAGACTCTGATATCTGTAACTTCCTCTATAAATGGTCCACTCAGTGTCCTTGACATTCGCAAATTGACTTCTTGCCACTCTGAACTTTTAACAACCAAGGAAGCAAAAAATCCTTTACAGATGTGGCTCTTGGATATAACATGGGATACTCTCTTTTCACTGTTTTTGTTCTCGCTGGTCCAAACGAAGAAATTTTGAATTGTAAGTGTAAACCAAACTTGAGAAAAAGCTGCATCTATTTAGCTCATCACAACATTCTAAAACTTTACTTGACAAAATATGGTTCTCTGGGGATCATCTGAAATGAATTGGAAAACAAAGTTTCTAATTACATTTTGTATCCTTGAGTCTAGTGGGCGTGGCCACTTTAAGTAAGTTACTAGTTTGGAAGCCCAGTGTAAAGCCAATTTCCAGCTTACATAAGTGATAAATAATCAAAGAAAAATTGTTTTTAAGGAGTAACAATTGAAGTGTTCAATATTTTGCTTTAATATTAGTCTTATATTGGGATCCTATGGTGCTGTCAGAAATGCCACTTCTCAGCAAGAGGGATGTCAGGTGCAGGATTGAAAAATTTAACTACAAATTTGGGAACAAATTTTACATTCTTCTGACCCATAATGTGTCTCTCTGAAAATTGGAACAAGTTACACATTTTAAGTGAAAAAGCCAAAATGCAAATCACTCAAGCATGATATGCATTTTATCAAACATCGTCTACAATGTATATACCTCTCTAGATTCACTGTTTCTCATTGTGTGCTGAGCAAAAAAATTTTTATGCTTATTCAAACAGTGAGCTGTCAAACTTTTTGGAACTTGTGTTTTACTTGAATCTTCTTTTTTTTCAGGGAGCTGATTCCCAATGCCCTGCAATGGATGATGACAGTCAGGACGAACTGATAAACAAGAATGCTGCACTAGGCAAAGGCAAAAGATCAAATTTAGTGCTCCTAAGTGAAGCAGGTATCTCAAACCACTCTCTGTACTTGTATACTTCCTGTTTTAGGTTTTAAACAGTGTTTGCCTATCCAAATAAGTAGTATTTATAGATAAATATCTGTTATGAGGGAGAAAAGACTTAAATCTTTGTGCCATCTCATAAGTTCTGTGCCTCCTGCTGTTGGCTTCTTCACACTACTAGCTAATTAAACGCTGAACAGTGCCATCACAGCTTGATAATAAATGGTACTCAAAAAAGTGCTGCAAAAAGCACCTTGTAAATCTGTTGTTTCAGCTTCTATATGGATTTGCCCGCAGCAGGATTTCTGATACGTGCTTGGCTATCCCACATACTTTTTATTTGCAGTATATGCTTATTGAAGGGTCATGTGCAAAGTAGATGCAATTAATGTTTTCCCTTTTGTCATTTTAAAAGAAAGCAACGATGGAAATAGTGGGGATTCAGAAGACGATACAGGAAGTGAGGAAGAAGATGGCACTGATGAAGATGGGGGTGAGGAGGATGAGGAAGAAGGTGAAGATGAAGATTTAGAGGGTGAGTCTGTTAAACATGTTTGTGTGTGTTTGTTTGCTTCAAATGTTTTTGATGGCTGGAAGAGAGAAACTGGGGTTATAGCTTTCCTTCCAAAAAGTAGCAACAAAATGTAAATCCAATGTTTATAACTATTTTCATGATTCTTTAAAAGAGGAGTCTAAACATTTTTGGTCCTTGTGTTTGACTAAAATGCTCATATTTAAGATAATAAAGTAGAATTTAGTGACTATTTCCCTTCCTTCAACTGCATCTTGATAAGAAATGGACTTGAGACCCTCTTACACATGCCATATAAATAGATGTTTTTTATTTATTAAATATTCTATGACACTTATCACCATAGTATGTTAGTAATACTGTAGTATTAGCACCTGCTAATTATTCAAAAGTGTTGTGTTTTTTCCCAATTCATTTTTAATTTCTATTCAAATGTAACTAGCTTGTTGGCAAAATGATGTTATGGAGGGTGAAGACCCTGTGATGGGTTGGATCATAGAAACCCCCTTGGGAGCTGCCACCCGATGTGCAAAGACTACCCCTGCTTCTGTTTTCCTTGCCAGCTCAGGACTCCAGCACCCTGTCTTGCTGAACCAGACACACCCGTCGGCTCCAACACAGACCCAGGGTCTGAATAACTTGCCCCAAAGCTGCAGGTTTACCTGAAAACAGCTCACAGAAGTGTGCTTGTCTTTAGCACTCAGATGCCCAACTCTCAATGGGGTCTAAACCCAGATAAATCCGTTTTACTCTTAAATTGTTCGCCCTCTATAACACTGATAGAGAGATATGCACAGTTGTTTGCTCCCCCAGGTATTAATACGTACTCTGAGTAAATTACTAAATAAAAAGTGATTTTATTAAATACAGACAGTAGGATTTAAGTGGTTTCAAGTAGTAACAGACAGAAGAAAGTCACCAAGCAAAATAAAATAAAATGCGCAAATCTATGCCTAATCAAACTGAATACAGATAATTTCCTCACCAGTTCCAGAGTGCTCCCTTTTACAGGCTAATCTCCTTTTAGCCTGGGTCCAGCAATCACTCACACCCCCTGTAGTTACTGTCTTTTGTTTCAGTCTCCTTCAAGTATCCTGGGGGGCGTGGAGAGGCTCCTTCTTTAGCCAGCTGAAGACAAAATGGAGGGGTCTCCCACGGGTTTAAATAGACTCTTGTGAGTGGGGACCCCCTTCCTCCCTCCTATGCAAAGTCCAGCTCCAAGATGGAGTTTTGGAGTCACCTGGGCAAGTCACATGCCCCTGCATGACTCAGTCTTTACAGGCCGACGCCATTGTCCACATGGTATCTTGTATGTCTCCAGGAAAACTTCTCATGTGGATTGGAGCATTCCAAGATGCATTGTTCTCCAAGTGTTTCCTGATCAGGTACTTAACCTGGCGAATTCCTTCCTAAAGAAGCTGACCAAATGCCTCCCAAAGCTTACTTAGAAACCAAGCAAGCATACAGCCCATATTCTTAACCTCAAGTATATATATATATATATATATATATATAATGTACAAATAGGATGAATAGATATAGTAGACCATAACCTTTACGGAGATATGTTACCTGGCACAGGCAGCACAAAACATATTCCAGTTATGTCATACATTTATAAGCACCCCCTCCCCATAAAGCCTTATGGGGTACACTGTCACAGACCCCATGCTTTTCTTTTTTTTGGAGGGTGAGTGGCTCTGCATTTTAACGAGACTTTAATGTCTCTGGTGGGACACCCAAAATCACTAGTCGCTTCAGAAAAATCTTGCTCCTATTCTGGAATGATTGGGAATATCTGGCTGTGCTCTATACCCTCTACAGCTCCTATGAAAAAGTGAATGAATACTTGTTTTGAAAATTATGCAGAAATGGCACCAACCTGATTTATACTATTTCACCACCACCAGAGATATACTTCTTATTTTGTTGTCTCTCCTTTTAATCTTCTGCCAGACTAATCACAAGTCTGATTACCAACAGATTTAAAGAGCATCCTTTTTTTTTTTTTTAAAGGAATATCTAGTGCTTAATAAAGTGGAGGGGAAAAAGAGGGAGAAAAATCAGGGTAGCTTGTGATAAAAGGATTGTGCTTACCCTTCCCTCCCAAAAGCATCCGCTCGATCAGGATTCTTTCTGGTTTAGTATTTTCCCACGCTGCAGCCCTGCAGTACATTAAAGCTATTTTTTTTTCTGATTCTCAAGATTCTGAAGATGAGGAGGAAGATGATGACTATGCTGAAGAGGAAGAAATGGAATCTGCTGTTGGGGAAACAACCGTTTCTCCGAAAACAACGCTACAGACAAATGGAGGGGACATTTCTTCTGATGATGATGCTGAAAACTGCCCCATCTGCCTCAACACCTTTAGGAATCAGGCTGTTGGAACTCCTGAGAGCTGTGCCCATTACTTCTGCTTGGACTGTATAGTGGAGTGGTCTAAAGTACGTCCTTTTTCTCTGTTCTTGTTCTTTTATCCAAGATAGTGTGTTAAGCTTTCACACCTGTCTGTCTTCTGATCAGCCTGCAGTAATATCTTAGTAAAGATCTATTGAGTTGTGGTAAGGAAATCAGCAAGTAGCTAGAATATTCAAATCCATTTTCCTAAGATTCTTGAGATTTCTTGAGATTTAATCGAGAGCAATGATGGCAAGATGACAAAAGTGCTTCTGCTCCACAGACTCTTGGTAATTGAAAACAGCCCTTTTAAAACTGATTTGAGTTGAGAACTCTGCTTATGACCCTTGCTGATGGGACAGGTACTAAATTTTGTTGTTTTTCCTTCTAGAATGCCAATTCCTGTCCAGTGGATCGAATCCTCTTTAAATATATTTGCATTCGGGTGCGATTCGGTGGTGGAATCTTAAAAAAGGTAGGCCGTCTACTAACCTTCAAAAAACTAAAGTCAATGTAACCAGAAAATACTTATCCAGAGATGTTTCTCTCATACAATTTATTTAATATTCAGTTATTATACGGATTACCTCTATCCTAATTTGATCACTTTTTCAGGAAAGTTTGTGTTTAGCTTTTTAAAATCTATCTATATCTATACTACTCATGGTACATCACAAAGTGTGGTGCCTTATTTAAGTCAGAAGGAATGGGAATATAGTATGTTTAACTTTCATAACTACCTATTTTTTAAAATGGGAATTAAATTGTAAACTCTTTTGGGCAGAGACCATCTTTGTGTAAGTAGAAAGTGCCTAGAACTGTGTGCATGTTGCTGTAATATAAATAGGAGTAAACCCTGGTTAAATGTATGTGGAGAGATAAGGCATCTTCTCATTAGCACTGTTTTGTACTGGTAAATAGATGTTCAAAAGGAGATGACGGATCAGATATTGGAGTCTCAATTCCTAGCACCAGAGCTTCAATGTATTGATAACTTCTAATAATCTGTGGTCTTGATGAGTTAGCATTGTCCATTTTTCTTTAACATGTTAATCAGCATACTGTCCGTCTTGAAGACACAACCTCTTTTAGAATTCTGGGGATCTGGTGGCATCTTATCATAAGATAGTTTATGTATTTCTACTGTGTTACTACCATGTTTCCTATTTATTTTAATCATATCTGTTTCTGTGAAGTTAATTTGAAATAATCAACTCATAGTGCTACTTTCATAACTACTAGGGGTGTTTCTTTGTGGCATCCCACTAATGTTAAGGAAGTCAGAAGCATCTAAATCTGAAATTTTCTTAGTTATATACCTCTTGGGCCTTTCTCATCTCCATCTTAGTCAGAATTTTGACCTAACTTATTGATTTAAATGGCAATTTTCTATTGCTGATGATATCCAGTCAAACCTACTACAAATAAGGAAGATGGATGATGGAAGTTGTAGCACTTACCTCATAAATGATCATGTTCTAGATACTTTTAATAAAATGGAGGTTCTGTTAGGGTAGAACAGGCGGTCACTGTAGCAGTGAACTACTATTGTTGCTGATGTAACAGGGTGGATAAAAAGAATAGAAGCTTCTACTTAAAATGTGAAACTCTCTTGTTTAGATTCCTGTTGAGAATACAAAAGCTCAGGATGGTGATAGCGGGGAGGATGATCCAACCTTTTGTGAGGTGTGTGGCAGAAGTGACAGAGAAGACCGCCTGCTGCTGTGTGATGGCTGTGATGCAGGGTAAGAAGGGTTGACGGCCTGAGTTAGTTTGTTTGCGGTCACAAAGGGCTCCCTCTGAGGGAGTGAAGTGGTTATAATTCACAGCTGTTTTTCAGTACACTGAATCTTTGTGGGCTACCATTCATAACAAGGTGATTATTATCGTGGGAGAGGAAAAGGGTCTATTTACCTTTCTCCTCGCTCTCTTCTTGTTTTTCCTTAATTAGAATAAGCAAAAGTAGTATCTTTAAGGCAATTTAAAAAACACTCTTATTTTAAATATTTGAATACAGACAGCTGCATCAAGGTACTTAAATATAGCTTGTGGCTAAAGTCTCGTGCAAGGATTTAAAGCTGTTACACCATTTATATCAACCTTGCAAAACTGTTCATTGAAATTTTAACAAATTGAATGGATATCAGTAAGTATAGCTTTGTTTGTGCCTTCACAATCTATAGTCCCAAGGGAATTTAAACATTCATTCATGGTTGGGATTGGCAGGTAAAAACTGTAAGGTCAGGCATATTGCTGAAACACTGAACAAATATAGTAAATATTTATAAACTAAAGAACTCCTAACAAAATAAGATTTGATAAGTAGAACTCTTAACTTAACTCAAGTTCTTACTTGTGCAAGTCTGTCCTCACTTTTTGTGTTCTGATTTTTTTTTTTTAAGTGACAGTTTCAGCTAATTTTGTATACAGTGTTGTTGTGGCCATGTTGGTCCCAGGGTATTAGAGACAACTCACCAATGGAAATTGGTCCAATAAAAGATATTACCTCATCCACCTTGTGTCTCAGCTAATTTTGTTTTTCTCAAAATAAGTTTCTCTCCTAGAAATATCTGTTCTTTGCAAAACTACAACTTTCTCAGTGCTTTGTTCTCAGAAAGTACTTTTCATCTCTTCTAGCTCTCTTGTAGGACTTTGTGGCTAGGATAAGTCCTAAAGAAACCTAGGATTATTTTCTTCAAATTTTAAGTCTCCTAACTTCTAAGATTACCTGTGTCTCAGTGATCTGAAACAGGAACAATAATTATATTTCCCATTTTTGTTCATCGTTCAAACCACATATATAGGGTCATCCTTCTCTTTTAATGGAGAAAATATCACATGCTCCAGGAAAACAGGTCCAGATTTTCTGCATGTGTAGGAATTGCATGAGGGCTTTCCTTTGTGGCAAAAAGCTTCAATTATAGAAACATACTAATATGATAATTGATATTGGCTTAAATCTGTGCTGGAAAGAGCCACTAATACAATGTTTAACCTGAGGCATGGAACTCAGTCCAAGCATTTAGGTTTTTAGGTTGGGTAATTCACTGGAGAAAATCCATTTAAAACTGATTATGTCTTGTAGCCATGTAGTTTGAGTAGAAGCTGCTTCAAAAGATTAAACACTTTACTGACAATCCTGACTTTAGTTAATGCTATGCTCTCTTGTATTAACGGTGTTGAAAATGGAATAGAATCAATAAAAGGAACAGAATTGCATAATCCTAAAAAGCTTGATGATACAGCTTCTGTTGACTACAGTTGGTGAGACAATTTGATCTAGCAATTGAAATCACTAGGCAAATAACATTTTAAAATATTTATTATGGAACGAGCATTATCCCATTTTTTGTCTTTAAAAATTGAACTGGACATATGCACCTCTGTATAATGTTATGTGGAGGACTGCAAACTTGGGCCCCTTATATATGGGTGAACCTTTGAGAGCGTGTGAAGCTCCTAGCCTGGGCAGTTATAGAAGGTTATGGTATTGTGGAAAACTTCAGCAGACATTAGTCGTCTGAGTGATGCCTGGATTATATTTGATATATGGGGCTTGTATTCAAAACTACACGATCTAAGAAGCAGATCCAGTCTGTGATGTATGGCAAAGTAAAGATTTCAACAGTACCACTTTTTTTAATCCTTGGAAACCAGCATTATTTCACGCTAACGTCTGTTTTACCCTTTCCACTGCTTTTAATTTCTCCAGAGCACTTTGAAGATTTTTTTCCTGCTCTGTATTTGCTATCTCTTTCTGTGAATTTGATCCCAGTCACAACAAACACCCAACAAAATACGAAGCAACCATCGGGGGTGCAGAATTTTCTGAGGCTTGGAGCTGTAAGTGGTTAAAGGAACTTCTAGAAATCCTGCAAGAATCCATGACACTTGTATAACTATCAGGAAGCATTATTGCTTGGAAACTAATAGAAGCAGCTCCATAGACCGCAGTTTAGGGCAGTGGTTCTTAGAGAATTATTAGATATCTGTTTGCTTATGAGATGACTACCTTATATAGCCCTCGGATGGAATTTAAAAAAAAAGAAGCTTTTTTTCTTTCAGTGTTGATAAGAATCTCATTGTGTGTTGCTCTTGTATTAGATACCACATGGAATGCCTTAATCCACCTCTGAGTGAGGTACCTGTGGATGAATGGTTCTGTCCAGCATGTGCACCAGCTAATGCTGCTGTTGCTGCTGCTGGTAAGTATTTTGATCAAATCACACTTTTTACCCTGACTCGGATCATGGAAAACAGCTGTTCTTTAAAGAGATGCTGTTCAGTTGTTTAGACCCCAGATTCGACACCTTCCCCCCCCAATTGTTTTGGTGGGCAGCCTCTTTTGGGCTCATTGACTAGGAAAGCAGTGTTTGTATATTAAGATTTTATTCAGGGATCGTAAGCTACAGTGTGTTGACTTGGAAGTGGGTCTATTGCCAGCCCTAGCCTGTCTGGGAACGACAGGGTAGAAGCAACTCTTCTCAATGCCCCCAGCAAATCATCTAGCTAGCTGAAGGAGTGACATTATCTGGCTCTGGATATTTTTGTGCTGCCTTCCTTGCCAAAGGGTCAGTTTGCTGTGATGTAGGGTGTGTGTGTGTATGTCTGGTGCAGAAAACAGAATGAGTATCTTGATTTAGATTCTATAGTAAAACTTCCAACTCTTGAAGGAATATATACTGACAAGTGACCCAGAGGGCTTTTTCCTTTTCAGAGACAGATCATGTGAGTGAAGAAGAGGTTGCTGCCCTCATAGCTGATGTCACCCCTACCACTAGTAGGCTACGTCTTAATGTCCGAACTCGAGCAATAGCCAGGACTCGGCAGAGCGAACGAGTTAGGGCAACAGTGAACAGAAACCGAATAACAACTGCACAGCAAATTCAGGTATTGGGAAGTGTACAGTTAACTTAGAAATATGAACTTAAAATTTTAAATCAAGTCTCTGAAAGACGCTCTTAAGAGAGTTAAAACAAGCCCACTCATTACTAGCTCAGCAGGCTTGAATTGCAATTAAATTCTGATTGTCCAGGATTAAATGATTGCATTCTGGTAAATTGGGAGTTATTACACAACCAGTTGTGCAATGTGTGAGCAAATTGTATAGATGCAAAATTGATTTGAAAAGTGCACTAATTTGCATATCTCTCTGGAGACCTGCATTTTAATACTTGAGTCACAAGTGGAATTGAATTTACCATCCTGAATCCCCAGAGGATATTAGTCCACAGTGCAAAGTGCTCCCACAGTTGTACAAAACTGTTAGCTTTTTCTTCCATGGTCATGATTGGAATAACTAGGGTCCTCCAGATGAGAGCTACTGAAGTTCATTGAAAACCCAGGACGCTCTTGTATATGCTTCAAGCCAATGCTGTTAGGGCTTCACTTCCATAAACCTGAAAACTCTTAATTCATGCCCCAACCTGTCATGGCTTATAGACTGTTCAGAAGTTGTATCCATGACTAGTGGTATATCTTGGGGTTCTTTTTAATGGTTTCAGACACTTAATTTTTCAGTAATGCTATATGAAGTTATCCCTTCCCTTTTGTTTGCTGGAAGTACAGGAAAACTGGCAAGTTGCAAAACCATCTGTGTTTCAGTTGTTAAAAATATCGAAGTTGCAACCAAAACATTCTCTACATACTTGCAAAGCTGCAAGTTTTGTCATGTCAAATTCTACAGAGACAGTCAAACATAGATAAGAGAGAAGACAGTAGAAGGAAGAAGAAGAAAAAGAACAGGTTTCTTTTCATAGTCCAGTGGCGGGTGAGTGGGTGGTGATTGTCAGTTGGAGGTTGGTGTCAGTTTAAGTGATGCGCAAAGTGTCTAATCATCCTGAGGTCTGGTTTGGAAAAAAAAAAAAAAAACTGGATCAGAGGTGAGGTCCCTGTTGGATGATGCTTCTCTTCCCACCCTCCCATCCCCCCAATGGTTAAAGTTGGCAATCAAACAAGTTGGTAAAACAAAATCTAGATGAAATCTGAGAAAAGCCATGGCCTGATGCTCAATAGCCTTGATACCTATAATTAGGAACAAAAAATAAATAAAAACAAAGTAGAGACATAAAGAAGCAACAAAATGACAAAAGCAGAACGAAAGACCAAGACTTTCCCTTCTAAGTTACTCAGTCTAAGATTCTGTGTCTCGGTTTCCCGTGGGCTGAGAAGTATATCAGACTGTTAATCACTGTCCTTTCAAAGTTTTCCAGTAGTGCATCTAATCCAAACAATCCTATTTAAAAACAGATCTTGAACAAACTCAAAGCAATCTGAAATATAGCAACAAGTCCAGTCATCAAAACAAAGTACAAACAAGGTTCCAGCATGCATTGGGTCCTTCTTAAGTTAAATGATTTTAGGACTTCCCCAAAGAGCCCTAATAAGCCTTAAATTTGTTAGTCTCTTTTTTGGTCACTTCATATGGTATGTTGAACCAACTCCTCACTCCCAATATTCAGCCCCCCAAAATTAAAAAGGATCAATAACACAGTAAAAATCCCACAAATTGTTGGATGCACTTTTGAAAAATATAGATGAAAGCAGTTGGTAGATGTTGTTCCCTTTCTCACTTTAGATGCTAACTGCTTAATACAGTTACACTAGAAAAGTGTCTTGAAATCAAAGGTTTTGCAGGGTAACTGCTAGTGCTTTATTACTGTCTCTCCGTACCTGTTGTTTTATAAATACAGTGTGTAGCTGTCTCCCTGCAGATGAGAGAGGTGGTGCACGGGGACTTAATCGTTGCATAGTAGTGCAAGACTGGGTGCCAAGTACTTCCTGTTCAAGAAACCATTCCGAGCTCCACTTCTCCAATCTGCAGAGATGATTACAAACTTTCCCTAGAAAGGTATTATTGCTCGCTTCATTTTTTAAAAAAAAGCACACCTCTCTTACTCTAGTTGACACTTAGATTTGACCCGAGAGCACAAGTAAAAATCCAAAAGCTAAGATAAGCTCTTCTGCTGTGCCCTTTGGCAAATACAGAAGGGTGTTGATTTCAGACTCTCCGATACCTTTGGTATTTGGAGAGGCAGAAACTTCACTGTGTAATTCATGCATTATTCCAGATGTACCTGGTATAGTTAAAATCTGCAATGTTCAGGTATCCCCTATTCCTCTCCCCTCCCATCCCCCCAACAGAAAATGTTCGTGTGTGGCACAGGTTGGCACCCACAGAGCTTAAAATGCAGTTCTGCCCTAATGAATACCTTTGAAGAAAAAGTTTTGTAGGGTGTGTTTGACATTTAAAGTGTTCATTGGGCTTCAATGCTAACACCACATTGAGATGAAATTTCTTCTGTCAGCTATAGTTTATATTAATTTCATATTTTGTTTCTTGCTTTACAACCATAAAACACTTCTAAAGCAGTTTTTCTGTAAATTATATGCTATGTATAGGAGTTTATAGGTAAGTCATTTTTGGTAAGTTTATATATTTTATATAAATATATACAAAATGTAATAGGCTGATACATTGTGAGCATTACTCTAAAGAAGTGCGATAATATCTCTAATACTACATTTATGGTGGTTTGAAATTGCTTTTCCCCTTGAACTCCCAATGTAATATGTGGTGTAGAGGTGGCTTTCATAAAACCATAGCACTTAACCAAACTGGTTAGGTTAGAGCAGTAGTTCTCAACCTTTCCAGACTACTGTACCTCTGAAGCCGAAGCCCCACCGCTTGGGGCAGAAGCATGTAACTTAGCTTCACGGAGCTCCCTGTGGTGTGGTTGCCACCCCCTAACACTAGCCCTGCACTTGCGACTCCCCTAAACCTCTTCCGCCACCCCCATGTTAAGAAACACTGATCTAGATGAGTTGATGTACCCCGGGAACACATCTGAGTACCCCCAATGGCCCTGGTTGAGAACTACTGGGTTAGAGTATGTTGTTGTTTACCTTTTTACAAAGAGGTAATGACAGTTGTGCTACCACTGGACAATCAAGGGAGCTCTCTGTTCTCCTCTGGATGATCAAAGTTCGGGTATGTCTACACAACCCACCCCCTTCCTGGGCTTCAGAGCCTGAGCTCCAGCCCAAGCCACAGCTTCAGAGTGCTGTCTATACAGCTATTTTTAGAGCACTAGTGCGAGCCCCACTAGCCAGCGTCTGTCAACCCAGGTTGGGAGTTTGCTTAAAAAGGCTGTGTAGACATACCCTTCCCGTCCTGAGTTTCGCACTTCAACTCAGGATCTTCAGGAGCTGGATCTTGGAGGTGGGTGCACACCTCTTGTGCAAGGGAAAAGGGACTTGGGCCATGAAATAGTAGTTTCTGCTTATTGTGAGGAAGTGACACTGAAGAGGAGTCTCTCTCTTATCCTTAAGCTCAGCTCCAGGATGTTGGTGTTGAGATTTGCTGCCTTTGGTATGTCTGTGGGTTTTAAGGGGAAAATGTAGCCTGAAAAGTGAGGAAGCTAAGATCTTGGGCCCCACACTGCCTTGACTTTGCTTTCATTTTTGGTCAGTATGGATTAGTCCTGCTTTGGGAGAAGCCAGTGGACAGTTGTGTGGGTTTGGGGAGGTTTCACAGTGACAGTGGGTATGAGATTCTCTCACCAGAATAAAGCTTTGGAGTAAAAATGTCCCTGGCTTCAAACATTGAGGTAGATTTAAAAAGTCATGGCAGTTTTCACTTGAGATGCAGCATGTGCTGGTGACACAAGTGACTTAATTTTAAAGGTGAACCATTTCATGTTGACAGCCTGATTCATGATGGTCGGGGAAAAGCAAACTTTGGTGCTGGATCACAAATCCCTTTTTAAACAAGTGCAACAAAACTATCTCAAACTTTTGTTGCTCGTTTATGGTATGTATAACTTATGTGATTTCTTGTTCTGAAATGCAGCATGTGCCACGGTATCTGATGTCTTCTCTTCTTGATGAAACAATTGAGGCAGTTGCAGCAGGGCTAAGCACAGCAGTATACCAGCGACCTCTGACACCGCGGGCTCCAACCAGGCAGAAAAGAAAAACAGGTAAGGGGATCAGAACCCTTCCAGGATTCCTTGTCTACAAAGTAAAAGGTTTGAGCGAACAAAGTATGAGACAAACTGAAAACAGTACAGCAGATATGTTTGTGTGCCTCCATGGAACTGCATGATTACATCACTCTAATATTTTTAAAGAGAACTTGTATTCAGTTAAAAAACAGTGACACATTGAAACCAAGCTTTTATATCCCTACCCTTCCAACTGCACTATTTAATTCCAGTTTAGGATCCTTTGCAGCACATCACAGCTTTTTCTTTTGTAAACTTGTTTGTAGTCTGTAGGGAAACTTTGGAGGTTAGTGTGTGTATGTGTGTGTACACACAGTTCTGCTCTTCAGTTAAATACTTTGCTATGCTTGTCTCTTCAGGTAGAAAGAAGAAAGCAGGCAAAAAAAGAACTCAGACAAAGTCTTCTGTTGGAAAAAAGAGTTCAGGGACACGGATCAAGAGACGTAAGCGTCGAGTAAAGAGGAGAAAGGGGAAGAAGATACGAGTAAGTTCAGATGTTAGTTTATGCTGGTATAAAAAATCTCTGCCGTTATTTTAATTTCTCTGATGTAACACTGTTACTCTGCTATGAGCTATCACACACTAAATACATTGTCATAATGGCAGCAAGCATGACTTGAATACAGGCGAATTATGTACAATGTATATAATATAGTCCTAGGACAGTGGTTCCCAAAGTTTAACAACCTGTGAACCCCTTTCACTAACATGTCAAGTCTCACGAACCCCCTCCTAAAAATGAATATTTCCAGGGATTTTCTTGTTTACCTGAGTATAAATTATAAAAGCAGTTATCTTGGAAATATAAAATTTGTTTTTATGACATGCTTATTACACACTATTTATTATTAAGTGTCCCTGACCTCTGTTTGCCAGAAGCTGGGAATGAGCGAAAGGGGATGGATCACTTGATGATTACCTGTTCTGTTCATTCCCTCTGGGGCACCTGGCATTGGCCACTGTTGGAAGACAGGATACTGGGCTAGATGGACCCTTGCTCTGACCCAGTAGGGCCATTCTTATGTTCTTATTTATCATTACAGTATTTTTATTACATTATGAAAATGGCAACACTCTTCCAAGATCTCACTTTCATAGCTTCTATCACTTTGAATAAGCCTGTTATAAGACAAGGCTCCTATGTTTCATCAAGGAGTATCAGATGTGAAACAGCATGAAGGTATTTAAGAAGCCAACTCAAAAAGTTCCTCCTACACAAGCATTCAGGTCTTGAGCAGTCCAGACAAACGACGCACACATTACAACAAAGCTTAAACTTGTTCATCATAATAATTTTAAAAACAATACTAGCTGCCTATTTAATTTTAAAAACAGCAAAAAATATCCACCTCCCTTTCTATTTCTTATAAGGAGTCTTGAAGTTTAAATCTCCTCAGTGTGATAGACATGCTTGCTTTGATCCTCTTAGCTCTTGGAAGTCCAGGGGCTCCAGGCTGCTGGCCCCGTGCTGCCCAGGATCCCTAGGGACAGCTCTGTCCACCATTAGGGAATTTTTTTCCAAGAACCCCCTGTTACATTTTGTGAACCCCCAGGGGTTCTCAAACCCCAGTTTGGGAACCACTGTCCTAGGAGAATGCTACTTAACAGAGAAGCTCTTTTTTCATCTATTTACTACTCAATACTGTCTTCAGTAAATTTAGAACATAAGAGTGGCCATACTGGGTCAGGCCAAAGGTCCATCTAGCCCAATATCCTGTCTTCTGACAGTGGTCAATGCCAGGTGCCCCAGAGGGGATGAACAGAACAGGTAATCATCAAATGATCTATCCCCTTTCGCCCATTCCCAGCTTCTGGCAAACAGAGGCTAGGGACACCATTCCTGCCCATCCTGGCTAATAGCCATTGATGGACCTATCCTGCATGAATTTATCTAGTTCTTTTTTGAATCCTGTTATAGGCTTGGCCTTCACAACATCCTCTGGCACAGTCTGCCTGGGACTTAACTATCTTGAGTAGTTTTGTATCGTCTGCAAATTTTGCCACCTCACTGTTTACCCCTTTTTCCAGATCATTTATGAATATGTTGAATAGGACTGGTCCCAGTACAGACTCCTGGGGGACACCACTATTTACCTCTCTCCATTCTGAAAACTTATTCCTACCCTTTGTTTCCTATCTTTTAACAAGTTACCAGTCCCTCTTATTCCATGACCGCTTAATGTTGAGAGTGCTAGTGTGCCTACTGTAGCACTGTATGAGAAGAGCTTCATCATGTTTCTGATCTGGACCAGTAGTGCTAGGGATTGAACATTCTTCCCCTAACTCTTCCACTGAAATCCCTGGGAAACCGGAGTTTCTTCACTTCTTCTGCAGTATGGGAGAATGGGAAGTTAGTCTACTTGAACTAACTTCTAAGCATATTTGCGTGGCTTGCTGCCAAACCCTGGAATTAAACATACGGTTCACTGTATAAACTGAACCCTGCAGATTTCACACTGCTCTCTTGCCAATAAACTGCCACTCTTGTTTGACACCAGTCCACGCTCACTTGAAATGTGAGTCTCCATCACCCTCTGTTTCTAAGCCCACGGATTAAGCTATGGAATTTTTGCATCGATATCAAACTTAAGGGTATGTCTACACTGCAAGCAGTACAGTGGCACAGCTGCAATGCTGCAGCTTGTCATACTCTGCTTTAAGTGGTGGTTATTCCCTACAGTTATAACTTTCCCTTGCCACAGTCTTTAGAGTAGTTAAGATAATGGGGAGTTTGATAGCATCCCTTTTGAATGACAGACTCTTGTGTTAAGGTATTGTATTTCAGAAATTGAAATGACCACTCAAGTTAATGTAATATGTGCAACTTACTGAGTACGTATGTAAAATTACCCTAATCAACCTATGCAAGTTCCATTATACTGTCTATAATACACTAAATAAAAATAGTAAACAATGCAGTCCTCACCATATCAGTTGTATACTACTGAGAGAAGTTAGGGCCTCTAACACACAGCACACTCATGCCCAACACCTGCAGGCCTCGCGCATTCTTAACCTGCTTGCTCTGCAGACTTCACCCCAAATCAAAGTAAAATATGTTTTTGTAAACTGCCACATGCTTTTAGTGCCAGGTATCACCGCCTCTTCCCTCCTTGCTCTTGTAGCTAATTTGGATGTTGATAAAAGCCTGTCTTACAATGCATAGTAGTCAACAACTTTTTTTTTCCTCACCTGTCCAGGTGAAAAATGAGGTTACTGCTCGCTCCCGTATTGCAAGAACTCTTGGGCTTGGTAGACCTGTACGTGGAGCTTCAATCCCTTCTGTATATAAACCAATAGAACCCTCACTTGGCCTTATGAGAGCAGATATTGGTGCAGCTTCTCTGTCTGTGTTTGGAGATCCCTATGAACTGGACCCATATGACAGGTAAGATCTTGGGATCAAGACCACAGATCTGATGATTTCTCAGATGTGTTTTAATGCTGTTAAAATATTTTAATACTAAATATCTGGTTTCCTTCAAAATTAAATATTTCAAATATATATGTTTTTGGAGGGAGGTCAGAATTAAGGCTAAGATTATGTCACAGAGGTCATGGAAGTCACAGATTCTGTGAATTCCAGAATTCTGTGACATTTTCTGCCTTAATCCTGGGGCAGTGGAGCTGGAGCTGTCGGGTGGCAGGGGACCACCACACCTCTGAGCTGCTGTGGGGGGCGGATGCTGGATCACCCCCCACCGCTGCAGCAGGGCTCAGGCTTGGGGTCACATCACCCCCTCAGTACCATTTTGTCACTGTTATTTTTAGTAAAAGTCAGGGACCGGTCACAGGCTTCCATGAATTTTTGTTTATTGTCCATGACCGGTCCCTGACTTTTACTAAAAATAATAGTGACAAAATCTTAGCCTTAGTCATAATATTTACCAGTAATATAAAACTACAGAACAAAAGATGACTAGTGGTTGTGCCCAATTTCAGACTTTTTAGAGGGGCCTGATTTTCAGAAATTGCTGAGTATATCCACCCTCTGAAAATTAGGCTTTTTTCAGAAGTGTCAGGTTGGGCATACAAAAATCATTAGTCACTTTTGTCATTTGTGTGTGAAGCTACTTAAGTGTCTTTAGAATCTGATTCTTGTTAACTAACTAGTGACTGACTGTGATATTCTTTATTAAGAAGTAGTTAGCAAATTTTGGGGGGTATAATGATGCAGTACCTTAACTCTAAAAGTACAATGAATCTGTGGCGTTATATAGGTCTCTTCTCTCTCATTTCCCTTCAATTTTTAAACCTTGAATCAGAAGAAATCCCGCCAGATCTTGTCAAAATGCCACTTCTGAGTCACTTAATCTCATGAATAAATCTGAAACCCCTTTTTAAAGCTTAATCTTAAATTGAAAAGCATATTTGACTATTGTCATTAAAGGGATACTGCCCATTTGAAGACTAATATATTTTAGAAAAGATTTAAAGACTGTTTCCAATAAGACACCTTCCCTTGAATAGCTCCCTAACTTTTGTAATTTTATAGTTGCATTTACCTATATGTTTAAAAAAAAAAAAATTCTTTCCTGTTGCAGTTTGGGACACCCATACAAACAAGTATAAAGAACTATTGTACGCAAAACGTTAGGAAAAAGGTTTCCTCCCTTTATTTTGGTTATGTTCTTTCAGGTCTAGTAGCCTTCACTGTGATGGCAAGAGTAGATAATTGTTTAAACA
Source organism: Trachemys scripta elegans (assembly GCF_013100865.1). Classification (NCBI taxonomy): domain Eukaryota; kingdom Metazoa; phylum Chordata; order Testudines; family Emydidae; genus Trachemys; species Trachemys scripta. The sequence continues at coordinate 111,804,823 of NC_048301.1, forward strand.
AGGGTTTTTAAGTTGACAGTTTCTCTTTGTGTTTGTTTGTGTCTGCAGTAATGAAGAGATTGCAGCCAACCCAGCTTCACCTGTGAGCGCCAAAAGGAGAATTCTTTCCCAGTCTGCATTAAGATCTCATCGGCCTGTGGCTAGACCAGTTTCTGTGGGACTTTCTGGGTGAGGCAGACAAATTATTATTTTTTTTTTTTTATTGTATAAAACAGACATTATAGAAGGAATCTGGGTTATAAGATTGCGTGAGCTTTTCTGGGTATCCAGAATCAGAGCACATTTTGGCCCTTCTTGGGCAGTTACTAAGGAACTATAACTAAGGCTCCGTGTTTGTCATGGAGGTCACGGAAGTCATGGATGCGTCTGGTCTGGGGGCCACCTGAGCAGCTCAGGCAGCCCCCAGGCCAGGCGCACTGGCCGCTGCTGGGGCAATCTTGGGCCCTCCCTTTCCCCCCAGCAACAGGAGTTTGGGTGTGGGGGAGCTCAGGGCTGGGGGTTGGGGTGCGGGGCAGTGCTTACTTCAGGGTGCTCCCCAAAAGGGCAACAGGAACTTCCCTCCCTCAGCTCCTAGCTCCACATGTTGTCGCTGCCTGCAGGCACCGCCCCTGCAGCTCCCATTGGCTGGGAACCGTGGCCAATGGGAGCTGCAGACCTGGGGCTTGGGGTGGAGCGGAGGCAGCTCATGGAGCTAGGAGCTGGGGTTGCTTCTCAGGAGTTGGGTAGAGAGCTTGCCCCAGCCCCACCAATCCTTTGCCCCCACAAGCACCTGCGGCACCCCCCACACCGCAACGCTCCCCCCCAGAGCACCCGGCATGCCCCACAGCTCCTGCTGCGTCCCCCTACCGTGCCCACCGCTTCCCCATGGCCACCCTCCTAAGCTGCCCTCACCCCCCATTTTAGTCAAAGGCATATAGTAAAAGTCACAGGCCGAGAATTTTTGTTTATTGCCTGTGACCTGTCCATGACTTTTACTAAAAATACCTGTGACTAAAACATAGCCTTAACTATAACACAGTTTACACTAATAACAGTTCAATTAATGTAGTTACATTGAGACACCTGCAGTTGGGGGATTTTTTTTTTTTTCATAATTTTTTTTTAAGGCACTTAGCCTTGTGCTTTAAACTCTGATATGCTTTCTTTGGCTGTATTTCCTCGTGATTCACTCTATCCCATTTTTTACATCACCCTTGCTTGCTTCTCATTCAGTAGATCTAACTAACATATTGAAATTTAGAAGTTATCCCTTCTTGTTCTGATGTGGTCTGGCCATTTTTTACTTTAAATGTTGCATTTTAAACATATGTCTGGGAACACTGAGCAGCCCTGCAGTCTCTCTCAATTAAAAATTGTGTCTGAGAAGTGGTGTGCACCACAAAAAAGAATCCTCGTATTGCACTTCAGAAGGGTGGGTACATAACTGGTTCTAAATAATGTGCAACAAGCTGCATATAACCTGAGGAGGAGATCAGTAAACTAGCAGATGATTTGGGTGATTAATCTGTTTCCTCTGCCATTTGGTAGAGTTTAGAAGGAGACTGAGGAATGAGTGTTCACTTTCAACCTCTGCTTATATATACTGGGCAGTCAATGATTCAGCTTTCCTCTGTTCAAATAAGCAGCAGAATATTTGGGACAATATCCTTTTAATAAACTAAACAGGATTGGAATGCTGGAACTGGGACATTCCGTTGCAGTTGAATGGAGGAGTTGGCTGAAGGAAGTGCAGTGAGAGCTTCAGGATTCCAGTGTGTTGGTGGCTGGGGGGACAGGACAGAGATGAGCGAATGTGGAGAGTCCAGGGACAGATTAGGGGTGTGAGTGAAAGGAAAAAGGAGAGTAAAAAAAATCACTAGAGCAAGGAGAAAGCGAGTGTGGGGGAGAGAAGATGGAAAAACACACACACACCCACACACCACCTCCGCGCCCTCCCATCCCCTTCCCCTGGAAAAATAAGGGAGCTGCAGGTTGTCATCTCACTGCCCCGGTGATATGATGGTTTTAAGAATAACGTGGTCGTGCCTCTTGGCTACTTGGTATTTTTCTCCACTTTCCCACCTCTTGTTTGGAGGAAGAGGTTTTGGGAAGTCTCAGTGATCCTGTGGGATGGCTTTGGGGGTAGCTTCTTGTTCAGAAGGCAGAATTACTTACCTGTAATTCAGCATCTCTGAAGACATCACTTGACTGGATTACTGCACCTCTTCCAATCAGAGCTGGGAGGCAAACATTTTTACATTATGTGGTAGTTCTGTCATATAGGCATATACTTCTGGCATAAATAATACTTTAAAGGTTGGACTGTTGTTTGCTTTGTGTTCATCGTGAACTGAAGTGGAGTGCCCCAAAAGGCACTGAGGCACTGGCACTTGGTCTGTCCTTCAGATATGCCTGCGGGTGCCTCAGTGGGCCAATAATATTTGAGAGTTATGGAAGTTTTAGAAACAAGACCCAAGAGTGTAGGCATCAAGTAAAATGATGTCTCCAGAGGAGACGAAGTATAGGTAAGAAATTTCCCTAATGGTTAGGTAATGCAGGGAGAGGGCTTAATGTTGTCTATAGTTGAGCCCATTAATATGGCTCTTGGGTTTAATTTATCATGCACTCCGATTCCTTTACAATAGGTGCCCATAAACCACTAAGTTAACTTAAGTAAATTCTTTGAGATAGTAATTTAGGTCTGCTGAGAAGTAAACTGGTAGAACTGCTGGAATGGGGAGGAAAGGTTGAGATAGACCAGACCAGCTATGATGGGAGATATGCTTATGATAAACTTCAGAATGACACTTTATGGTGGTTAAAAAAATTAATAAGGTCTTCATAAAAAATGTGTAGTTTTTCAAACAATTGAGTGACACTCCCAAGTAGTGTGGTGGCTGAAGGCATTTAGCTTTAATTCTGATCTCATGCTGCACAGCAGACCTAAGACATGCAGGTATCTGATATAGCCACTCACTTTGCCATTGTAGGGCACCAGTCCAGAGAGTAGGTATTTTGACCATCTCTCAGCAGAGGGAGGCAGAAGCTGAATGCCTTTTGTGAAGCCAACTCCTATAAAGGGAACTGTACTGGCTGAGCGCACCATTCCTTTGCATGCACCCGATAGCTGATCTTAGTTTCATTGTAATATAATCCATTTGTGTAGTCCGAGAGCACTGTAAAGGTAAGGAAAATGTAACCCTTCTGTAATATGCAGGAGAAGTGTGCCTGTCTTGATTCCTGATCAAGAAACCGAAGCTCCCCCTGCGCCTGACCTGTTGGGAAGCATCCTGTCTGGGCAGAGCCTCCTCATGATGAGTGGGTCTGATGTGGTCATCAACAGAGATGGCTCACTAACAGCAAAGAGGGCAGGTGAGGTTTTGGCTTCTCAGTTCTTAATTAACTGTTTGGTATTTAGTCACATGGGTCTCTATCCTGCAAACACTACATATGTGCTTAACTTTGAGCATATACATAAATGTTTACGGGATCAGGGCGGTAGGTATTAACTAGAGTAAAAATAATAAGTTTATGACATGTACACCCATGCTTCTGTTTTAATTGCATAGTGACAAGGTCATTGGAAGAACTGGTTTAATGGGAGGTGGTGGTTGTCACCTGTATAAGCAAATACCAAATTCACAGTCCATTTTGGTTGATTTCACAGTCATAGGAATTTAATAATCGTAAATTTAATGATTTCAGCTATTGAAATCTGAAATTTCACGATGTTGTAATTGTAGGGGTCCTGACCCAAAAAGGAGTTTTGTGTGTGTGGGGAGGGGGATCGCAAGGTTGTTGTAGGGGGTGTTGTGGTACTGCTACCCTTACTTCTGCGCTGCTGTTAGTGGTGGCGCTACCTTCATTGCTGGGCGGCTGGAGAGCGGTGGCTGCTGGCTGGGAGCCCAGCTCTGAAGGCAGAGCTGCTGCCAGCAGCAGCACAAAGGTAAGGATGGCATAGTATGGTACAGTATTGTCCCTTACTTCTCCATGGCTTCCTCCAGAGCTGGGCCCTCCGTAAGCAGCCACCAATCTCTGGCCGTCCAGCTCTGAAGGCAACAGCACAGGAGTATGGGTGGCATGGTATGGTATTGCCAAACTTACTTCTGTGCTGCTGCTGGCAGGGTGCTGCCTTCAAAATTGGGCACCCAGCCAACAGCCACCGCTCTCTGGCTGCCCAGCTTTGAAGGCAGCGCAGAAGTAAGGGTGGCACTACTGTGACTCTAAAATAACCTTGCAAACCCCCCCCCCCCAACTCCCTTTTGGGTCAGAACTCTCAATTTGAGAAATGCTGGTCTCCCCCTGTGAAATCTGTATAGTATGGGATAAAAGCACACACAAGGCCAGATTTCACAGTCCATTACATGTTTTTCATGGCCGTGAATTTGGTAGGGCCCTATATATAAGTACTGCACTGTAGCTGTTTTGTCATTTGTCACAACTCTCAGTGAACTGGATGAAGCAAAGGGACCTTAAAACCCAATTTTCCTGGAATTTCACATGTTTACTGCCGCCTTATTTGTGAAATACACGGTGAATGGTATGAACAGACAGCTCAAAGTACAGCGATGAGGAGCTTGGCAAGAAAATTAAATTAAATACTTGGTAGAGTAGGTGCTGTATTCATATATTGAGGTACATTCACTCTCCTGACTTAATCATTCTTATCTTGGAAAATATCTGTTCATATTGAAATCTTAAACATAATTCTTAAAGCTAATTGTCCTTTAATTCCCCACATATCACTGTCCACATATGTTAATCAGTCTATGGCTAAAAGATTAGAAACAGTCTCATTATATGCCCTTTGGTGTTTCCAAGTGCACTTGCTACTCTACTAGTGATATTTGGTTGCCACAAAGACACCATTGTCCAACATAAGCCTTGAGCATTTGACTAAAATGGTACCGGGCATGGTGGCTTGCTGTTGCCAAGGATGCTTCAACAGACAAAAGTGGAAGATTAAGACTAGTACAGAGTTAATGCTCCTTTCATTTTGGAATAAGAGGAGTCAATGTTGAAAAGATTATCTTTTTTTTTTGTATGTTTTAGTTCCGTCACGGCAGAGAAACTCACTTAGTGACTTGAGGGTGGAAGATGGATTAGGAGAAAATCTTCAACCAAGTACATTGCACTCAGGGACCACAGCAAGCAGCTCCTGTGCAGAACCTTCAGTTTCGTTGGGGCTGAATCCTCACACCAGACCCACCTCATCAAGCTTATTTTCAACATCATCCTCATTAAGCAGGTTCAAGAAGGCAGAGAACCCCCCACAGACAACAGCGGGGAGAGCAGCTGTTAGATTAGAATATTCAATGACTCCTAGATCTGTTCAGACTCTCAGTGTGGCAAATCTGAGCAGACCTGGTCTAAAATCAGATGAAATGCCTAGATTTAATGGGGATTCTAAACATGCTGTGCCCTCTTCGAAACCTTTCAACAATAACTCTAATTTGAGTTCAAAAAGTGTAGCTGTGAGACAGCTGCTACAACCAGCAGCTCCCAAGAGGATTGATATCTCTGAGCTTCCCAGGATACCAAAGATTAAAAAGGAAATTGTCAGCAGGCATTCAGAATCAGAACCTTCAGGGAACCAAAGCTGTGACATCCCCAATTCCTGTATAACCCAGCTGACTGGCAAAGGGAGCACTAATCAGTCAGGAAAAGGTAGCAAGATGGAAAGCAACAAGTCAAATACCAAGGAATCTCAACAACAGACACACACAAGTGGAGGCTCTTTTTCCACAAATACAGGTGTCTATGGAAGTACAACACTGTTGGGGTCATCAAGGAGTAAAGGTGTAAGCTCTTCTTTTGAGAGCTTTAAGATTAATATCCCTGGAAATGCAGGGCATTCCAGCAGACTGTCTAATCCTGGGTTTTGTAATACCTTCCGCCCTGTAGACAACAAAGTGCAACAGAGAGAGAATCCTTCCCCTCTCTTCTCAATTAAAAAACCAAAGCAGATCAAAAGTGAAATATTATACGATCCCTTTGATCCAACAGGCTCAGATTCAAGTTCAACAAACAGCAGTCCTGAAAGGCTTGTCTCAGGAGTGCCGCTAACAAACATCACCAGAACCATTTCGATTGAAAATCCCAGAGTTCAAACATTTCAAACTGTACGTCGTTTTACCCCTTACACGGTAGAAAATATCTTTGGATCGGGTGCTGAATCATCTGATGTTCCATCAAGTAACACAGAGTCTCATGATGATGTGACAATAGAGGGTAGGATTGTGGAACAGATCTCTGATACTGAACAAGAGAAAATGGATGAGGAAGAATCGCAAAGCAGACCCTGTACTTCATCTGCAGTCAAACGAACTTCTAACCTGGAGTATTTAGAAGAAGAAAGCAGAGAAAGTCCTAGTGTGTTCTTTGATGCAGGAGACCTAGCTAGAGCTAATGTGAAGCTGGAGCCAGATAGCCCCTCTAGAAATGATGGGCAACAAAAAATCCATAAAAGGGAACAAATGGAGAGAGAGTCACGTTCCCGATCCCGGTCAAACTCCAGCTCCCGAAGCCGGAAAAGATTGAAAAGAAAAAAGGCAGTTCTCAAAGAACATAAGAGAATCCCATCAAGGTCCAGGTCGAGAACACGCTCAAAGGAAAGAAGCTCCAGGTCCGCCTCTTGGTCAGCTGAAGAGGACTACATCAAAATACACAAACTGAAATCCAAGAACAGGCGGTCGTCTAGTGATCGTTCAAGTAGTCATGAACGATCAAAAAAAAAGAAAGCAAAGGATAAAACGAAAGACAAAAAATCAAAAGGTTCCTGGTCCAGGGACAGAAAGAAATCCAGGTCACGCTCAGGGAGTCCTGACAGCTCTTCTTTTGAGTTTTATGAAAGCCGAAAAAAGAAAAGGCGATCTGGCTCTCGATCAAGAGGAAGAGAGCGTTCCCGATCAAATAGCATTGAGAGAACTAAAAGGCGGAAGCACAGGAGAGACAAAAGCTATGAGAGATATGATAAAAAAGATGGTAGCTCAAGGCCAAGGGAGAGAAAGAGATCAAGATCCAGGTCACGGGAAAGGAGAAAATGGAGATCTAGGTCGCCCTCTGTATCGAGGTCCAGGGAGCACAAAAGCACTAAATCTAGGGGGAAAAGGCCACGATCTAGATCACGCTCCAAGGAAAGAAAGCACAAGCCAAAACAGGTGACATCACTTCCTCCTCCAGAGAAGGATCAGAGGTCGTCAGATGACAATGTATCCAGTGTTTTTGTGCATTGTCATTCTTTGAAACAAGAGCTGGAAGAGCCAACGCCAGAAGATGTTTCCTTAAACCTCCAATCAGCCATCATACCTGAAAAGGAGACACCAAGCGAGACTGCTGTACATCATGAAAATGCCCAAGAGAGTGCAGAGATGGAGCACATTTCTGAGGATTTTACAAATGAAGCTGCCCCCCTGCTGCCAGAGAACACAAGTTTTCTTGCTTTACACGACAATATAGACGCTTCTCTTGAGAGGGAATTAATAGATGGGACTGATTCAGCTGTGGTTAGTAGCCACAATAGTGTGAACCTGGAGGAAACTACAACTAAAATAGAAGATATTGAAGAGTGTTCACCTCTAATAGAATCACCTCGAGAGAAGGAAGTTATTGTGCAGGATGAAAGTGAGGCAACACCAACCCAAAGCTTATCTGAAAATAAAGTTGCAGAGTGTGTGAAAGATGCTAATGATGAGTGTCCTGTGTTAGATAAAAAAGCCAATGATGTAAATAAACCTGAGCTGGAGGCAGTACCTCAGGGGCCTGTGTTGAAAACTAAAGCACTTGTGAAAAGGGTTACATGGAATTTACAAGAGGAAGAAAGTGATGCATTGACTGCTGAAAAAACACCAAGTAAGTTTTTGTTGTTTGTTTTTGCAAAAATAAAAAAAAAGTCATAACTAAGGATATGATTTGATCACAGATTCTGTGACTTTAACAGATCTCCTTGACTACTTCGGCTCAGGCTTCAGCCCCACCATGACCATACCATGATTTTGTATATTTTTACTATGACTTCTCTGGGAATTTTTCTAATTTTACTGTGACAAAATCATATCCATAATCATAATGCACTGAGTATGTTGTCTGTAAGAGGGACCGTGTCAGTGAAATAGAAAGCTGTCTCGCACTTCTGTAGTGAAACTCTGAAGAAAAGTCATTGTCATAACTGTGCATGTCTACCCTACAAGCAGCACAGCTGCAACTACACTGCATAGATAGTTGCTACAGCTATAGAAGGGTTTTTTCCATTGCTGTAGTAAATCCACCCTCGTGAGAAGCAGTAGCTAGGTAGTCGGAAGAATTCTTCCATCAGCCAGGCTGCATCTGCTTGCGGGGGCGGGGAGGAGGGGAGGGTTGTGAAATTTTTCACAGCCCTGTGCGATGTAGCTGGGTCAATCTAATTTTTAGGTGCAGACCAGGTCTCTCATTGTCTAAAGTGACCAGTGGCACAAATAACTGCTCTTCACTCTTGTTCCTGCAGCACTAACACAGCGAAGAGGGATGTAACTGGATTTTGTTCCTTCTTGTGCATCAACTGAATTATTTGACAAGTTCCAATCAGTTATACTTGTGCAAACCCAGTAAAACAGTAGGCTTGCACAAGTGTCTCTTGGCTTGTAATTGAAAGGCAGTGAGATTGTTCAGGTGTAGCCACAGACCTTCTTTGTCCTGCGGAGCCTTGGTGCTGGGTGTGATTGTGATGGAAAGAATTTAGCTGGACTCTGAGCCCAGGTTGAGTTTGCAAGACTGGGAGAAAAACCATCTTTTCACTTAGCACATGCGATATGGAAATCATTGAGACAATATGAACATAGGCCGTCCCTGTCAGGCTGTTAAACCTCTTTCAGAGGAGAACTGCATCCCAAACATCTTAATGGGGCATAATTTTCAAAAAGTGATGAGCAGCCTCTAAAATTCAGGTGTTTCAAGCTGGTCACCCAAAATCACGAGTTACTTTTGAAAAAGTGGGCTAGTGTGTGTAATCAGATTTTCTTTTTGCATCTGAAAATCCTCACTTAGCAGAAGTTGGGAAATATAAAATTAGTCACTGCACAGAATTCTTTCTTAGCCAATCACAGTGCTAGATTTTTTGCTTTTCTTACAGCTCACTTTGTACTTGTGATGGATTTGGGTTTATCACTGTTCTTAAATGCTTTTTTCTTGGGAATTTTAGGGGTGCCGTTTTACAAACTTCAGAGAGCAAAGGAAGGGGCCTGGAAAGCAGAGGACTTGAGCCAAACATTAAATCAGGTGCAGTTAAATGAGCCTCCTCCAACCAATTATATGATTCCTGAGCCTATGTTTCCTGATCTAGATTCCTCTCAGGTTGGTTCCCACTCCAAAAGCGAAGTGTCATGGAAGGCCATTCCACCTCATCCGTGACCTCGTTGTGCCCCGCCCCTTCCATTACAGAATTTTGCTCCTTCCTCTGCGTGTAGTACATTCCATACAGCCCATGCACTTCAGCAATCCACTAACTGCTTATTCCTTCAAACCGTCCTCACACTTAGATTAAAAATCAAAGTTCATTCCTTTACTTTGCAATATACTTATAGCTTCTGCTTTCCAGCATTTATTTGCCCCCCAAAATCTTGCTTTTGAGGAACAAATTGTCTTGCTGTAAAACCCAGCTTTTTGGCCGTGGTTCATATTATACATGCTTGTCCATCTGTGCTGCCCACCAGTGAGAAGTTGAGTAGGAGTAGTGCTGGCTGCTGGAACACAGAAGTCTTGCTGTGGCATGGAAACCTCAGCCCTTTTGACTTAAAGAAATGTTTAGCAGTAAGTCACTTCTCTGTTTCAGTGGGTAAAAGCTGCTTTTAAATTCCCTAAACTCTGCTTTTCTGCACTGTAATATCAAGAAGCGTTTGCCAAAGAGTGTCTCTATTTCACAGGTGTACAGTCAAAACATACCTTTGACACCACCTCTGCCCTCAAGCCTGCCACCCTATGCACCAGTCAGTCAGCCCACAGTTCAGTTCATAATGCAGGGGAGTCTTCCTCTGCTTGGCTGTGTGGCAGGACAGAGTTTGACTCCAGAGCCAGACAGCCTGGCTACGGCTTCTGAACCAGGAAATCAGACTGCTTCGGTTGGAGACGTGGAAGAGAAAATCAAAGCACCTAACCCTTCACTGGATAAAACAAAAAATGAAGAAGTGAGTGAAAGCCCTGATGTTAACATATATTCAGAGTTATGTACTCAGGCTGTGCCAATCCCACTGTGGCATTTGTGTGCTCTCATAAATCACGAGCAACACTTTTGTGGCTTGTCACTATAATCAGAAATGAGAGATGAATGAGATGTTCTGTTTTGTTTAACTTGCTTTAGGGTCACAAATATTTCATGCCATGTGACTTCACTGGCCCTACTGCCACAGAGTGACTAACTTTGCTTTGGATCACTGTGCTACCAGTGGAACACTGGACCAAGCTCGTCTTTGGTTTATCTGGGTCTTCCTCTGTGTGACAACTCTTTTTTTGTGTCAGACCCCTTCCTAGGTCTCTGCCCTAGTTAGTTTCACTCTGCAGCTTCTGCTAGACCACAGGAGCAGACCTCTGTTGTAGCTGAATGCTCTTAGAAAGAGGAGGTGAGGCTCTTTTCTGCATAGCCATCTACCCCTCTCCCCTGCCCATCACAATGAAACTGATTAGGACTGCATCAAACCACCACAAGTGTGAAATTTCTCTGCAGTGGAGTTTGAGTGCAATTTAAAACATTTGGGATGCTTGACCTAGTACCAAATGGTAAATTCCTGAAAGCCAGAATGTTCAAACTTGTATAAATACCTGAATTCATTCTCTTCTGTTTTGAAATGGACATAATTTGGCTACAGCAGAAGTCTATATACTTTAGTTAGAGAATCATAGAGATGTAGAGCTGGAGTGGACTTCAGGAGGTTATCTAGTCCATCCCCCTTTGCTTAGGGACTTCAGGAGGTTACCTAGACCATCCCTGGCAGGCAGTTTGTCTCACCTGTTCTTAAAAACCTCCAATGACAGAAATTCCACAGCCTCCTTCAGTAACTTATTCTAGTACTTAGCAGGAAATCCTTTCTAATAATAAGGATAACTATCTAAGGCCTGGTCCACACTAACCCCCCACTTCGAACTAAGGTACGCAAATTCAGCTACGTTAATAACGTAGCTGAATTCGAGGTACCTTAGTTCGAGCTTACCGTGAGTCCAGACGCGGCAGGCAGGCTCCCCCGTCGATGCCGCATACTCCTCTCGCCGAGCTGGAGTACCGGCGTCGACGGCGAGCACTTCCGGGATCGATTTATCGTGTCTAGACAAGACGCGAGGGATTGATCCCAGAAGATCGATTGCTTACCGACGGACCCGGAGATAAGTGTAGACCTACCCTAACATAACCTAATTTCCTTTGCTATAGATTAAGTTCATTACTTCTTGTCCTACCTGCATTATATCCACTGCTACTGCCTTGATGCTGAGTTGGGTTTCTTGATTATATTCACTATCTATCTTTGGGCCTGTAATAGTTATTAACACCTATGTGCAAGTCCTAAAAATCACTTTTACTATATCTACTGCTGGGTCCATAAAAAAAATGGCTTACTATCACTGAAAATCCATGATTGAGCAGCAATTTTTATGTAGTGTGAATTCAGTTACAACGGAAGAATTGTAAGCTGCTTTTGATGTGATTTGTAATACTTTATCTTGGAGATCTCTCTACTACCCATCTTTCCTGTGTAATGTTAGAGCTATTTGAAGTTGAAGTAATATCTTCCCAGCTGTGATTTGCCTTCATAAACAATCTCAGAGCCTTTTTAGGTACTCTTTTTATCAATGGATGATGCTTCACATTCAAGGCTGCTGGATTAGGGAGGTTAGTCCAAAAAAATTAATAAACAAGTGAATTGAGGAATGACTGTCAAAATACAGTAGAACCCTCAGAGTAATTTAGCACTGAGCAGGGGTTCACTGAAGCAGGAATTGTAGTTTGCTCAATGTGTGACTTTCATTCTAGTTCGCTATAAGTGGGTTTCACTTCACTTGTAACTCTTTAAATCTTGAAATAAATCTTCACTTTGTCAGCTGACTTTTTAAATAGGGCTGGACTCCGGAGGCTGCTTACAGATAATCTTGGGTTACTCATTCTTCATTTTTGCTTTGTAGTATATGAAGAAACTCCACATGCAGGAGAGGGCTGTGGAAGAAGTGAAACTTGCCATTAAGCCCTTTTACCAGAAGAGGGAGATTACCAAGGAGGAATACAAAGATATTCTCCGAAAAGCAGTACAAAAGGTAAAAAAGGAAATGTTGACTTTTAAAACAGAAGGGGAACTGCGGACAGTTAGTGTCAAAGCTTGGATTACATTTACTGTAGTTGCATGCTGTAACAGAGTGGCAGATTCTAGAACTCTGCATGGGATCTTGCAGAGCTTTAACATAAGAACTAGGTGTTTTAGGCAGGTCTGATAAAATCACCTATTATTAAAGTTCTCTGACGCTTCCTATTTTAATACCCTGATTTTCGGTTGCTAATAACTTTGCCAAGCTTTAACTGGTTGGGCTGAGATTTTCCATGTTGGAAGTCTGCCTCAGGCTGAATTTTCTTAGGAAAATTTCAGCCGAAACAGTCTCATTTCCAAGAATGAGCTAGGGAAGTATACGTTGTTTTTTCTCCTGCTAAATTCTGTGATCTTTTCTTGGAACAGCTCATGTCCCCAAGCTTTGGAGCAGGGACTTGAAATTTGGCAGGAGGTGGCCTTTACATCGAGGATGTGCCTTTTGCCATCTCCCTGAAGATCTGCCCAAGTTGTAAGCCTTTGAAAAATCGCAGTTCACGCATACTTGGATTTCTTTAGTTTTAGCTTCTAAAATGGAAGAAGATTCTAACTTCACTGAGCTCATTTGAGCCTCTCTCAGCCTCTTAGTGCTGACCAGGCTGCGCATGCACCATCCCCACAGAGAGGCTGAGCATGCTCACTCCAGCCCAGGGCTCCAGGGGCAAAGTCAGACTTTCCTTGAAATGGTTGCTCCCAACTGCTCTGGGGTGGGCGGGGCATTGGCAGTGAGAGCAGGGAGCCTGTCTCTTCTGCACTCTCAATGACCCCTCCTTGCTGGCATCCATGTAACTTGTCTGATTCAAATGCAGAGGGAATAAAAACTGGACTGGGGGAGAGCAAGGTTAGATTCAGGCTTGGAGTCTGAGACTGGGAGGGAATGGGTGGGGGAGAAAAATTGGCACAGGCTGGGAAGAGACTGAGATTGGGAGCTGCAGGGGAGGTTAGGCTGAGACTGGTTGGGCAAGGAGACAGATTTGAAACCAGGGGGAGGGAGACTGGAACTAGGAGCTAATGGGGGAAATGGAGGGGTGGAGAACAAGAGTTGGGGGTGGACCATTGATATTGGATGAGGAGACTGGGCTAGCTAGGCTGGGCAAGGAGCCAGGGATGGGGTAGGCAAAAGGAGGCTGAAATTGAATAAGAGGAGAATGACTGTGAGTGGGAGTCAGTGAGGAGGAAGCGGGAGAGAGTGGACGAGAAACTGGGAGGAGGGAACTGTGAGAGGGAGAGATTGGGATTTAGGGAGCCTGGAGGGGGTTACTAGGATCGATGGGGCAAGGAGACTGGGGACTGATGAGTGGAACTGTAGATTGGGGGAAAAAGGCTAATGGTACTGGGATAAGGAGCTAGGGATATGTAAGAAACTGAACTGGGACAGGGCAGAAGGGATCAAGCTTGCAGGGAAACAGGCAAAATAGTCTGTGCCTACTAGATTAACAGATATATTTGGGCATAAGCTTTCGTGAGTAAAAACCTCACTTCTTCGGATGCATCCGAAG